>NW_028114324.1:0-427000 GCF_964289735.1 Phaethon aethereus | reverse complement strand
AAACCTCCCTGAGGTGGACAGAAGGACATGCAACAGCCTGCACCACTGCAGCATGAGGCCTCGCAACCACGAGGCTGGGGCCAGCCTGGAGGAGCTTGCCAAATGGGGATGCTTAGAACAAGGGGAAAAAACGCATCCTTGAGCCCCAATATTTGCTGTCTAACTGCACAGGCTACAAAGAATGTGTGGAGAATGTGCCCACTAATTCTCAGCTATGGGGATACAGAATCCAAACCTCCTTGGTAGAAGAGGGAACTAGAACTCGGGTGGGATTCGGCTCGCTCTAACTTCTGTGCCTATGTTCAGGCTAGGGATCCGCACAGCCGTTGTAGCGAGCGGATATGAAGGGCCTGATGCAGTTGCCTCCCCCTGCGCATCATGTGGGTATGATCTGAGATTCTATAGGTATGTCCTCTGGCCTCCAGCTGTCCCCTCCGAAGGGCAAGGCTGTCTGTAGGTCCTGTGTCGTGTCTGCTAGGCTCTAGGTGCCAGCTTCATTACGGCCTCTGAGATGGCATTAAGTTGCCCGTGTGTAGGAAATCGACCTGAGGCCATAGTCAATACAGCCAGTTAAGTCTAAAGGGGCCCTAACTAAAGACGTCTACTTTAGGACAGCATGAATAGCTTTTTACTCTGCTAACTCTAATGGTATCTTCACAATTTTGTAACCGCAACATCTGCAATAGGCCTATCTAAAGTCAGAGGAGCTGAGTGCCACCCTGGGTGTCTCGTGTTTGAGTGGGTGGTCTCAGCATCTCTGGCTAGCTCTCGAAGACAAGCTTCTACTGCTCTATGGCATGTCATGAGAGACAGACATGCAGAGCCTCATGGAGTGGGCTATGGCTGTCCATGCTCAGCTGTGACTCAAGTGCTTTTGTAGGGAGAAATTTAAGTTCTTGGAAAGAGGATTCCCAAAAACTGGGGTGCTGTCAACTTTCACGTGTCAACAGGCTGAAGAAAAACATAATTTCTGAAGCAGTCGCTTCCTTAGATGCCAAAACCAATTTGATATCACGCTTCAGGTGACCCTGTTCTCTTGCGAATCCGGAACTTATGTACACAAGCTTTACTGTCACGGGTGCCGAATGGTAAGAAAGCATCACCGTTCAGGCGGGCTGAACAGGCTCTTCGGGAGGGACAGGCAGGGCAGGCGAGGGGGAGGAGCTGCACCGTGTGTAAGGTGGGCATCTGCTTGGGAGGACAGCGGGGCCCGTGAGAGCTGGTCCGTTCTAAAGAACCACCTTTTAAAAGCCCAGGAGCAGGCCATGCCTTTGTGTTGAAAGTCAAGCAAGTGGGGTAGAACACTCACTTGCCTGAAGAGGGAACTCCTTTTGGAACTCAGGCGGAAAAAGAAATTGTATCAACGATCCCTAGAAGCAAGGCCAGCCTTCGCAGGAAGACTACGGAGCTGTGCTTCACATATGTAGGGAGAAATGATGGAAGGCCAAAGCTCAGCTAGAGTTGAAACTGGCCAGTGTTCTGACAGACAACAAAAAAAGCCTTTTGAAGTATGCTAAGAGAAAGAGGAGGTCTAAGGAAAGTATTGTACTCCATTCCTTCCTTCCTTCCTTCCTTCCTTCCTTCCTTCCTTCCTTCCGCCCCTCTCTTCCTTCCGCCCCTCTCTTCCTTCCCTTCCGCCAAACATTAAACAAGAGCTTGTGTTTTGGTTATTAGCTTCTCCTTAGTCTGCTTTATAGACTTGGAGCCAAAGAGACAACAGGCCTGGCTCCAGCAGGTGCAAGGGTGGCTTTCTTCTCTCTGCCAACCGTCCAAGGCATGGCAGGAAGGGCGGGAAGTGGGCAGGGCGTGCCTGCAAGCCCCTGGGCTGCACCAGGCTGCTCTGCTCTGCTTCATGCCACTTCCCCCCTCGCCGCCCGGGAGAGGCTGGGCTTCTGCAGACAGCCGCTCACTCGAGAAGGCAGCTAGGCAGCTGCTGCTTCCATTGCACTTGGCAAAGCCAAACTCCTCTCCAGTGTTCCGGGAGAGTGCCAAGGCCACCTTCCAGCGGGACATGCTGTAAAGAAGAAGAAGAAGAAGAAGAAGGTTGCCTTTAACAAGTTGGAGTTAAGGAAGCTCTGCCCCTGGGCTCCGTGGCCAGGTGCATCCTCTTCCTCCCAGTCCCAGCACAAGAGAGCGCCTTTCGCTGGGACCGCTGCTTTGGCTGGAGGCAACGTGCCCGTCTCAAGCGCACTACAGTGGCACGGGGGGACCTGCGGGAAGAGGGTGGGACGGACTGCGGGCGGCACCGGTACGCGCACGAAGCATCCCGGCACACATGCGCACGTACTCGTGAGCAAGAGCAGCTCAGCAAAGCTGCTGGAAAGCGGCGTGGCAGAAAAGGCCCGTGGGTCCTGCTGGACACCAAGCTGAGCAGCAGCCAGCACCGTGCCCTTGGCCAAAGGCGGCGGGCGGCGGTGCCCTGGGATGCGCTGGGCAAAGCCTTGCCAGCAGCTGGAGGGAGGGGAGCCTTGCCCTCTGCTCAGCGCTGCTGAGGCCATGCCCGCAGTGCTGTGCCCAGGCCCGGGCTCCCCAGGCCGAGAGAGACAGGAGCCCCTCCCCCAGCCCCGCCCCCCAGCCCCCCCCCGGGCTTGGAATGGCAGCTGTGATGTCGCGGCGCTGGCCCGGCAATGGCCACAGTGCCTGCAGGCACGGCTCTGCCAGCACCCGGCAGCTCCAGGGAGAGACCAGCTCTCACCCAGCGGCACTGCCCGGCACCGGGACCCCCTCGACAGCCTCGCTCCAGCCGGCTGGGAGCTCTCCGGAGCCCCAGCAGCGTGTCCGGCGCGAGGACTCCCCTGGCCCCGGCACGATGGGCCAGCTGAACTGCTGCTACGGCTCCAGGTGGGCTCCCCCCGCGGCTCGGGGACACGCCGGCGCAGCCGGGCCCCGCAGCAGCCGCCTTTCTCACGCCCTTTGCCGCCTGCTCTGCAGGGTCTACCCTGGCCCCGAGCAGCAGTGCGCGCCCGGCCCGGCATCAGCCGAGCCGCTGCTCCACCAGCGCGTGCGGGTGACGCAGGGCCGCGGGACGGGGAAGAGGCACCTCCTCCTCTTCAGCGATGCCTTGATCATCGCCAAGGTCAAGTAAGAGGCGCAGACCCCGGCTGCCTTTCCTCCTAAGGCCTGGCCCCGGCACCGGGGCAGGGACGCCCAAGGAGCAGCCCCAGGCCCCGGCACCCTGCTGCTGGCTGCACCCGTGGCCGTGCGCGGGGCAGGCGGAGGCCAGAGGGCAGCCGCCGGGCTCGGCCACCTCCAGGTCACTCCCTGCCGCTCCTCTCTGCAGACGTGGCAGCGCCCCGCGCCCGCAGCTCTGCCTGGCCCTGCGCCGGCTGTGGGTGCTGAGCGGCGGCAAGGGGGCGGCCGGGGATGCCGCCCAGGAGGAGGAAGACAGGGCCACCACGTCCCTCGTCCTCGCCTGGCCCTACGGCTTCTGCGTCGTCACCTTCTGGTGGGTCTTGGTGCCACGTCCCCCGGCAGGGCCGGGCAGCGCTTCTGTCCGGCCCCACGCCGCTTCCTCCTGCCTCTGCAGCCGTCCCCACGGGGCAGGGCTGTGCCGGCGCCCGCCTCTGCCCGCGGGCTGGGCAGCAGCGGGCGCTCAGGCTCTTTCTCCTCTCTTTCCTGCAGCTCCCGCTCGCTGAAGGAGCTCTGGCTCAGCGCGCTCCGTGGGTAAGCCCTGCCTGGCAGAGCAGCTTGGGGGGCCCGTGCTCACAGCACGGGGGGATGCTCTAGCCGTAGCCGTATGATGCGGAAACGCTGCTCCTGAGCTGGGGAGAGCTGCCCCCACGGCTGCGGGCGGCTCTGGAGTGGGCAGAGCTGGCGGAGCTGCTTCACCCAGCCCCGTCCTCCCCCCTTGCCACTGCTCTCCGCTCGACGGCCGGGCGGTGCCCAGCTGCTTCGGGGCAGCTTGGAAGGGCTCCCCGGGCTGGCAGGCGAGGGAAGAGGCAGCTTGAGTCTCACACAGCTCTTTCTCTGCCCCTGCCCCGTGCACAGGCCAGCAGAAGGAGTGCAGGGAGCCCACGTCACCCAGCTGCCCTCCATCAAGCTCCTGCTGAAGGAGCTGCGCGGCCGCAATGCCGTGAGTGTCCCTCCCGGCCCCGCTCTGCCCCAGGGGCTGCTCCAACCCCGCACCAGCCCCATGGCTTCTCACCTGCTGCTCTTCTCCCCTTGCCCAGGCCAAAACACTCAACGCCAGCAGCCTGGAGAGGCTGGTCGAGGGCCTGGCAGAGGTGAGGAGCCCCCGGGCCGCCATCTCGGCCGTCCCCACATCTCACTCATGGCCCGCGGCCGATGCAGCTCGCCAGGGGCCTTCGTGCTGCGGGGCTGCTCGCTGAGCGCAGCGCATTTCTTGCAGGCTGGTGCCCAGCAGCGGCCACCTCCCGTCCCCTCCGGCAGCCAAGGTGGACGTGGCCACTCAGACGGTGAGTTTGGAGGAGACGGGGGCAGGACGGCCCCTCTCTCCTGCGCTGGCAGGCGGCAGCCGCGCTGCTCAGGGGCTGCTGCTGCCCTTCCCGCAGGGCACGGCCGCAGAGAGCTGAGCCCCCGGGGCGCCTCGTTCCCCAGCCACGCCTCTCCCTCGCTGTTGGCGGGGGCACAGCGCACGGAGGCTCGGGCAGCATTCACCTGGCGCTTGCCCTCCATGGCTCTCTGCTCTGTTTTCCCTGGCAGCAGGCGGGACCCGCAGCAGGACGAGGGGGCTGCCCTGGCCCTTTGCGTGGCGAGGGACCTTGGCCGCTGCGGAGGCGCCCGGGCAGTCGGGCTGTGCCGGCAGGGCGGGTCTCTTCGGCCGGCCCCTGGCAGCTCTCTGCAGCCAGGAGGGCACGCTGCCCCAGCCCCTCCAGGTAAGCCAGCCTGGCCGGGGGGTGCCCGTGGCGCTGGCTCCTGCGCAGAGGCGTTGTCCCCAGCAGAGGGACCCCGGCTGGGGCTCAGGGACCAAGCCGGCTCCGCCCCACCTCCCCCACCTCCAGCCACCCCTGCGTCCTGCCCTAGTGAAAGCAGAGCCGCCCACGCTCGCTCCTGGCCCGGAGGAAGGCTCACCGGCCCCGGGGCCTGTCCCCAGCCAAGCAACTGTCCTCCTCTATCCCCCGCAGCTCTTTGAGGAGGAGGAGGATGTGGCTGGGCTTGCCGGCACGTCGGCCAAGGAGTTGCCAGCACCAGAGGTGGAAGCAGAAGCAGCAGCGGTATGTCAGGGCCACAAAGAGGGTGACAGCACTGTCAGAAGTTGAGAGTGCTGCCGCAGGGACAAGCAAGGTCACCCACTAGCCGGCAGCTCTGCAAAGGTGCAGAGGAAGGGTGGTGCAGGATGGCCATGGCGGTTTGTGCGGTGATGCCACCAGAACTGGCTCAGCTGGGCTGAGCAAACCCATCCAAGGGCTGTGCCTTTCCGAGCTAAGGTAGCAATTGGGCAGGAAGGTCCTTGCCACCCGTTAACTTGCACATTTCCATTGCAGGTGCCTCCAGTCCCTCCAGAAAGTGAACACCTGGAGAGCTCCTCTGGGGAGACAAGGTAAAATGAGCTAGGTGTGCTTAAGAGCAGAATTGGTTCACGTTTATCATGGCTTGACCTGTCTAACAATACATTGAATGGAAAGTTTGCCAGGCTCGAGAAGAGCAACCTGTGAAGAGGGGAGCAACGGGCTACTGGACAGCGAGAGGAGCAAGTTGGGAGCAGAGCTCTGCGGGATGGGCAACTGAGGACATCCAGGCAGGCAAGAAGAACGAGGAGCCCAGGTGTGTAGCAGGCTCTGCTGCCCATCTTTCAAAGCTCCGAACACTGCTCCGACTATGGGCAATATTTCTGAGGTGCGCAGAGATGGCACCGGGCAGGAAGCCCGCAGCTGCCCGTGGGAGAGCGTGTCTGTCAGGAGGAACATATCACTCCAGCGTTGGCAGCTCTCCTTCGGCACTTGTGGCAGCTCTGTTTGTGCAAGGCTGAGCAACACCCCAGCAGAGTCACAAGGCTCATAGCAATTTTTGGAGCTCTTTGACCCGCTGCCTACAGAAAGAGGCAGTCTCCCTTTTCTGTTCATGTCAGCTGGCAAGCCCAGCACTGGCTGCTGGTGTCTGAATCCCAAAGACGCAGCAAGGAGCTGTGTCACGTAGCTGTAGACCCTGAGGTACTGGCACTTCGTAAAAAGCTCACGTTGCACCTGAGACAATTGAGGGAAGAAAAAAGCAACCAAACACTACCAAAGCAGCGTGTTTTGCCTTCAAGCCTGGCTTTCTAGCAAGGGACAGTGAGGCGTGCTGCTGCTCGGCTTTTGGAAAGGACCACAGCACAGCTGCCCTGCCCAGCCCTGCTGCCTAGCAAAGCAGTGCTGCACATCTCTGTCAACTTGCAGAGCTCTGAGGGTGTCACACGTGTGGAGAAGGGGACAAAGCCGTGCCGTAGCCACTGCCAGGGACAGTTCCCTCTCGTGTGCCAGGAGCTGCCCCTTGGACAGCACACTGCCCAAAGGACGGGGCACAAAGTCGTGCCTCTTCCTGCCTTCATGGTTTCATCAGCACTTTGGACTCTCTTCTTGCAGATGCCGATTTTTTTCTGCTGCCTGGATTGCCCGCATGAGCTCTGCTGCCTGGGCTTTGAGGGGCGCGATGCAGCCCCAGCACCACCTCGGCGGAGGCGAGGAGGGAGGCACCGCGCCCTTCTGCTCCGGCCGGCACATTTCACTCGGGCACCGCGACGCCGGAGCAGCCCCGCACCGCCCTCAGACCCAGCCCAGCCCTGGCGGGAGGCCTTGCTGGCTCACTCCTCGGCTCCGTCAGCAAAAGCCCACCAGCCGACACAGCTGCCCCTGTGGGGAGCTGGCATGTCACCTGCAGATTCCATGGGGCGTGCTGGGCGTGGAGGTGTATATCATCTGAGAGGGACACGAGGGACACGCTGGACAGCATGTTCCAGACTATAAAACCCTCCAGGTTTTCTTTGCCGCTACTCATTCTTGGCAGAGAGACGCTGCACCACCTTGCTGCATACAAGAAGGGAGCACCCATTGCTGCCCTTTGGTCGGTGCAAGTCCTTGTATGCAGCACACAGCACAATACCCTTTCTTAGTATTCTTGATCAAACATGACTG
Source organism: Phaethon aethereus (assembly GCF_964289735.1). Taxonomy (NCBI): domain Eukaryota; kingdom Metazoa; phylum Chordata; class Aves; order Phaethontiformes; family Phaethontidae; genus Phaethon; species Phaethon aethereus. Next base: position 419,930 of record NW_028114324.1, on the reverse strand, counting down.
GCTTGCAGTTTCCATTAGCTGAGTTAACTCCAGGTTAGCTACAGCAAAAACTCCGCTCTTACTTCTCCGACCCATCAGCGCTCTCTGGACCGACGCAAACACCCCCCTTTCTGTCAATCAGAACTGGAGTGGTGATGCTTTGCTTTCAGCCACAACATGTGCCTGTGCCTAGGGACTGATGGGAAGGAGGAGTTTAAAAAGCCAGCTTACATGGTGCCCCAAATCCCAGCCACCCTCCAGGACCGGAAAAAAACTGGACACACCCCCATATTTATTCTAGCCATTCTGTAGCCAGCACAGTCATTTCAGTGTCGATTCTGGGTGATTCTGCAGCTTTATAACAGTTGAAACACCCAGCTCATCAAGGCGGCTGATCTAGAAGGCAGGGGATCTGAACTGGCCCCAACTACCTATGATGTGACAGTGTCCATAACTCGGGTTAATCACAGGTTGTCCTGTGACATAAGGATGTAGCGCTCTTTCACCTTTCTCCTTTGAAGCTTTGGGGTTTGTGTACGGGAGCCTTATGTACCTTTCTTGTCAGAGTTGCTCATCGTTTCAGCATTGTTTCTGATGAGGAAAACATCCTTTCTGTGTAGATGTTAATTTATGTACATTTAATAAACAGCATGGTATCCTATACTACCAATGATCTTTTTTTCAGACTAATGAAAAGTTCAAGACAAAAGCATGCTTTGTGTCTGCAAAGAAAAGTGTAAACCTCTGTAACTGTATTAAAAAGCTGCGGTTGTTTCACTCGTGGATGTTTGTAGCTATAGCAGAAACAGAGCTGCTGGCTGCCTTACTGCGAGATCCACAGGACACCAGTCTTCTCCTGAAGGCTTTCTACCAGCGTAATACTGTTTGAGTTGCCACTCCATTAAAACAGGACTTGTTCACTAATTGGTTCCTACATGAAAACCCGAGGACAGAAACTCGATCCTGGTTGGCAATGTCAAAAGCAGCATGAGGCGAGGCTGCCCAAAGCCTGGCTGCTGCGCTTGGAGGAAATGTGCCTTGAGTCCCGATGGGCAGACAAGGGCACGCCTCTGCAAGTCTGCTTCGCAACACAGCACGACGCAACAGACCTGTGTACAAAGAGCATTAACATCATCACAGGTACAGCCAGTCACAAGGTGGGCAATGCCCGAGTGAAGGCTGCCAGCTGTCCTGCTGGCCGGCTCTGTCCTTCACGGCTGCAGACTCCCTTTCCCAGGCACTCACTGAGCCGGGGGCTGGCTTCGCACTCGCAAAGCACGTAGCCCATGCAGCAGCTCACTCCACTGCTCACCGTGGTCCCCCATGGCTGCTTATCTACCCAGCAGATCTCTTAGTCCCTCCTGTTTGTGTATGGAGAAGGACTCGTAGGAGATGGGATAACAGTGATCACCAAACAGGGGAGTTGAAACTTTTGAGTGTAATGAGATACAGCTCAGAGGAGTTGCTACCTTGCTTTTCAGGAGAGCAAACTTGAAGCTACTCAGAGAGCTAGTCTGCAGTGTCCCCTATGAAGCTGCTTTGGAGGGCTCAGGGCTCAGAGAGCAGCTTAGTTTTTCAGAACCACCTTCTGCAAGCACGGGAGCAGGCAATCTGGTGGAGTCTGAAGTCAAACAAGAGGGGCAGAAGACCAGCTTGGCTGAACAGGGACCTCCTTTTTCAACTCAGGTGGAAAAAGGAATGTTATGATCCCTGGGACCAAGGTCCGGCTTGGCAGGAAGATCACAGAGCTGTAGTTCATACGTGTCAGGAGAGAACAGAAAAGGGCAAAGCTCAGCTAGAGTTGAAATTGGCCAGTGTTGTGTCGGGCTATAAAAAGGGCTTTTTACAGTACGTTCATAGCAATCGCTCATTGAGCACGGCCAGGGACTCTCTGAGGAGGAGGAGGATGCGGGTGGGCTTGCTGGTGCATCGGCCACAGAGCCGCCAGCACCAGGGGCAGAAGCAGAAAGCGCAGAGGTCTGTGAGGTGCACAGAGAGCGGGGGCTGCGCAAACCCCTCCGAGCGTATGGCGGGATACGTTGTATCGCGGGATACGTTGTATGACGTTGGCGGTTTTGGGGGGTAACTATGTACGTACTGTAGGGACACATGCTTTCTTACGGGATGAAAAGATGTAATGTTGTCGTGGTTTAGCCCCAGCCGGCAACTAAGCACCACGCAGCCGCTCGCTCACTCCCCCTCCCACAGTAGGGTGGGGGAGAGAATTAGGAAAAAAACCTCGTGGGTTGAGATAAACACGGTTTAATAGGACAGAAAGAAAGAAGGAAACAACAATGATAATACCAACACAGGAATGTACAAGAACAAGTGATGCCCAATACAGCAATCGCTCACCACCCGGCGATCGACAGCCCGTCCCCGAGCAGCGATTTCCGCCCCCCGGCCAACTCCAGTTTATGTACTGGGCATCACGTCGGATGGTAGGGAATATCTCTTTGGCCAGTCTGGGTCAGCTGTCCCGGCTGTGTCCCCTCCCAGCTCCCCGTGCACCGCCAACCTCCTTGCTAGCAGGCCAGCACGAGAAGCTGGACTGTCCTTGACTGCTCAGCAACAACCCAAAACATCAGCACATTATCAACAGTTTCTCATCCCAAATCCAAAACACAGTGTCACACTGGCTTCTGTGAAGAAAACCAGCTCTATCCTGGCTGAAACCAGGACACAGGGAATAAGGGAAGAGGTTCCCCGAGGGCAAAACATTACTAAAGCATTTAATGAACAACAAGGGAAAGACGAATCTCCAACAGAATGGTTGGAGAGGTTGAGGAAAAACCTACAAATGTACTCTGGAATTGATCCGAATACAGTGGCTGGGACTGCACTCCTTAGAACACAATTTGTAGCTAAATCCTGGGGGCATATAAGAAGGAAATTAGAAAAATTGGAAGATTGGCAAGAAAGAAGATTAGAGGAGTTACTTAGAGAAGCCCAGAAAGTCTATGTTAGGAGGGACGAAGAAAAACAAAAAGCAAAAGCAAAAATTTTTGTACGTGTCAGTAGTAGGAGCAAAAGGAGAGCCTTTTAAAGTAAATATATTGAAAGATGTAGAAGTAGAAACAGAAAAGAAAATTTGTCTTAATGATTTACTTTTGCTCCCTGAAGCGGAATACAATTTATTAGGAAGGGATTTGATTTTGAAGTTAAACTTGAGCATTCAGAGTCAAGGGGACAAATTGCAGATTAAATTATACACTTTAACACAAGAGGATGAAGAAGCTATTAACCCCTCAGTGTGGTATAAGGAAGGGGAAACTGGAAAGATAAAAATGGACCCCATAAGCGTTCAAATAACAGATCCGCACCGCCCAATTAGAATCAAGCAATACCCTATACCTATGGAGGGTCAAAAAGGATTAAAAGGATATTTACCCTGAAGCTAAATAAATGGAGACATAGAAAGTTATTAATGTGACTGGGTGCGGGACAGAGGAGGAGATAAAAAACAGGGGCAAGGAATCGGGTAGAGGGACGGAAGGACGTTTTAAGAAGCGGCAGGCTACGAGAAAAGCAGGAAAGAATTAAAAAATAGGAACAGGAATGAGGATAGAAGGAAATACTGAAACAAAATTTAAAAAGGGACAGGGTATACGGAAAAAAGGGAGGAGTTAAAAGTACGGGAAAGGGAAGCTGGATAAAGGGAATCGTTGAAGGAGAAATTAGGTAGTGGTGGGGTGCAAGAAATACAAGGGGAGGGGCGGGGAACCAAAAAAAAAAACCCCAAACAAAAAAACGGAGAAAGGGAGCCAGGTAGAGGGAGACGTAGAAGAACTTTTAAAAAGCAACCGGGTACGAGAGACACGGACAGAAATTAAAACGCAGGGACGGGGAGACGGACAGAGGACAAGGCAGAAAGGAAAAAGAAGTGGCAGTCAGGTACGAGAAACACGGGAATATTAAACAAACAGGGAGATGGCTAGAAGGAACCGCAATGAGAAAATGTTAAAAGTAACAGGGTACAAGAACCACAGGAAATAATGAAAAAATAGGGACGGGGAGATGCACAGAAGGAAACATAGGATGAAAGTTTTTTCAGCGACGGGGTGCAGGACAGAGGGAGGAAATAAAGCACAGAGACAGGGTGCCAGAGGGAGGGAACTGTAGCGCGAGAAATTAAAATGCAGCAGGGTACAAGAAACACAAGTAAGCATTAAAAAACGGGGAGAGGGAGCCGCAGAGAGGGAAACGTGGGAAAAAATTAATAGGTGAAATGGTACAGGGCAGAGTCGGCAGATGAGCAGTAAGTTTCGGGGAGCCAACAAACAAGGGATTCTAAAGCAGTTCCAAGAGCTAATCCCAGGAAACCCAGGATTAAAGTTCTCAGTTTCATATTTCACGTCCAAAATACGTAGAACTTTGACAGAGATGACATCGTGTTTTCCTTAAACCAGCTGATTGCAAACTGCTGCGCTGGGCGAGAACACCATAAACAGTTTAAGACGAACGGCCACGCTCCTAAGTAAAACAATAAACCCAGCGCACGGGAGCCGCGCAGCCTCTGCTTTGGCCTTCGCCTCTCGCCATCCGCCGCCAAAGCTGCTGCCGCATCCTGCGCGCCACGCGTAGCAGGTTTCCAGCCACGGCCTGAAAGGCGGTAAGGGTAAAATACGAGAAAATGTGCCATTACGCTCTGCAGTTACGATTAATTCAGTTCCTGTTTCACAGTCCGGTTACGGAACGTGAGGTCGCTCGCAGGAAGCGTCGTGGCGGAAATCAGAGGGGTGCCGAGGCGGCCGGAGAGACGGCAGAAGGCTGGAGGGCACAGAGGTACTCGGGAGGGGATCTGAACGGAGCACAGGCGGCGTCGGGGAGACGCTGGCCGACGGGAGGCGAGCAAGATGGAGGAGAGGACAGAAAGACCGCTCTGAGGAAGAGGGATGGCCCGAGGAGATGTTCTGACAAACCGAGAGGGGTACAAATCACGCTCCAGAGATAACAGCGCGCCAAGGAGACCCCGTAAAACCCCGGAATGGGGGGGGGGGGGAGGAGGGGGTAAGGGAGACGCGCCAGGGAAATCTAAAAAGCGACAGGGTGTGTGACAAACAGAAAGAATTGGAAAAGAATAGACATCTTGATAAAAGCAAATATAGAAAGAGAATTTAAAAAGAAAAAAAGGGTATGAGGCAGGGGAGGAAAAAACTAACAAATAGGGAGAGAAGACCAGATAAAAGTAGACAAAAAATTATCAAAAGCGAAGGTGTTAAAGAAGGAGAAACTTGGCAATGGGGCAGCAGAAGAAATCAACAAAGGCAGAAAGCAAATTTAAATAGTGACAGGGTATAGCAGAGGCGGGAATGAAATAAAGACAGTGAACTGGATGAAAACAGATAGGGAAAAAAAATTCAGAAGTGATTTCACACAGGATAGCCAGGAAGTAATAAAAACGTAGGGTTAGCCGTCTCCATAAAAGCAGACACAGAAAATTTAAAAAACAATGAGGTAGAGGACAGACAGGAAAAGAGTAAATAATCGGGACAGAAAACCAGGTTAAAGTAAGCATAAAAACATAAGTTCCTCACCGTTCCTGGAGGTATTTAAAAGGCGCGTGGATGTGGCACTTAAGGCCGCGGTTTAGTGGTGGACTTGGCCGTGTTAGGTTTACGGCTGGGCCCGATGATCTTAAGTGTCTTTTCCATCCTAAATGATTCTGTTATTCGAAAATGAAGACGTTAAGACGGGGAAAAAAAGTTAAAATAGGGAAAAAACCTGAATAGGCAAAGACATAGCAAGAAAATTTCACAAGCGACAAGGTATGGGACACACTAGAATGAGCTAAAAAAATGAAGCTGCTGAAGTGGATAAAAACAGACGAGGAAAGAAAATCTAAACGTGAGGGGGTACAGGAGAGACAGGAACCAACTGAAAAAAAGGGAGCTACATCCTAATAAAAGTAGATTTAGAACGAACATGTTAGAAGCGGCAAGTTACAGGAAACGGGAAAAAAAAATGTAGGGATAGAAAATGAGATAAAAGTACACCGAGAAACAAAATTTCAAACCAAAAAGAACGATGACTAAAAAAATTGAAAAATGGGGACAGCGAACCACATAAAAGTAGACGCAGAAAGGAAATAGAAAAAGCGGTGCCCTTAGGAAAAAATAAGAGAAAATAACTAATAAGTAACGACAGCGGACGAGATAAAAGTAGAAAATTTGAAAAGCAATGGGGATCAAGGACTTTAATTAAAGACAGCGATGGTGAACTAAAATGGAGATGTAGAAGGGAAACTGAAGAAGGGGTGGCACTAAGGAAAGACAAGAAATAACTGAAGATACAGACATGGAAGGGCACAGAAAGTACATGTTAGAAGTGATAGGCATTAGGGAAATAAAGGAAAAAACAGAAATAGGGACAGTGGAGTAAAACAGCTATAGAGAGACAATTTTAAATGCGATGACAATAAAGAAAAACCAGAAGAGAGAGACAGAAGATGGGATAAAAGTAGAAAATGTTAAAAGCAACAGGGATTAAAGAAATAAGGAAAAAATTGTGAAATAGGGACAGTAAACAGAGATGTAGAAAGAAAGTTTTAATAGTGAGGGCGCTAAGGAAAGACAAGAGCTAATTAAAAATACAGACAAAGGGAACAAAAGTAAGCCTGGCAAGAACATTTAAAAAGCAATAGGTGTTAGGGAAAGAAGGGAATAAAACATAAAAGAAACGGCAAACTTTTAAAAGAGTTGGAGAAAGAAAAATGAAAAAGCAAGGTGATGCAGAGAAGTGAAAGAAATTTAAACTCAGTAACATCACAGTGTCATTAAGCAGACATCTTCTGTTTCACTTCCCCCCTTTTCTATTACCCTTGCGAATTCTTTCGCAGTCCCTTATAACGTACCACTCTCCTTCGTCCGTCGATTAAAATACCTCCCTGTTGCGACTTCAGGTTTGACCTTACTCTTTTTCCAGGTAACACAGTCATCCCCATTCTTCTGACAACACCATAGCGAACCTCGAATTATACAACACGTACATAAAACAAATAAGCTATCAACTAATACGAGTACAAGCAGCTCTTTGATCCATTTCAAATTTGGTAACCGAGAGGCTAATTTGCTCCGAACTTCTTCACAACCCCAAGAGGTGATGTAAATCTAAAGTTGTTCTTATCATGACCTACTCCATAGCAGGGGTTATTAAATAGAGAGGTGTTAACCGGAACCGGAACTCCTGTTAGAGAGAACGTTTGGCTAGACTCTCTAGGCACTTGCAGTCGCTCTCGTTTAGAATTTCCTAATATTATTATGTATTTCTATAGATTATTTTCGCCTAACTGGGTGAGATCTTCCCCTCGGTATTGGGATCGGTTACGGCTGCCCCAACAAAATTCCAAACGGACTTAAATTCTCTTTAGTTCCCGGTTTTACCCTGATTCGTAGTAGGGCTACAGTGGGAGCGCTTGGTACCAATGTAGATTTGCTTCTTGACTAAGTTTAGCTAGCTGTTGTTTAATTAAGTGATTCATTTTCTCCACTGGCCCACTTGCCTGAGGTCGGTTGCCGGTTTGTTCCTAAAATTTTACTAACCCGTTGCACTATTTGCGCACAAAAATGAGCACCCCTATCAGAAGATATTACTGCTGGTACTCCAAATCTGGGAATAATTTTCGTTTAAGAGTACTCCTGTCACTTCCCTAGCCTTATTAGCCCTACAAGGGAAAGCTGCTGGCCAGCCCGAAAAGGTATCTGTTAATACGAACAAATCCCAAACCCTCCCCTTTCCGTGGGAGTTCGGAAAAGTCTGTTTGTCAATTTTGACCTGGAACTTTCCCTTTACCGAGACTTCCAAATTTTACACGATTTCCCACCTTTGCATACTTCACAGTTATTAACCATGGCTTTTACAGTTTGAAACAAATTCCTGGCTACTATTTGCTTCATAAGGGAATCATACGAGGCTTCAGTTGCCCAATGAGTCTGGTCGTGTTCTGCTTTTACCGGTTTCCGTACTATTCTAAAGGGAACTATTACTCTGTTACCTTTTAATTTTGCCCAACCTGATGATTCAACTTCTGCTTCCAAATCTTTAATTAATCTAAGATCCTTCTCATCACAGTCGACCGAGTCCGGTAGCGGCAAAGCTTTTTCAGGAATCAAACTTAACACCTCACCTTGTTCCGCAGCTCTTTTTGCCTCATAATCTGCCGATTTATTCCCCACTTCCTGAGCAGCGTCACCCTCTTGGTGCCCCTTGCGGTGCATAAGCGCAACCGCCGAAGGCGACTGTACCGCATCCAAAAGTCTTAGGATCACGTCAGCAAGCTTAATGTTTTCCTTGGGCGGTCAGAAGTCCCCGTTCCTTCCGGATAGCCCCACGGGCATGAACTACACCCAAGGCGTATTTTGAATTTGTCCGGGTGTTCGCTCGCAGTCCTTCAACAAGCTCTCCCTAAAGCAATTCATTCGGCTCGTTGTGCGGATGTACCCTCAGGGAGTGACTTTGCTTCCAGCACTCGCTCTGCGGTGGTCACGGCATACCCCGCCATACCCCGCCATTCGAGCTCCATCCTTGGCTGACAGTAGGCACACCGATCTTTCGGGAGGGGTTGACTTCCCCGAGACGGGGCACTTGGGCTACTCCTCATGGCTCCTCGCCTCCCATTAGTGGTGTTTCCCGGTGGGTTCCCAGAGGTTACCTGGCCCCTGCGGTGCGCAAAGCAGCCGCTGTAGCGCTGGCAATTGTTTTGCCCATTCCCCCCCCCTGCCTGTCCCTATTCCGACACACTTGCCAAGCAGTCTCCAGCAATTTCTCTAAATCTCTCACATCTGTTCCTTGCACTTGCTGTAACTTTTTCTTGACATCATCCATCAGCTGTCCCAGAACCAGGAATAACAACTGACCCTTTCCCTCCCGAGAGGTACGGTTTAAAGGAGTATATTTCTGCATCCCTTCTTTTAATCGGTTCAAAAAATCAGTAGGGGATTCTTTTCTATCTATCTAGTTTAATTTCATACAATTTAGACCAATTTACTGATTTTGGGACAGCACTTCTTATTCCAGAAGCCATTCGTTCCCTGTACCGCGGTACTAAGTCCCGGGCTCCTGGCTGGTTAGGGCCCCGACCGGGACTGGTAATGGGAACATGGTTATCCACTGTTCCCGGCAGAGTTCCAGCCAAAACCAGAGCCTGGACTTGAGGGTCTGGCCACCCTCACAACACTCTGCTTTTCTGCCTCGCTGAACACCGCATCCGACATTGCACGCACATCCTCGCAATCGGGGTCAAACAATCCTTTAATCTCCCATTCTGTCAACCTTTAAACATCTTTGTCCAATGCCACAAGGCGAGCAACATCTTTTTTGCTTCCTATTTTGCTTATTGTTTGTCTTTTTCTATTGCCAGGACCATAGGGTCCTGGGGTGCTGAATTGATTCCACGTTCTTTCTGCCATTCAGGGTGGTTTCGTAGAGTGAAAAACATACGTATCTGCATAAAGCACTTCATCCCATTTTCCTTCTCCCTGAAGGAAGAGCATTAAATTGTACTATTACACTAAATGTATAATACCTATTATAACGTGTGTAGTATTATATTACAATTATATGTACCTTAATGTAATAATGTATTCTATTTTAATGTCCTGTTAAAGGGCCGTTTTTCTCCACCGTCTGGCTTCTAGAGAGGCCACCACTGATTACAATGCTTAATTAAAGTTTTCCTATCGACACTGCCTCCCGGCACTCCCCCCGGATCTCTCCAGTGCTGCAAAACACATCCCAGTGGGCTTTTCTTTAGAATTCCGCCACTCTGTGACTCTCCCATATCTGATGCAAATTTTACCGTTAATAACCAAAATCCAATAAATGACAAACCAATAACCAATACCCGAAATGCATTAGCCAAAAGTCAGGTAACAGTTAACCGGACCTCCAAATGGGGACGCAGCCCCTCCAAACGGGGAAGTTAATCCCCTACCATATGGGACACAAGTCCCCCAGAGGTACACCCATAAGGTGCTAGCGAGCCGCTATACGCCGACCCGTGTGCACGTCTGCACGTCTTAAAGACGGTCCCAAATTGATCGATCGTTACCAATTCAGGATTTAAGGATGTCTTCTTGCCAGAGGGTCTTTGTCTGTCCCCGCGGTGATCCGACTGAGAACGGGGGTCTCTCCGGAAAAGATCTCCGGGGGCAAACCCAAGAGAGTCCCAGACTCATCGGGTCCCACAGCCGAACAGAAGATGTCCCTCCCACCTGGGTCACCAAATGATTCACAAAAGTTACAGAAATTTAAACTCAGTAACACCAAAGTGTCATTAAGCAGACGCCTTTATTGCCACGCCGGACGCCTGGGGGATATCTCCTCCCAACGCACACGCGCTGAAGCAAAACTTCATCCTTTATATACCTGAAAGACGTGAATATTTGCACGTGTCCTGAGAAATCTCCGCCTCCTCGCTTATCTGCCACGTTTACATAACGCTGGTGTTGCAAAACTACCCTACGCGTGCGCGGGGGTCTCGGGCGGTCGTCGGTGGTCGTTTGGGGAGTTAGCCCCCTCCTTCTTTTTCCCTTTTATGGTCACAGGTCTCCTGAGGATAGTTCCTTCTCCTTGGATGTTTTCCCCTTCTGTTCTTCAGCCAAGCGGTTCCTTCTTATCATCCGTGTTTGAGCACTCCTGCTAGGACGTTTCTGTGCTCAAGGTGAAGGTATCTCCTCTGCACTCATCAATTTCTCAGTCCTTGCTCTTAACTCTTCTCCTCTTGGTTGTCTCCACCCGTCTTCTCCGTTTCTACTTGTGTTTTAATTTTCATCAGGGCTGCTTTCCTCCTGATGAACTGTTTACATATAGGTACAGTGTTGGCACTGAGGCAAATACAGCCTAAGGACTATGAGAATAGGCCGTTAAACATAATGCCACGGTTGCTAGGCTAAAGAAGTCTATACTAAAGTTAAACTAATCACGAAATCAATAACCTTCCAGAAAGTACATCTCTTCAGAAATTTGTAAAACTGACAGTTGATTAGTTACACATGCTACAACCTTCTAATTGTTTTAGATCCTTGTTTCAGAGGGCACTAAGGGAAGGGAAGAAGTCAGTTAAAAAATAAGGGTAGACAAATAAGGTCCGCGAATGAGAGAAAAGGCGGCAGAAAATTTTAAAAGCAATGGTGATTACGGCAAAAGGAAAAATATTAAGAGGCAGGGATGGCGAACTAAAACGGAGACGTAGATAGAAAATCTAACAAGTGAAGCCACTAAGGGAATACCAGAAACAATCAAATACAAAGGGATACTGAAAAGTCGGCCAGAAAACCCTCTAACACTTAGTTTGAAGCTTTAGAAGGCGGGCATTCCTTACGGCAGCGCTGGGGATCGCTCCACCACGAGTGCTCCGACGGGTTAGTAAAGCACATCAGTTCATATGCAGAAAAGTCATACGTGTCATCAGATCCCCCAAGAAGGGCAGTCATATGGTGAGGAGTCCCCGGAATTCGTTGACATAGTCCAAGCATGCGCAGTAAAATTAGGGTTAGGGTCTTTTCACCCTCAGGTGGTCGTCCACAGTCTTCCTCACGCAGTCTGCCAGTTGAACCTGGGGCTTCCTTTGTCCATATCTAGTCATCGAATTAGCTCCTCGGTCTTTCGGCCTCAGGACGGCACAAGGAGGTCAATTTAACCTGGTAGCAGTGATTTCCACGGGAAGCCTAAGGAGCTTGCTTTGTGTTATCCGTGAGTTTACAGGGGAAGCCTAACAAGCTTGCTCACGGTCTGTTTGATCTTGTCGGGCAAGAAGTGACATGTTTAAGGTCTCAGCCAGTGATTTTACTTAAAAGAGTAAGTAAAGACGGAGAGGGGGAGACGGACAGGGAGACAGGGAGAAAGAGTAAAACAGCGATGGGCTTCAAGAGGGAGAGAGAGAAGAATTAAAAGATCCTGGCAGGGAGCCGGACAGGGCAAGACGGCAAAAGAAATGAAACTGCAGCGTGGCTCAGGGCTGACAAGGACAAAATTGCAAAACAGGGACAGGGAGCAGGATAGCGGGAGACAGAGGAAGAAAGAGACTTGTGCTGTGCTACAGGGCCGAGAAGGAAGACCTTGAACATCAGCCAGAGACTAGAGAACAGAGTGGAAGGAAGGCAAAAACGGTGGCTGGGAGCCGGACAGAGAGAGACTGTGAAAGAAAAGAGTAGCAACACGCTACATTGCAGAGGGAGGAATGGAAAAGCAGGGACAGGGAGCCAGACTGAGAGAGGCAGAGGAAGGAAAAATAGCCACAAGCTACAGAGCAGGGAGAGAGAGGACCTAAAAGATGAGGACGGGGAGCTGGTCAGAGTGAGATGGAGAAAGGAGGTATGGGCGGGGGGTGGTGGGGGGGAACCACATCAGCGTGGGAAAGAGGGGGGGGCCAGGGGAGAGGCAGTGAGGGCCCGGGATGCAGAATAGGGGCACAGGGCCCCGAGGGCCTGGGACTCACCACAACTTTCACTCCCTGCACTGCTGGGAGAGTTCGCCAGTTCAGACGCTTCTTCCTCCTCCTCCTCCTCTCCTCCCTTCGCCTTCTGTAACTCCTGTCGCTTGGCTGTCCTCCACCTAAGAGAATACCGGGGTGTCTTACAGCTCGTACAAGACGGGGCTCCCTACACACGTAGCCTCGCTCGTGCGCTACGCGGCCGCCTTTGGTGACGCGTACAGACCCTGCATGTCGATGGTGTGGCCTGCTGCGGACTACAAAGAGGGATCCTACCTCACCTGGAGGGGCTGGCTCGCTCTTCCCTGCAGCAGGAGGCAGCTGCCGGCCGGCCGGCCTTCGGTTTCTTCTTCCTCTTTACCGTTCTCTGGCCTCTCCAGCTCTGGCCGTGGCAGCTCCCGCCCAGGGCCGGCAAGCGCTCCGCCTGTCCCTTTCTGCAGCCGTGCCACGAGGAGAGCGAGGCTGGGCAGAGACAACCCACGCGAGCCCGAGGCGGGTGCGGTCAGCGGCGGGGGGGCCCTGACGAGTTGGGAGGCGCCCGGCGTCCGCGCCTGGGGGGTGTCCGCCTCCCTCCCTCCTCCCAGAGCCCCGGTAACTCCCCGGGGCTGCCCCGACCCGACTCGCCTCCAGCGGGCCGGCAGCCGGTCGCAGCGGGCGGCTCGAAGTTCCTCGCCCCGCCACCCGCGGGCGGCCGGTGCGCAGGAGACGCCCCGCACCCGCCCCAGGGGCTCGCTCGCCTCACCGGTGGTCCCGGCCCTTCACGCCCCGCCGGGAACTGGACCCCGCTGCGCCGCCATGCTGCTCCCGCGCGCCGCGCATGCGCCGGACGCTGGCGGCGCGCCGCAGGGGCGAGGGGCGGTGCGCGAACGCCGGGCTGCAGTAGCAGCGAGCACCCGGCGGCCGTGCCTCATTTTGCAGGGCGAGCACCCGCCCACGTTGCGCACATGGGGCGGCAACGGCGCGACCTTACCGGGAAGTAGCAAAGAGCGCGCAGGGACCGCAGAACGGCATCGCGGTTACCGGCGGCCGGCAGCGTGGGTCACTGAGGCGCCGCCGCGCATGCGCGGCTTCCCAGCTGCGGCGAGGTTCCCCACCGCGCATGCGTGCCTCCCGAGCTGCGGCAATGCGCCCATCGCGCATGCGCAGCTTCTGAGCGACGAGGTGCTGTACCGCGCATGCGCGGCTGCCGAGCTGCAGTACCTAATTTTGGTCACAGGGCGGCAGCACTGAGGGCGGCGAGGAGGCACGCCACCACGCATGCCCGGGAACCCGCGTCGCAAAAACTACATCTCCCGGCATGCACTAGCAAGCACAGCATGACCGCCCGGAAGACCACGCTTCCCGGCATGGCGGGGAACGAACATGGCCGAGAGCAAACCCCGTGCCTCAGGACTTCGGCTCCCGCCATGCCGCGAGACGCAGCCTGTCCTGCTGGCTCACCCTGCGAGGACACCGTCTTCCACCCCCCCCATCCCCCATCCCCGCCGAGACGCGAGCGCTCACCCGCCCTCTGCAGCGTAGTTCCGGGTGGACCCCTCCGCCGGCTCGCACACCCCTCTGCTCCGTGCCTCCGACGCGGACCCCGCCGCCCTGCCTCCGGTCGATCGGGCGGCCCCACTCACCTTCTTTCTCGCTGCAGCCGCAGCCCGGTCAGGCCGGGCGACCGCTCCACCCTTGGCTCCCCCCGGCCCCTCCACGGCCACCGGGAGTAGGGCAGCAGCAGCACCAGCCCCTCCCCCGGCAGCCACCCCTGTGCAGGGAGCGTCCGTCCCCACCGGCCTCACCGCCCGCACCTGGGGCTCCTCCAGCCCCGGCCCACAGCTGGAGCCCAGCTGGAACAGGGGGCCAGCGCCCGACCCCCACCCCAGGGCATCCCCTCCTGCCCCGAGCTCCGGCACAGCCCCTCACCCGGGGCAAAGCGAGGGCGAACGCAGCCGCGAGGGCAAAAGAGGCGGCGCATGACAAGGCCCGGGAGCGGGGCTGCCCCGGGGCTCGGGGCCTGCCCCGGGGACACCCCGGCAGTCCTTCCCGGAGCCGCGCTCCTCGGTGCGGCAGGGAACAGGCGGGCGGGCGGCTCCCGGAGCCATGGGCTGCTGGGCAGGGGGAGGCCGCCGAAAACGAGGTGTGAGGCACGGGACGCTACAAGAGAGGAGACCGGGGGCAGGGAGTCAGACCAGGAGAGAGGGAGAGACAAAAAAGTGGCAACCGAGCCGAAAGGAGGAATGAAACAATGGGGAGCCAGGACAGTGAAACACGGAGGTAAGGGGCGGGGAACACCGCCAAAACAACCCCCATATCTGCACCGTACAGGGAGCTGGGGAAAAAAGAGAGCTGGAGAGCAACAAGAAGAGCAATGAGCATGGAAAGAAGGGGGTGCATGGGTGGTGGGAGTCCAAAATAGGGTCATCAGGGAGCCAGAGACGGTGAGATGGAGAACGGACAAAAGCGACAGGCGCTGCAGGGGGGAGAGGGAGGAATGAATGAGCAGGGACAGCCAGCCAGCCAGCGACAGAGAAAGGCAAGAGACCGCACGGGCGACAGCGCGGAGAGGGAGGAATTAAAAGCGAGGGACAGATTGCTGGGAAAGCAGAGGCAGAGAATGGAACAGAATCAGAGCGTGCTACAGGGCCAACAAGGAAGAAACAGGGACAGGGAGCCAGGGAAAGAAAAAGTACTGAGGAGCTACAAGACAGACAGGGAGAAATGAAAAAACAGGGTTCCGGAGCCCGGCAGAGAGAGAGCTGGTGAAAGAAAACGGTAGCAGTAGGCTACAGGGAGGAGAGGAAGGAATGAAAAGATAGGGATGGGAAGCCAGGCGCAGAGAGAACCATGCCTCTGTGCTCTGAATGAGAGGCCTGTCTGGAAATAGAAAGTGCAGATACTAAATTTAATAAAGTAACAGCGAATACGATAGAGATGAGACTTGACCAAGTGTAGCACAAAATGTAAGATACACTACCCTGCTCCGTCAACGACTGTGGCCTAGCATCTAATGGCAGGCTTAGTTTCTGTTTCCCAAGGAGAGTAGCACAAAACCATAATTTTCCTATTATACAAATATTTTACCAGACTATGCAAAGAAAGTAACAACAATTGCCTTACAGATCTACATGAATACATAACAGTAGCAGGAAATTGCTAGAGTACAAAACACTCAGCCTTCAAAGTCCACAGAAAGACATTAGGTCTTGTAAATCATCGGTTCTAAGGACCCTGCTGCTACCACATCACCGCAACATGTGACTCACAGCGTATTTCTTTCTTTCTAGGTTTAAGGAATTCCTTCATTTTGGGGGTTTATATGTTGGGGGGTTGTGAAGAAGGAAGCTCCTTAGCTGTGTTTTTCTTAAATCTGGCATATTAACTATTATGGCATGCTGTAATGATCACAGATTTGATATGTTTTCCTGGAAACAAAGTTGAATGCAGAAACAAACTCAAAGACCCAAGCACAGAAAGTGAGCTAGGATCCTGGCGTACAAGCTGGTGTAGACAAAAATCTTACAGAAGATTAACTG
Organism: Phaethon aethereus; assembly: GCF_964289735.1. Classification (NCBI taxonomy): domain Eukaryota; kingdom Metazoa; phylum Chordata; class Aves; order Phaethontiformes; family Phaethontidae; genus Phaethon; species Phaethon aethereus. The sequence goes on along the minus strand of NW_028114324.1, from coordinate 404,003 downwards.
AAAAGTCCTCATTCTGCAAATGCTTATACACTTATCAGTCCATTACTTGAGTCCACTAGCTTCGTATACAGTAAAGCCTGTGAGAGTAAACATTGTGGTCTGCTTGGTAGATTCATCTGTGACTCCACTCATTGCATACTTAATATTTTCCCCTTCTGTCAGAAGGAGTCGTTTTACCAAATGAAGTTAACGTTGTTCATGATCGCTTTTATGGGAAACTGGCAAAAAAAGAGTTTTCCTTAGGGTGAAAGAGCGAAAATGTTGTGTTGCCAAAAGAACAAATTCAGGATTCAAATGCAAGTCCGCTCACCCTAAGAAGTTAACACTTCCTCTCCTATAACAATTCCCTACACAGAGCTCTAGCGAATGAGGACCTTATTTTGCTAGTTCTTGGATTTTGCCCACAGTCTGGACCAAACCAAATCTCTCCTCAAGGTTAAGTCACTGAGCGACGTCATTCCACAGCTGACAAGACACTAGGTGTTTGAGGAGGTCGGGGGTGATTAGGAGTTTGGTTTTGGTTTGAAATTTTTTTACTCCCCAATTGCAGTTACAAATTCAGAAAAAAAAAAAGAAATATAGGAACACACTCACATAAAACTTTCCTCGCGTTTGGTTCCTTCCACGGTATTCATCATGCATTCAAAATCAAGGTGCATTGCTGTACAAAGCAATGTATCACTTCTCTACGTTATTCACAGGCAGCACAGAAGTTAAAATTCAACGCAAGAGTTCTGCAAGGACACAAAAGGGAAAAAACACATGCCATCTAGTTTCCTGCCCACTGAGAAATTGGAAAGCAGCTTAAAAAAGGCAGGACGTACAAAAAAAGATCCCCGGCATTAAGGACTCTATTGTCTTGGTTAATATTGGTAACTATTGCTTGGATTTCTTTGTAAAAAGAAACACAAAGGGATTAGACTATAATCAATGAGAATTAAGCCAGCACAGCAAAAACCCAAACAAACCCAACACATAAACAACATTAACTCCTCAGAAATACCTTCCAAACATTTCTTTAGAATAAAAACAGGGAACATGCAGCTACTGGAGACTTCAATATTTATGTCTTTCTGTGACTCTCCACACCTACATTTGGGGAGAAGACTATAAAACAAGTTCACAGTGCATGAGGTCTTTTAAACTAAAAAAGGGATTAAACTTATGAGAAGTATTTTACTTCTAGAGCTTCACTTGTTCTCTTTGCATTATCATAGGACCCACAGAAGCAAGCCTAGAAAACTTGTGGAAAATTAGTTACATGAATTATGAAGAGGGCCAAGAATCTCTCAATTTTAAACCTACCTCGGGCAAACGATTCTGCCAGCAACTTTTCCAGACTCTGGGATTTTCCTGCTTTCCGTACTTCTGAAAAGATGGTGGGGGAAGCTACCATGCTTGTATAACCTTTGAAGCTGTTAGCATTTCTGCAAAACATGAAACGTTCTTACAGACTGAGCATGCAACAGGGAAAGTTTTACAGACATCCCTTTGTTCTACACACAATGCCATACTTCTCTCAAAACTGGTAGCCAAGGAGGGAAGGTTTTGAACTCTTTTACGTTTACCTGAATTGTACTGCATAAATATGATGTCTTTTTTTAAGTGCTGCAAATTCCTCTTCATTTTCTGGGATTGCTTCATATGAATATAGACCATGTTTTAATCAGGCATTGCTACCTAACAATTCCAGACACTTGCTAGCTCATTGCTTGACAAATGCACATACTCTGAATACTGCAGATGTCAAGTTTGGCCTGAAGTTTGGTGTCCATCATGACAGGCCACAATTTAAGCATAATAGAAGGTGACCAAATCTGTGCAGAACGTACTACAGGTTTTCACTTTGCAAATCATAATAGTTTTGGTATTTCCTTGAATGCTCAGCTCTTTATGACAAATGACTATGGATGGACAAAAAAAACAAACCAAAAAACCCAATCACAAAAATTTTCTCCCAAGCTTCTTGATTCTAAAACAAATCTAAAAATTACAATGTGCCCTAAAACAAACCCTGAACTCACAAAGAAAGCAAAGAACAAATATGAGCTGCATTATAAAAATCTCAAATTTTATGCCAGTCTCATGATTACAGTAGGCACTGTATGGACGGTCCCATATCTTCCCGCACAAGGAAGAAAACTGCCTCTAGGACTGTCCCTACAGCTTTACAAGCCCCACTCCGAGAGGCAGTGGGACCTGATGGAGGAACAATGATGATTAAGGTGCCCTTTTCCACCACTGATCTAGGAGAATGGAGAAAAGTTGCAAGAGACTATAGAAGCGACCCGGTGAGTGTTACTAAGCATTTTCAGTTCATGGTAAAACAACATAATCCAGACTGGAAAGGTATACAGTTGCTCTTAGAGTATATGACAGAAACAGAAAAGCAATTAATTTTGAAAACAGCAGAGAATTTAGCTGAAGACCATTACAAGATCACGGGGGGGATGTCAAAGAATATTTCCCCTCCGAGACCCAAAATGGGACACTAATAAATCTGCCCATATGGAGAGGCTACAGGAATATCAAGACTGGATTTTGAAGGGAATGGAAAGGGCTATTCCCAAAACCACAAACTGGTCAGCTCTATATGCAGTTAAACAAGGTCCTTCTGAGTCCCCATCCGAGTTCCTGGATCGATTGAGGGATGTAATGCGCCGTAGCACACCGCTGGATCCTGGGTCAGAGGTAGGAATACAACAAATAGTCTCCCTGTTCTTGGGTCAGTCTACGGGGGACATTAGGCACAAACTCCAGAAGCTGCGCCCTACAGAAGGTAGAAATCTGGAAGTGTTGCTGGGTGAAGCGTGGAGAGTATTTAGTAATAGAGAGGAAGAATATAGACAAGGGCAAAGAGGAAGGATAGCAGTTGTCAGGGAAGAGGAGGAAGGGAGGCCTAGACGAGAACCATCTTGATTAGGTAAGGATCAATGTGCGTTGTGTAAGAAATTTGGTCATTGGAAAGGAGGGTGTCCAAGAAACAAGGCAAAGAGGCGAAGCCACCAGACAGGAAGAATAGTAGCCCATGTGAAAAAGGATTGACAGGGACCTGGGGAATGTACCCTAGCAGATCCACTGGTTATAATGAGGCTGGGGAAGGAAGAACAAGAAGTAGAATTTTTGGTTGACACAGGGGCAACATACTTGGTTTTAAATCAAGCCTTGATGCCCCTGGGAAACGACTATATCATGGTAAAAGGAGCGACTGGCCAAAGTGAAAAGGCATATTTTTGTAAACCTTTGAAGTATAAATTGGGAAAACAATGGGGTATCCACAAATTCCTACATAGGCCCAACTCCCCAAAGCCACTTTTGGGAAGAGATTTGTTAGAACAATTGGGTGCAAAAATTACATTTGAAAAAGGAGAAATTACTCTGGAAGTAAAAGATCAGCAATATATCCAGATACTGAGTCTATTCTTAACCAGTCTGCCCGCAGAAGGGAAGGTAAGGAAGGAATTCGGCCAGTGATTGAAAGATTTTTATAAATAGGATTACTGAAAAACTGTGAGTCTGATTTCAACACCCCTGTATTACCTGTTCGTAAACCTGACGGGTTGTATAGTGTGGTCCAGGATCTACGGGCCGTAAATAAAATAACTGAGGACCTTTACCCCGTAGTAGCAAATCCATATACCCTGTTGACCGTATTAACACCTGAACTAACTTGGTTTACTGTTTTAGATCTGAAGGATGCCTTCTTTTGCCTCCCTCCCCATGAAGCCAGCCAAAAATTATTTGCATTTGAATGGGAATACCCCAAAAGTGGTCGCAAGACTCAGCTCACTTGGACGGTGTTGCCACAAGGATTTACGAACAGTCTACCATCTTTGGCAATGAGCTCGCAAAAGACTTGGAATCTTGGGAAATACCGTCTGGAGAAAGGAAACTGTTACGATATGATTGTATGATCTGGACGGGCAAAGAGAGCACACGAGCCTTTGAGCTACTAAAGAAAGCTTTGGTGTCGGCTCCGGCCTTAGAGCTCCCCGATGTGAGTAAACCGTTTTTTTCTCTTTTCCCACGAGAAACAGGGAATTGCTCTGGGAATATTAGCACAAGATCTGGGCCCCTATCGACGAGCAGTTACCTACTTTTCCAAACAGTTAGACGCAACTGCGAAGGGTTGGCCTGGATGCTTGAGAGCAATTACAGCTGTAATATTGAATGTACAAGAAGCCCGAAAATTTACTCTGGGCCAGAAGATGACTGTTTTAGTGTCTCACACAGTGTCCGCAGTGCTGGACGCAAAGGGTGGGCACTGGCTTTCTCCACAAAGATCCCTGAGATATCAGGCTATACTGATAGAACAGGATGATGTGGAGGTCGTAGTTACTAACATTGTCAACCCAGCTTCTTTCCTTAGTGGAAACACGGGAGAACCAGCGCATCATGACTCTTTGGAGACTATTGAAACAACGTACGCAAACCGACCGGATCTAAAAGACAACCCTATGGAAAGCGGAGAAAACTGGTTCACAGGTGGAAGCAGCTATGTCCTGAGTGGTAAAAGACACATGGGATATGCCATTACCACTAGTCAAGAAATAATAGACCTTTGCCCATAAATACCTCTGCACAGAGTGCAGAAATAATTGCTCTGACCCAAGCCTTGGAAGTGGCTCAAGGCAAAGTTGTGAATATTTATACAGACTCAAGATATGCCTTCGGAGTTGTGCACGTGCATGGAACAATCTAGGAGGAAAGAGGGTTACTGAGCTCTCAAGGGAAAACTATTAAGCATGCAAAAGAGATTTTGAGACTGTTGAAAGCAGTCCAACTTGCTGAGAAGGTGGCGATTATGCATATTAAGGCTCACCGGAAAGTGAGCTCGGAATTGGAGAGAGGAAATGAGCTGGTGGACAGAGAGGCAAAACAGGTAGCTAAAACAGAGATAAAAACAGAAGGAGCTTTAGTCCCTGACGGCGAATCTCCCTAGAAGGTAAGCCAAAATATACCGAGGAAGATCAAAACCTTATCACAGATCTGGAAGGGTCATATAACAAAGAAGGGTGGGCTTATACCCCACAAGGAAAAGTGGTTATTCCCTCCTGCCTAATATGGCATTTGGTAAGGGAAGAACATAGGAAAAGGCATTGGGAGATGGAGACTCTATATAAACATTTAATTAGAGAAAGTGTGGCCAGAAATTTGTATACTATGGTGAGACAGGTAACTCAACAACGTGATCTTTGCCTCCAAACTAATCCCAAGAATACCGCCAAGCCAGAAATGGGCCAGATTGGGAAAGACAATGGGCCTGGGCAATAATGACAGATTGATTTTATAGAACTTCCAAGAAAAGGGGGGTATCGATATTTATTGGTATTAACTGATACCTTTTCAGGTTGGCCAGAGGCATTCCCAACCAGAACAGCTAAAGCTCGGGAGACAGCTAAAGCATTGATACAAGAGATAATACCACATTTTGGAGTTCCAGCAACTATATCCTCTGACAGAGGACCACATTTTGTCTCTATTGATCCAGCATTTCAGTTACTTAATTATATTGGCCTCCCGGTTCTGCTAGGGACAGGGTGGTACTGGTTGTGTGGTACAGCAGCTCGGAAAACTTTACCTCTGAGGTGGTGGGGAGCATGTACTTTGGACACCCTGGTTCCCAACATCACTATTATTGATAAAACAACACAGAATCCCGTGAGAAGAAACTGAAGGGTGAGTAAGCCCTTAATAGAAAAGCTGACACGCTATCATAGCTTTGTGCGGTGGCTAATCCCATTTCTGGGGGTTAGCGAGTTAGAAAAAGCTATAATAAACATCTCGGCTGTAATAGAGATAATTGAGAATAAAACTATAGATGCCATCAGGAAACTCCAAGAAGAAACTACTAGTTTATCGAAAATAGTATCACAAAATCGTATGGCTCTAGATTTAATATTAGCCTCACAGGCAGGGGTGTGCACAGTAATCAATGTCAGCTGTTGCATGTATGTAGACCAAAGTGGGTGAATATCTGCTGACTTACGGGAGATCAGAGAACAAGCAAAAATCCTACGTGAAGTAACTCAAGATGACACCTTTTGGGGGTTTTCTGAGCTGTGGGAAAGTTAACCTCTTGGTTTACCAAACCTATCATGGTTACAACGATTATTTGTTACTTGAATAATTATTGTGGTTCTATCCATAGCGCTTTGTGTTATAGTTCGATGTGCCCTGTGGTGTTTCCGGAACACAGGGGACTCCTACAGCGGATGGAAGAGGAACCAGTTACGACGCAGGCTTGAGTCTTACCAGTATTTTGAAAAGATGCTGGATAAGGATGTGATAAATGATTTAGTCCCAAACAGGATTCCAATTCAAATTTACAATTTATTAAGCGAATAGAGGCAAGCAAACAGCGCTGCGTGCTCCGGGAGTCTCCGCTCCACCAAGATGCACGCGGTACAGTTACTGTTCTTGGTTTATATCCTGTCTGCTAATACATATTCATGAATAGGCGTGTCTTCTTCGGCGCATGCCCTCTTCTCCTTCTAGAGTCTTGTCAAATCTTCCTCGGCGTGCCCCCAGGATGACCCCAAACTTTATGCATGCACTTTACAAGTTTCTCTTTACACAATACTATGCGGTCAGTGGTCAAACTGGTTTGAGCTGATATGCCAGCAAAGTAGTTTAACTTTCTTCTGTAAAATACCCCTTTTTATGGTGCAGGAGAAATCCATAACAGTACAGAAGATTACACTTCATCACACGAATCAGATGAACACATTTCACAATCCTCCATCTTCTTCTTTGCAGTATTGATTCGTGTTTTCATTTCCAATTGAGTACTGCAGATATCTGCATTCCTTGTATAACCGAGTAGATTAATCTAGTAACAATCCCCCACATATCCCCAGTACAACTATCCCGATTTTAGTAAGCCAATCACCACCCATAAAATCTCCCCCAAATCCTCCTAGATTGACTCCTTTCCAAGTTTGTCTCTCAGGAGGCCATTCGTTATACACCTGGCTCTCCCTGATTTATGGGTAACAGGAAAAAAACCTAGGTTTTATTGTTCCAATTCCTTGGCAAATATGATTACAGGTACAGGCTGTACAATTAGAAAAGGTCCTCACTTTTTCCATTTTTCTGGGGTAAACCCCAGCTGGACTTGTTCCAATATTGACTACAGCTATTTGCCGTAGTCAGAGTCAAGGAACTCACCCCAAGTAGAACTAGAAGAGGTCCGGTCAGGGCCATAGTGGTCGGCGGTCACAGCCCGAAGGGGTTGCAGCCCTTGGCAGACCCTTTTTAAGCCGCAATACCAGTTCCCCTCCGGTCTTGCCCTCTCCTTTCCTTTAAGGGGGTGCTTTCTTAGTACCCAAATTAATTGAGCACTGCTTGTGAAGGCCAGAGCTTTGATAGATCAGTGGTTTGTCCAGACCTGAGCACTTGCCCGAGCCTGGCGATCCTCTTTATTTGCAAGGCTTTATGGCTACAGAAAACTGCCAGTTAGCCTGCAACACTAATCTTACAAATACACACCACCTTCTACACAAAGGACAAATTCTAGTTCCAGCTCCTTTTTCCTGTTCTTCTTTTGCCAACAACTCCTTCCGATTATACTCGTTTGGAGTACCCATTGTTGTTTCCTATTACCCTTTCCCATTGTTTTCCAAACTTGGGGATTACTTATATTGCTCTCCATAGCTTCCCATGGCCATCATTCACCTTGATTTGTTCCACCACAAACGTAACAATTAGCTATATTCAATGTTTTCAGCAATGTTTTCAGCAAGATTTACAAATAGATTTTTAGCAACTGTGGGAATTTCATGTTTCACTCCTGTTTCTATTACAGGAGTAGCCGCAATAAAATTCCCACAGCAATTGAGTCAGATGTGACTTTCCACTCCTTCACTGGACCTTTCACTCGTGACACATGTGTCCATCCTTTTTCAGCAGTTCTCACAGCTGTTTCTGTAGTTAATAAAACAAGGAAAGGTCCTTCCCAGAGGGGAGATAGGTTTCCTTCTTTCCATGTTTTTGTCAGAATTTTATCTCCTGGTTCTAACTGACGAATTGCAAATCCTAAAGGTGGTGTTTGGGCCACCATCCCAATCTCTCTTAATTCTTTTAATCTTTTTCCAAGGGTAATTATATATTGTTGGATACTATGATGCTCAATTACATTGTTCCCCAGAGGCATTCCTTGAAAATAAGGCACGCCATATAACATTTCATATGGCGATAATCCAGTCTCACTGTATGGTTTAGTTCTTACGTTTAGAAGTGCCAGTGGTAAACATTTCGTCCAGGGCATTTGCGTCTCAATCATTAATTTAGCCAATTGTTGTTTTATTGTTTGATTCATTCTTTCTACCTTCCCCGAGCTTTGTGGGTGCCACGGAGTGTGGTATTCCCACTGAATACCTAATGATTGACATAATAGTTTTATTATTTTAGAAGTAAAATGTGTGCCCTGGTCAGAATCAATGTACTGGATTATCCCATATCTAGGTATCAAATGTTCCAATAAAATTTTTACCACCATCTGTGCCGTAGCTCGTGCTACAGGGTACGCTTCTACCCACTGTGTTAAATGATCTACTATTACCAATAAATATTTTATCCTCCCTACCTTAGGCAATGCAGTGAAATCGACTTTCTCAAAAGGTCTGTAAGCTGTTTTTCTCCCTCCCGTGGCTGTTTGTCCAAACACTGTCTTATTTACCTTTTGACAGGTTAAGCAACCTTGTGTAATTTGCTTTGCTATTTCAAAAATTCCAATACCACCAAATTGTTTAAGAAAATGATCACTTAACGCTTTTGTACCCCAATGTGTTTGCACATGCAAACGTTCTAATATTCGCCTGGTGTAGGCTTTTGGCAACATTTCTCGCCCATCGGGCAGTGTCCATTTTCCTTGTTCTAATTTAGCTCCTATTTTCTCCAATTTTGTTTGTTCTTGTGGGGCAAACTTCTTCTCTCTTTCCTCTCGTTCTTCTTTGCTGGTGTCCTCCTTTGTTTGTATGGCATTAATTTTGGCAACTTTAGTCCTCAAGGCTGCTTCCTGGGCCTCTTTATCTGCTAAGTTATTTCCTCTCGTTCGGTAATCTAATCCCTTTTGGTGTCCCCTCACATGTACCACTGCTATCTCCTTTGGTTCTCTTAAAGCCTTTAAAATTTTTACTATTAATTCTTGATGTATTAAAATCCTCCCTTGAGTATTAATCAAACCTCTTTCTTCCCAAATTTTTCCAAAAGAGTGGACCACCTCATATGCGTATTTAGAATCTGTAAATATAGCCCCACTTCTTCCTTTTAATAATCCCAGGGCCCTACATAGGGCATACAGCTCACAAGCCTGAGCTGACCATGATGGACTCAGAGGTCCTGATTCCACAAGTTCTAAGTCCTTATTAATTATTGCATATCCCGATTTTCTCTTCCCTTCTACCACTCAGGAGGAGCCATCTCTGAACAGCGCTTCTCCATTTTCCAACTCAGCATCTCTTAAATCTGGTCTCACCTTAGTCTGGGTCTCAATTACCTCTAAACAGTTATGTTGTAATTCCTCTGATGGTTCTCCAAACAAAAATTGTGCTGGACTCTGAGCAGAAGTCACGCTTAGTCAGGGGAGTCTATTAGTATTGCTTCGTACTTTAGAATCCGGCTGTCCATTAACCATTTTTCCGCTTTTTGTTGTGAAACATTTCTGACATTGTGTGGGGTATACACTTTTAAAGGAGCACTGAAGGTAATCTTCCTAACTTCTTCTATTAATAATGCTGTAGCAACCAAAGCTTGGAGACAAGCAGGCCATCCTCTGCTTACTGGATCAAGTAACTTAGAACAATACCCCACGGGTTTTTTGATTCCTGCCCAGTCTTGAGTAAGAACTCCGTATGCTGTCTGGCTTGATGTATTCACAAAGAGATAGAAAGGTTTTTCTAGATCTGGGAGGCTCAATACAGGTGCTTGTATTAATGCCTTTTTTACTTCCTCACATCTCTGATTGTCTTCAATAAGCCATTTAAGTTGGTTATTAGTTAATTTTTCATATAGGAATTTTACTTTTTCACTATAATTTTCAAGCCATGGTCTACAATATCCTAATAATCCCAGTATTTGCCTAATTTCCGTTTTAGCTTGTGGGGGTCTTAAGGATGGAATCCCAGATACCCTATCAGGACCTAACTTCTTCCTTCCCTTACTCAGCCAATGTCCTAAGTATTTTACTTCTTGTTCTACAAACTGCAGCTTTGATCGGGACACCTTTAATCCCTTTTCCCCTAGAAAATTTAACAATTTAATGGTGGCTTTTCGGATCCCCTCTTCAGTTTCTCCTGCTACTAATAAATCGTCCACATATTGCAATAATTTTACCTCCTTAGGTATTGTGAAATCTTGTAGAATTTTCTCTAAAGTTTGTCCAGATAGATTTGGTGACTCTGTAAACCCTTGTGGTAACACAGTCCATCTTAATGGTTGTTTTCGTCCTGTTTCGGGGTCCTCCCACTCAAAGGCAAAATAATCTCCGGATCCCTCATCCAGAGATGTGGAGTAATCGCTGAGGGGTACTTTGGAAATTTACCCTCTAAGAACAGCCTTGAAACCAGGTGGAACGTAGCACTCATGCACAACGGGTCTGTGCCATGGAGACTCCCTGAACGGCCTTGGATGTTGGCAACATCAGGGGCGCCTGGTGTGCTGACTCTGGGAGAGATTACATGGAGGCTGGAGCGGAGTGGAGACCTCGCGGCCACGCTCTGTGAACCGGGGAGTTTAGGGATGCACAGGATGTACATTGATAAGCTGCGCTTACAATGTCCTGGGCCAAAGACCTGTCAACTTTGATGAAGTGCTGTCCTTAGAGTGAACTTTGCTAATTATAATATCATTATAATACTAAAACACACACCCCTCTCAAAAGCTACCACCCCCCCAAGGTGCGACCCCTCCTCAATGAGTGTGCGCACTGAATTTTTCCTAGTCTGTACCTTTAAACGCGAAGCGAGAGAATTCTGCACCAATCCTGATAAAGGTATGTATGACTAGAGTCACTCAAGCTCCACCTGCAAAGTAAAACACTATAAAATAATGTTTTAAGAGCTGGATGTTAGGGAAGATACCATCGTTGTGTACCACTCTAACTTCTGGGATCAGTCGACGGGCTGAGCCTCTCTTCCCCCCCATCGGGACGCCGTTGGGCAAGATTTGAACCCTTGGTCATACCAAGTGCCTTCCCGGGAAACTTAGAAATCTCTATATAGAGTCACTTTACATCTTTTAAGGCGTTTATAGCCAAGTAGTGTCCCTCGTAGTTTTAGCATTTGCACGTGCTTTATAGGTAGTGAATTTATCACCGGCAATCCAAAGAACCTGTATATCTGTTGCTTCAATAAATCGCACTATTGATTGACTCAGCCGTGTGTTCAATAAATCGCACTATTGATTGACTCAGCCGTGTGTGGTCCCTGAACGCGACCGTACCTCTGAGTGCGGCCGTGTTCGTTCAGGAGGTGTCCGGCTGAGCAGGTAGTGTGATGTTAGTAGTGCATCCGGACCCGTGATAGTCCAACAAAGGTGTTGGGCGCGACCGGACTACTAACGCTGACTTTGGGCATCACTCAGAACCTAAGCTCAGCCGCCCCCAGTCCCTCTGATATCTGAGGATCGACTGGAAAGCAAGGGGGTTTAGTTTCTGCCAAATTGCTCTGCCTCTTAACGCAACAGGCCCGTGGGTCCTGCTGGACACCAAGCTGAGCAGCAGCCAGCACCGTGCCCTTGGCCAAAGGCGGCGGGCGGCGGTGCCCTGGGCTGCGCTGGGCAAAGCCTTGCCAGCAGCTGGAGGGAGGGGAGCCTTGGCCTCTGCTCAGCGCTGCTGAGGCCATGCCCGCAGTGCTGTGCCCAGGCCCGGGCTCCCCAGGCCGAGAGAGACAGGAGCCCCTCCCCCAGCCCCGCCCCCCAGCCCCCCCCCCGGGCTTGGAATGGCAGCTGTGATGTCGCGGCGCTGGCCCGGCAACGGCCACAGTGCCTGCAGGCACGGCTCTGCCAGCACCCGGCAGCTCCAGGGAGAGACCAGCTCTCACCCAGCGGCACTGCCCGGCACCGGGACCCCCTCGACAGCCTCGCTCCAGCCGGCTGGGAGCTCTCCGGAGCCCCAGCAGCGTGTTCGGCGCGAGGACTCCCCTGGCCCCGGCACGATGGGCCAGCTGAACTGCTGCTACGGCTCCAGGTGGGCTCCCCCCGCGGCTCGGGGACACGCCGGCGCAGCCGGGCCCCGCAGCAGCCGCCTTTCTCACGCCCTTTGCCGCCTGCTCTGCAGGGTCTACCCTGGCCCCGAGCAGCAGTGCGCGCCCGGCCCGGCATCAGCCGAGCCGCTGCTCCACCAGCGCGTGCGGGTGACGCAGGGCCGCGGGACGGGGAAGAGGCACCTCCTCCTCTTCAGCGATGCCTTGATCATCGCCAAGGCCAAGTAAGAGGCGCAGACCCCGGCTGCCTTTCCTCCTAAGGCCTGGCCCCGGCACCGGGGCAGGGACGCCCAAGGAGCAGCCCCAGGCCCCGGCACCCTGCTGCTGGCTGCACCCGTGGCCAGAGGGCAGCCGCCGGGCTCGGCCACCTCCAGGTCACTCCCTGCCGCTCCTCTCTGCAGACGTGGCAGCGCCCCGCGCCCGCAGCTCTGCCTGGCCCTGCGCCGGCTGTGGGTGCTGAGCGGCGGCAAGGGGGCGGCCGGGGATGCCGCCCAGGAGGAGGAAGACAAGGCCACCACGTCCCTCGTCCTCGCCTGGCCCTACGGCTTCTGCGTTGTCACCTTCTGGTGGGTCTCGGTGCCACGTCCCCCGGCAGGGCCGGGCAGCGCTTCTGTCCGGCCCCACGCCGCTTCCTCCTGCCTCTGCAGCCGTCCCCACGGGGCAGGGCTGTGCCGGCGCCCGCCTCTGCCCGCGGGCTGGGCAGCAGCGGGCGCTCAGGCTCTTTCTCCTCTCTTTCCTGCAGCTCCCGCTCGCTGAAGGAGCTCTGGCTCAGCGCGCTCCGTGGGTAAGCCCTGCCTGGCAGAGCAGCTTGGGGGGCCCGTGCTCACAGCACAGGGGGATGCTCTAGCCGTAGCCGTACGATGCGGAAAAGCCGCTCCTGAGCTGGGGAGAGCTGACCCCACGGCTGCGGGCGGCTCTGGAGCGAGCAGAGCTGGCGGAGCTGCTTCACCCAGCCCCGTCCTCCCTCCTTGCCACTGCTCTCCGCTCGACGGCCGGGCGGTGCCCGGCTGCTTCGGGGCAGCTTGGAAGGGCTCCCCGGGCTGGCAGGCGAGGGAAGAGGCAGCTTGGGTCTCACACAGCTCTTTCTCTGCCCCTGCCCCGTGCACAGGCCAGCAGAAGGAGTGCAGGGAGCCCGCGTCACCCAGCTGCCCTCCATCAAGCTCCTGCTGAAGGAGCTGCGCGGCCGCAATGCCGTGAGTGTCCCTCCCGGCCCCGCTCTGCCCCAGGGGCTGCTCCAACCCCGCACCAGCCCCATCGCTTCTCACCTGCTGCTCTTCTCCCCTTGCCCAGGCCAAAACACTCAACGCCAGCAGCCTGGAGAGGCTGGTCGAGGGCCTGGCAGAGGTGAGGAGCCCCCGGGCCGCCATCTCGGCCGTCCTCACATCTCACTCATGGCCCGCGGCCGATGCAGCTCGCCAGGGGCCTTCGTGCTGCGGGGCTGCTCGCTGAGCGCAGCGCATTTCTTGCAGGCTGGTGCCCAGCAGAAGCCACCTCCCGTCCCCTCCGGCAGCCAAGGTGGACGTGGCCACTCGGACGGTGAGTTTGGAGGAGACGGGGGCAGGACGGCCCCTCTCTCCTGCGCTGGCAGGCGGCAGCCGCGCTGCTCAGGGGCTGCTGCTGCCCTTCCCGCAGGGCACGGCCGCAGAGAGCTGAGCCCCCGGGGCGCCTCGTTCCCCAGCCACGCCTCTCCCTCGCTGTTGGCGGGGACGCCCAGCACGCAGAGGCTCGGGCAGCATTCACCTGGCGCTTGCCCTCCATGGCTCTCTGCTCTGTTTTCCCTGGCGGCAGGCGGGACCCGCAGCAGGACGAGGGGGCTGCCCTGGCCCTTTGCGCGGCGAGGGACCTTGGCCGCTGCGGAGGCGCCTGGGCAGTCGGGCTGTGCCGGCAGGGCGGGTCTCTTCGACCGGCCCCTGGCAGCTCTCTGCAGCCAGGACGGCACGCTGCCCCAGCCCCTCCAGGTAAGCCAGCCTGGCCGGGGGGTGCCCGTGGCGCTGGCTCCTGCGCAGAGGCGCTGTCCCCAGCAGAGGGATCCCGGCTGGGGCTCGGGGACCAAGCCGGCTCCGCCCCACCTCCCCCACCTCCAGCCACCCCTGCGTCCTGCCCTAGTGAAAGCAGAGCCGCCCACGCTCGCTCCTGGCCCGGAGGAAGGCTCACCGGCCCCGGGGCCTGTCCCCAGCCAAGCAACTGTCCTCCTCTGTCCCCCGCAGCTCTTTGAGGAGGAGGACAATGTGGCTGGGCTTGCCGGCACGTCGGCCAAGGAGTTGCCAGCACCAGAGGCGGAAGCAGAAGCAGCAGCGGTATGTCAGGGCCACAAAGAGGGTGACAGCACTGTCAGAAGTTGGGAGTGCTGCCGCAGGGACAAGCAAGGTCACCCACCAGCCGGCAGCTCTGCAAAGGTGCAGAGGAAGGGTGGTGCAGGATGGCCATGGCGGTTTGTGCGGTGATGCCACCAGAACTGGCTCAGCTGGGCTGAGCAAACCCATCCAAGGGCTGTGCCTTTCCGAGCTAAGGTAGCAATTGGGCAGGAAGGTCCTTGCCACCCGTTAACTTGCACATTTCCATTGCAGGTGCCTCCAGTCCCTCCAGAAAGTGAACACCTGGAGAGCTCCTCTGGGGAGACAAGGTAAAATGAGCTAGGTGTGGTTAAGAGCAGAATTGGTTCACGTTTATCATGGCTTGACCTGTCTAACAATACATTGAATGGAAAGTTTGCCAGGCTCGAGAAGAGCAACCTGTGAAGAGGGGAGCAACGGGCTACTGGACAGCGAGAGGAGCAAGTTGGGAGCAGAGCTCTGCGGGATGGGCAACTGAGGACATCCAGGCAGGCAAGAAGAACGAGGAGCCCAGGTGTGTAGCAGGCTCTGCTGCCCATCTTTCAAAGCTCCGAACACTGCTCCGACTATGGGCAATATTTCTGAGGTGCGCAGAGATGGCACCGGGCAGGAAGCCCGCAGCTGCCCGTGGGAGAGCGTGTCTGTCAGGAGGAACATCTCACTCCAGCGTTGGCAGCTCTCCTTCGGCACTTGTGGCAGCTCTGTTTGTGCAAGGCTGAGCAACACCCCAGCAGAGTCACAAGGCTCATAGCAATTTTTGGAGCTCTTTGACCCGCTGCCTACAGAAAGAGGCAAAGTCTCCCTTTTCTGTTCATGTCAGCTGGCAAGCCCAGCACTGGCTGCTGGTGTCTGAATCCCAAAGACGCAGCAAGGAGCTGTGTCACGTAGCTGTAGACCCTGAGGTACTGGCACTTCGTAAAAAGCTCACGTTGCACCTGAGACAATTGAGGGAAGAAGAAAACAACCAAACACTACCAAAGCAGCGTGTTTTGCCTTCAAGCCTGGCTTTCTAGCAAGGGACAGTGAGGCGTGCTGCTGCTCGGCTTTTGGAAAGGACCACAGCACAGCTGCCCTGCCCAGCCCTGCTGCCTAGCAAAGCAGTGCTGCACATCTCTGTCAACTTGCAGAGCTCTGAGGGTGTCACACGTGTGGAGAAGGGGACAAAGCCGTGCCGTAGCCACTGCCAGGGACGGTTCCCTCTCGTGTGCCAGGAACTGCCCCTTGGACAGCACACTGCCCAAAGAACAGGGCACAAAGTCGTGCCTCTTCCTGCCTTCATGGTTTCATCAGCACTTTGGACTCTCTTCTTGCAGGTGCCGATTTTTTTCTGCTGCCTGGATTGCCCGCATGAGCTCTGCTGCCTGGGCTTTGAGGGGCGCGATGCAGCCCCAGCACCACCTCGGCGGAGGCGAGGAGGGAGGCACCGCGCCCTTCTGCTCCGGCCGGCACATTTCACTCGGGCACCGCGACGCCGGAGCGGCCCCGCACCGCCCTCAGACCCAGCCCAGCCCTGGCGGGAGGCCTTGCTGGCTCACTCCTCGGCTCCGTCAGCAAAAGCCCACCAGCCGGCACAGCTGCCCCCGTGGGGAGCTGGCATGTCACCTGCAGATTCCATGGGGCGTGCTGGGCGTGGAGGTGTATATCATCTGAGAGGGACACGAGGGACACGCTGGACAGCATGTTCCAGACTATAAAACCCTCCAGGTTTTCTTTGCCGCTACTCATTCTTGGCAGAGAGACGCTGCACCACCTTGCTGCATACAAGAAGGGAGCACCCATTGCTGCCCTTTGGTCGGTGCAAGTCCTTGTATGCAGCACACAGCACAATACCCTTTCTTAGTATTCTTGATCAAACATGACTGGCTTGCAGTTTCCATTAGCTGAGTTAACTCCAGGTTAGCTACAGCAAAAACTCCGCTCTTACTTCTCCGACCCATCAGCGCTCTCTGGACCGACGCAAACACCCCCCTTTCTGTCAATCAGAACTGGAGTGGTGATGCTTTGCTTTCAGCCACAACACGTGCCTGTGCCTAGGGACTGATGGGAAGGAGGAGTTAAAAATCCAACTTACATGGTGCCCCAAATCCCACCCACCCTCCAGGACCGGAAAAAAACAGGACACACCCCCATATTTATTCTAGCCATTCTGTAGCCAGTACAGTCATTTCAGTGTCCATTCTGGTTGATTCTGCAGCTTTATAACAGTTGAAACACCCAGCTCATCAAGGCGGCTGATCTAGAAGGCAGGGGATCTGAACTGGCCCCAACTACCTATGATGTGACAGTGTCCATAACTCGGGTTAATCACAGGTTGTCCTGTGACATAAGGATGTAGCGCTCTTTCACCTTTCTCCTTTGAAGCTTTGGGGTTTGTGCACAGGAGCCTTATGTACCTTTCTTTTCAGAGTTGCTCATCTTTTCAGCATTGTTTCTGATGAGGAAAACATCCTTTCTGTGTAGATGTTAATTTATGTACATTTAATAAACAGCATGGTATCCTATACTACCAATGATCTTTTTTTCAGACTAATGAAAAGTTCAAGACAAAAGCATGCTTTGTGTCTGCAAAGAAAAGTGTAAACCTCTGTATCTGTATTAAAAAGCTGCGGTTGTTTCACTCGTGGATGTTTGTAGCTATAGCAGAAACAGAGCTGCTGGCTGCCTTACTGCGAGATCCACAGGACACCAGTCTTCTCCTGAAGGCTTTCTACCAGCGTAATACTGTTTGAGTTGCCACTCCATTAAAACAGGACTTGTTCACTAATTGGTTCCTACATGAAAACCCGAGGCTAGAAACTTGATCCTGGTTGGCAATGTCAAAAGCAGCATGAGGCGAGGCTGCCCAAAGCCTGGCTGCTGTGCTTGGAGGAAATGTGCCTTGAGTCCCGATGGGCAGACAGGGCACGCCTCTGCAAGTCTGCTTCGCAACACAGCACGACGCAACAGACCTGTGTACAAAGACCATTAACATCATCACAGGTACAGCCAGTCACAAGGTGGGCAATGCCCGAGTGAAGGCTGCCAGCTGTCGTCCTGGCCGGCTCTGTCCTTCACGGCTGCAGACTCCCTTTCCCAGGCACTCACTGAGCCAGGGGCTGGCTTCGCACTCGGAAAGCACGTAGCCCATGCAGCAGCTCACTCCACTGCTCACCGTGGTTCCCCATGGCTGCTTATCTACCCAACAGATCTCTTAGTCCCTCCTGTTTGTGTATGGAGAAGGACTCGTAGGAGATGGGATAACAGTGATCACCAAACAGGGGAGTTGAAACTTTTGAGTGTAATGAGATACAGCTCAGAGGAGTTGCTACCTTGCTTTTCAGGAGAGCAAACTTGAAGCTACTCAGAGAGCTAGTCTGCAGTGTCCCCTATGAAGCTGCTTTGGAGGGCTCAGGGCTCAGAGAGCAGCTTAGTTTTTCAGAACCACCTTCTGCAAGCACGGGAGCAGGCAATCTGGTGGAGTCTGAAGTCAAACAAGAGGGGCAGAAGACCAGCTTGGCTGAACAGGGACCTCCTTTTTCAACTCAGGTGGAAAAAGGAATGTTATGATCCCTGGGACCAAGGTCCGGCTTGGCAGGAAGATCACAGAGCTGTAGTTCATACGTGTCAGGAGAGAACAGAAAAGGGCAAAGCTCAGCTAGAGTTGAAATTGGCCAGTGTTGTGTCGGGCTATAAAAAGGGCTTTTTACAGTACGTTCATAGCAATCGCTCATTGAGCACGGCCAGGGACTCTCTGAGGAGGAGGAGGATGCGGGTGGGCTTGCTGGTGCATCGGCCACAGAGCCGCCAGCACCAGGGGCAGAAGCAGAAAGCGCAGAGGTCTGTGAGGTGCACAGAGAGCGGGGGCTGCGCAAACCCCTCCGAGCGTATGGCGGGATACGTTGTATCGCGGGATACGTTGTATGACGTTGGCGGTTTTGGGGGGTAACTATGTACGTACTGTAGGGACACATGCTTTCTTACGGGATGAAAAGATGTAATGTTGTCGTGGTTTAGCCCCAGCCGGCAACTAAGCACCACGCAGCCGCTCGCTCACTCCCCCTCCCACAGTAGGGTGGGGGAGAGAATTAGGAAAAAAACCTCGTGGGTTGAGATAAACACGGTTTAATAGGACAGAAAGAAAGAAGGAAACAACAATGATAATACCAACACAGGAATGTACAAGAACAAGTGATGCCCAATACAGCAATCGCTCACCACCCGGCGATCGACAGCCCGTCCCCGAGCAGCGATTTCCGCCCCCCGGCCAACTCCAGTTTATGTACTGGGCATCACGTCGGATGGTAGGGAATATCTCTTTGGCCAGTCTGGGTCAGCTGTCCCGGCTGTGTCCCCTCCCAGCTCCCCGTGCACCCCCAACCTCCTTGCTAGCAGGCCAGCACGAGAAGCTGGACTGTCCTTGACTGCTCAGCAACAACCCAAAACATCAGCACATTATCAACAGTTTCTCATCCCAAATCCAAAACACAGTGTCACACTGGCTTCTGTGAAGAAAACCAGCTCTATCCTGGCTGAAACCAGGACACAGGGAATAAGGGAAGAGGTTCCCCGAGGGCAAAACATTACTAAAGCATTTAATGAACAACAAGGGAAAGACGAATCTCCAACAGAATGGTTGGAGAGGTTGAGGAAAAACCTACAAATGTACTCTGGAATTGATCCGAATACAGTGGCTGGGACTGCACTCCTTAGAACACAATTTGTAGCTAAATCCTGGGGGCATATAAGAAGGAAATTAGAAAAATTGGAAGATTGGCAAGAAAGAAGATTAGAGGAGTTACTTAGAGAAGCCCAGAAAGTCTATGTTAGGAGGGACGAAGAAAAACAAAAAGCAAAAGCAAAAATTTTTGTACGTGTCAGTAGTAGGAGCAAAAGGAGAGCCTTTTAAAGTAAATATATTGAAAGATGTAGAAGTAGAAACAGAAAAGAAAATTTGTCTTAATGATTTACTTTTGCTCCCTGAAGCGGAATACAATTTATTAGGAAGGGATTTGATTTTGAAGTTAAACTTGAGCATTCAGAGTCAAGGGGACAAATTGCAGATTAAATTATACACTTTAACACAAGAGGATGAAGAAGCTATTAACCCCTCAGTGTGGTATAAGGAAGGGGAAACTGGAAAGATAAAAATGGACCCCATAAGCGTTCAAATAACAGATCCGCACCGCCCAATTAGAATCAAGCAATACCCTATACCTATGGAGGGTCAAAAAGGATTAAAAGGATATTTACCCTGAAGCTAAATAAATGGAGACATAGAAAGTTATTAATGTGACTGGGTGCGGGACAGAGGAGGAGATAAAAAACAGGGGCAAGGAATCGGGTAGAGGGACGGAAGGACGTTTTAAGAAGCGGCAGGCTACGAGAAAAGCAGGAAAGAATTAAAAAATAGGAACAGGAATGAGGATAGAAGGAAATACTGAAACAAAATTTAAAAAGGGACAGGGTATACGGAAAAAAGGGAGGAGTTAAAAGTACGGGAAAGGGAAGCTGGATAAAGGGAATCGTTGAAGGAGAAATTAGGTAGCGGTGGGGTGCAAGAAATACAAGGGGAGGGGCGGGGAACCAAAAAAAAAAACCCCAAACAAAAAAACGGAGAAAGGGAGCCAGGTAGAGGGAGACGTAGAAGAACTTTTAAAAAGCAACCGGGTACGAGAGACACGGACAGAAATTAAAACGCAGGGACGGGGAGACGGACAGAGGACAAGGCAGAAAGGAAAAAGAAGTGGCAGTCAGGTACGAGAAACACGGGAATATTAAACAAACAGGGAGATGGCTAGAAGGAACCGCAATGAGAAAATGTTAAAAGTAACAGGGTACAAGAACCACAGGAAATAATGAAAAAATAGGGACGGGGAGATGCACAGAAGGAAACATAGGATGAAAGTTTTTTCAGCGACGGGGTGCAGGACAGAGGGAGGAAATAAAGCACAGAGACAGGGTGCCAGAGGGAGGGAACTGTAGCGCGAGAAATTAAAATGCAGCAGGGTACAAGAAACACAAGTAAGCATTAAAAAACGGGGAGAGGGAGCCGCAGAGAGGGAAACGTGGGAAAAAATTAATAGGTGAAATGGTACAGGGCAGAGTCGGCAGATGAGCAGTAAGTTTCGGGGAGCCAACAAACAAGGGATTCTAAAGCAGTTCCAAGAGCTAATCCCAGGAAACCCAGGATTAAAGTTCTCAGTTTCATATTTCACGTCCAAAATACGTAGAACTTTGACAGAGATGACATTGTGTTTTCCTTAAACCAGCTGATTGCAAACTGCTGCGCTGGGCGAGAACACCATAAACAGTTTAAGACGAACGGCCACGCTCCTAAGTAAAACAATAAACCCAGCGCACGGGATCCGCGCAGCCTCTGCTTTGGCCTTCGCCTCTCGCCATCCGCCGCCAAAGCTGCTGCCGCATCCTGCGCGCCACGCGTAGCAGGTTTCCAGCCACGGCCTGAAAGGCGGTAAGGGTAAAATACGAGAAAATGTGCCATTACGCTCTGCAGTTACGGTTAATTCAGGTCCTGTTTCACAGTCCGGTTACGGAACGTGAGGTCGCTCGCAGGAAGCGTCGTGGCGGAAATCAGAGGGGTGCCGAGGCGGCCGGAGAGACGGCAGAAGGCTGGAGGGCACAGAGGTACTCGGGAGGGGATCTGAACGGAGCACAGGCGGCATCGGGGAGACGCTGGCCGACGGGAGGCGAGCAAGATGGAGGAGAGGACAGAAAGACTGCTCTGAGGAAGAGGGATGGCCCGAGGAGATGTTCTGACAAACCGAGAGGGGTACAAATCACGCTCCAGAGATAACAGCGCGCCAAGGAGACCCCGTAAAACCCCGGGATGGGGGGGGGGGGGGGGGAGGGGGTAAGGGAGACGCGCCAGGGAAATCTAAAAAGCGACGGGGTGTGTGACAAACAGAAAGAATTGGAAAAGAATAGACATCTTGATAAAAGCAAATATAGAAAGAGAATTTAAAAAGAAAAAAAGGGTATGAGGCAGGGGAGGAAAAAACTAACAAATAGGGAGAGAAGACCAGATAAAAGTAGACAAAAAATTATCAAAAGCGAAGGTGTTAAAGAAGGAGAAACTTGGCAATGGGGCAGCAGAAGAAATCAACAAAGGCAGAAAGCAAATTTAAATAGTGACAGGGTATAGCAGAGGCGGGAATGAAATAAAGACAGTGAACTGGATGAAAACAGATAGGGAAAAAAAATTCAGAAGTGATTTCACACAGGATAGCCAGGAAGTAATAAAAACGTAGGGTTAGCCGTCTCCATAAAAGCAGACACAGAAAATTTAAAAAACAATGAGGTAGAGGACAGACAGGAAAAGAGTAAATAATCGGGACAGAAAACCAGGTTAAAGTAAGCATAAAAACATAAGTTCCTCACCGTTCCTGGAGGTATTTAAAAGGCGCGTGGATGTGGCACTTAAGGCCACGGTTTAGTGGTGGACTTGGCCGTGTTAGGTTTACGGCTGGGCCCGATGATCTTAAGTGTCTTTTCCATCCTAAATGATTCTGTTATTCGAAAATGAAGACGTTAAGACGGGGAAAAAAAGTTAAAATAGGGAAAAAACCTGAATAGGCAAAGACATAGCAAGAAAATTTCACAAGCGACAAGGTATGGGACACACTAGAATGAGCTAAAAAAATGAAGCTGCTGAAGTGGATAAAAACAGACGAGGAAAGAAAATCTAAACGTGAGGGGGTACAGGAGAGACAGGAACCAACTGAAAAAAAGGGAGCTACATCCTAATAAAAGTAGATTTAGAACGAACATGTTAGAAGCGGCAAGTTACAGGAAACGGGAAAAAAAAATGTAGGGATAGAAAATGAGATAAAAGTACACCGAGAAACAAAATTTCAAACCAAAAAGAACGATGACTAAAAAAATTGAAAAATGGGGACAGCGAACCACATAAAAGTAGACGCAGAAAGGAAATAGAAAAAGCGGTGCCCTTAGGAAAAAATAAGAGAAAATAACTAATAAGTAACGACAGCGGACGAGATAAAAGTAGAAAATTTGAAAAGCAATGGGGATCAAGGACTTTAATTAAAGACAGCGATGGTGAACTAAAATGGAGATGTAGAAGGGAAACTGAAGAAGGGGTGGCACTAAGGAAAGACAAGAAATAACTGAAGATACAGACATGGAAGGGCACAGAAAGTACATGTTAGAAGTGATAGGCATTAGGGAAATAAAGGAAAAAACAGAAATAGGGACAGTGGAGTAAAACAGCTATAGAGAGACAATTTTAAATGCGATGACAATAAAGAAAAACCAGAAGAGAGAGACAGAAGATGGGATAAAAGTAGAAAATGTTAAAAGCAACAGGGATTAAAGAAATAAGGAAAAAATTGTGAAATAGGGACAGTAAACAGAGATGTAGAAAGAAAGTTTTAATAGTGAGGGCGCTAAGGAAAGACAAGAGCTAATTAAAAATACAGACAAAGGGAACAAAAGTAAGCCTGGCAAGAACATTTAAAAAGCAATAGGTGTTAGGGAAAGAAGGGAATAAAACATAAAAGAAACGGCAAACTTTTAAAAGAGTTGGAGAAAGAAAAATGAAAAAGCAAGGTGATGCAGAGAAGTGAAAGAAATTTAAACTCAGTAACATCACAGTGTCATTAAGCAGACATCTTCTGTTTCACTTCCCCCCTTTTCTATTACCCTTGCGAATTCTTTCGCAGTCCCTTATAACGTACCACTCTCCTTCGTCCGTCGATTAAAATACCTCCCTGTTGCGACTTCAGGTTTGACCTTACTCTTTTTCCAGGTAACACAGTCATCCCCATTCTTCTGACAACACCATAGCGAACCTCGAATTATACAACACGTACATAAAACAAATAAGCTATCAACTAATACGAGTACAAGCAGCTCTTTGATCCATTTCAAATTTGGTAACCGAGAGGCTAATTTGCTCCGAACTTCTTCACAACCCCAAGAGGTGATGTAAATCTAAAGTTGTTCTTATCATGACCTACTCCATAGCAGGGGTTATTAAATAGAGAGGTGTTAACCGGAACCGGAACTCCTGTTAGAGAGAACGTTTGGCTAGACTCTCTAGGCACTTGCAGTCGCTCTCGTTTAGAATTTCCTAATATTATTATGTATTTCTATAGATTATTTTCGCCTAACTGGGTGAGATCTTCCCCTCGGTATTGGGATCGGTTACGGCTGCCCCAACAAAATTCCAAACGGACTTAAATTCTCTTTAGTTCCCGGTTTTACCCTGATTCGTAGTAGGGCTACAGTGGGAGCGCTTGGTACCAATGTAGATTTGCTTCTTGACTAAGTTTAGCTAGCTGTTGTTTAATTAAGTGATTCATTTTCTCCACTGGCCCACTTGCCTGAGGTCGGTTGCCGGTTTGTTCCTAAAATTTTACTAACCCGTTGCACTATTTGCGCACAAAAATGAGCACCCCTATCAGAAGATATTACTGCTGGTACTCCAAATCTGGGAATAATTTTCGTTTAAGAGTACTCCTGTCACTTCCCTAGCCTTATTAGCCCTACAAGGGAAAGCTGCTGGCCAGCCCGAAAAGGTATCTGTTAATACGAACAAATCCCAAACCCTCCCCTTTCCGTGGGAGTTCGGAAAAGTCTGTTTGTCAATTTTGACCTGGAACTTTCCCTTTACCGAGACTTCCAAATTTTACACGATTTCCCACCTTTGCATACTTCACAGTTATTAACCATGGCTTTTACAGTTTGAAACAAATTCCTGGTTACTATTTGCTTCATAAGGGAATCATACGAGGCTTCAGTTGCCCAATGAGTCTGGTCGTGTTCTGCTTTTACCGGTTTCCGTACTATTCTAAAGGGAACTATTACTCTGTTACCTTTTAATTTTGCCCAACCTGATGATTCAACTTCTGCTTCCAAATCTTTAATTAATCTAAGATCCTTCTCATCACAGTCGACCGAGTCCGGTAGCGGCAAAGCTTTTTCAGGAATCAAACTTAACACCTCACCTTGTTCCGCAGCTCTTTTTGCCTCATAATCTGCCGATTTATTCCCCACTTCCTGAGCAGCGTCACCCTCTTGGTGCCCCTTGCGGTGCATAAGCGCAACCGCCGAAGGCGACTGTACCGCATCCAAAAGTCTTAGGATCACGTCAGCAAGCTTAATGTTTTCCTTGGGCGGTCAGAAGTCCCCGTTCCTTCCGGATAGCCCCACGGGCATGAACTACACCCAAGGCGTATTTTGAATTTGTCCGGGTGTTCGCTCGCAGTCCTTCAACAAGCTCTCCCTAAAGCAATTCATTCGGCTCGTTGTGCGGATGTACCCTCAGGGAGTGACTTTGCTTCCAGCACTCGCTCTGCGGTGGTCACGGCATACCCCGCCATACCCCGCCATTCGAGCTCCATCCTTGGCTGACAGTAGGCACACCGATCTTTCGGGAGGGGTTGACTTCCCCGAGACGGGGCACTTGGGCTACTCCTCATGGCTCCTCGCCTCCCATTAGTGGTGTTTCCCGGTGGGTTCCCAGAGGTTACCTGGCCCCTGCGGTGCGCAAAGCAGCCGCTGTAGCGCTGGCAATTGTTTTGCCCATTCCCCCCCCCGCCTGTCCCTATTCCGACACACTTGCCAAGCAGTCTCCAGCAATTTCTCTAAATCTCTCACATCTGTTCCTTGCACTTGCTGTAACTTTTTCTTGACATCATCCATCAGCTGTCCCAGAACCAGGAATAACAACTGACCCTTTCCCTCCCGAGAGGTACGGTTTAAAGGAGTATATTTCTGCATCCCTTCTTTTAATCGGTTCAAAAAATCAGTAGGGGATTCTTTTCTATCTATCTAGTTTAATTTCATACAATTTAGACCAATTTACTGATTTTGGGACAGCACTTCTTATTCCAGAAGCCATTCGTTCCCTGTACCGCGGTACTAAGTCCCGGGCTCCTGGCTGGTTAGGGCCCCGACCGGGACTGGTAATGGGAACATGGTTATCCACTGTTCCCGGCAGAGTTCCAGCCAAAACCAGAGCCTGGACTTGAGGGTCTGGCCACCCTCACAACACTCTGCTTTTCTGCCTCGCTGAACACCGCATCCGACATTGCACGCACATCCTCGCAATCGGGGTCAAACAATCCTTTAATCTCCCATTCTGTCAACCTTTAAACATCTTTGTCCAATGCCACAAGGCGAGCAACATCTTTTTTGCTTCCTATTTTGCTTATTGTTTGTCTTTTTCTATTGCCAGGACCATAGGGTCCTGGGGTGCTGAATTGATTCCACGTTCTTTCTGCCATTCAGGGTGGTTTCGTAGAGTGAAAAACATACGTATCTGCATAAAGCACTTCATCCCATTTTCCTTCTCCCTGAAGGAAGAGCATTAAATTGTACTATTACACTAAATGTATAATACCTATTATAACGTGTGTAGTATTATATTACAATTATATGTACCTTAATGTAATAATGTATTCTATTTTAATGTCCTGTTAAAGGGCCGTTTTTCTCCACCGTCTGGCTTCTAGAGAGGCCACCACTGATTACAATGCTTAATTAAAGTTTTCCTATCGACACTGCCTCCCGGCACTCCCCCCGGATCTCTCCAGTGCTGCAAAACACATCCCAGTGGGCTTTTCTTTAGAATTCCGCCACTCTGTGACTCTCCCATATCTGATGCAAATTTTACCGTTAATAACCAAAATCCAATAAATGACAAACCAATAACCAATACCCGAAATGCATTAGCCAAAAGTCAGGTAACAGTTAACCGGACCTCCAAATGGGGACGCAGCCCCTCCAAACGGGGAAGTTAATCCCCTACCATATGGGACACAAGTCCCCCAGAGGTACACCCATAAGGTGCTAGCGAGCCGCTATACGCCGACCCGTGTGCACGTCTGCACGTCTTAAAGACGGTCCCAAATTGATCGATCGTTACCAATTCAGGATTTAAGGATGTCTTCTTGCCAGAGGGTCTTTGTCTGTCCCCGCGGTGATCCGACTGAGAACGGGGGTCTCTCCGGAAAAGATCTCCGGGGGCAAACCCAAGAGAGTCCCAGACTCATCGGGTCCCACAGCCGAACAGAAGATGTCCCTCCCACCTGGGTCACCAAATGATTCACAAAAGTTACAGAAATTTAAACTCAGTAACACCAAAGTGTCATTAAGCAGACGCCTTTATTGCCACGCCGGACGCCTGGGGGATATCTCCTCCCAACGCACACGCGCTGAAGCAAAACTTCATCCTTTATATACCTGAAAGACGTGAATATTTGCACGTGTCCTGAGAAATCTCCGCCTCCTCGCTTATCTGCCACGTTTACATAACGCTGGTGTTGCAAAACTACCCTACGCGTGCGCGGGGGTCTCGGGCGGTCGTCGGTGGTCGTTTGGGGAGTTAGCCCCCTCCTTCTTTTTCCCTTTTATGGTCACAGGTCTCCTGAGGATAGTTCCTTCTCCTTGGATGTTTTCCCCTTCTGTTCTTCAGCCAAGCGGTTCCTTCTTATCATCCGTGTTTGAGCACTCCTGCTAGGACGTTTCTGTGCTCAAGGTGAAGGTATCTCCTCTGCACTCATCAATTTCTCAGTCCTTGCTCTTAACTCTTCTCCTCTTGGTTGTCTCCACCCGTCTTCTCCGTTTCTACTTGTGTTTTAATTTTCATCAGGGCTGCTTTCCTCCTGATGAACTGTTTACATATAGGTACAGTGTTGGCACTGAGGCAAATACAGCCTAAGGACTATGAGAATAGGCCGTTAAACATAATGCCACGGTTGCTAGGCTAAAGAAGTCTATACTAAAGTTAAACTAATCACGAAATCAATAACCTTCCAGAAAGTACATCTCTTCAGAAATTTGTAAAACTGACAGTTGATTAGTTACACATGCTACAACCTTCTAATTGTTTTAGATCCTTGTTTCAGAGGGCACTAAGGGAAGGGAAGAAGTCAGTTAAAAAATAAGGGTAGACAAATAAGGTCCGCGAATGAGAGAAAAGGCGGCAGAAAATTTTAAAAGCAATGGTGATTACGGCAAAAGGAAAAATATTAAGAGGCAGGGATGGCGAACTAAAACGGAGACGTAGATAGAAAATCTAACAAGTGAAGCCACTAAGGGAATACCAGAAACAATCAAATACAAAGGGATACTGAAAAGTCGGCCAGAAAACCCTCTAACACTTAGTTTGAAGCTTTAGAAGGCGGGCATTCCTTACGGCAGCGCTGGGGATCGCTCCACCACGAGTGCTCCGACGGGTTAGTAAAGCACATCAGTTCATATGCAGAAAAGTCATACGTGTCATCAGATCCCCCAAGAAGGGCAGTCATATGGTGAGGAGTCCCCGGAATTCGTTGACATAGTCCAAGCATGCGCAGTAAAATTAGGGTTAGGGTCTTTTCACCCTCAGGTGGTCGTCCACAGTCTTCCTCACGCAGTCTGCCAGTTGAACCTGGGGCTTCCTTTGTCCATATCTAGTCATCGAATTAGCTCCTCGGTCTTTCGGCCTCAGGATGGCACAAGGAGGTCAATTTAACCTGGTAGCAGTGATTTCCACGGGAAGCCTAAGGAGCTTGCTTTGTGTTATCCGTGAGTTTACAGGGGAAGCCTAACAAGCTTGCTCACGGTCTGTTTGATCTTGTCGGGCAAGAAGTGACATGTTTAAGGTCTCAGCCAGTGATTTTACTTAAAAGAGTAAGTAAAGACGGAGAGGGGGAGACGGACAGGGAGACAGGGAGAAAGAGTAAAACAGCGATGGGCTTCAAGAGGGAGAGAGAGAAGAATTAAAAGATCCTGGCAGGGAGCCGGACAGGGCAAGACGGCAAAAGAAATGAAACTGCAGCGCGGCTCAGGGCTGACAAGGACAAAATTGCAAAACAGGGACAGGGAGCAGGATAGCGGGAGACAGAGGAAGAAAGAGACTTGTGCTGTGCTACAGGGCCGAGAAGGAAGACCTTGAACATCAGCCAGAGACTAGAGAACAGAGTGGAAGGAAGGCAAAAACGGTGGCTGGGAGCCGGACAGAGAGAGACTGTGAAAGAAAAGAGTAGCAACACGCTACATTGCAGAGGGAGGAATGGAAAAGCAGGGACAGGGAGCCAGACTGAGAGAGGCAGAGGAAGGAAAAATAGCCACAAGCTACAGAGCAGGGAGAGAGAGGACCTAAAAGATGAGGACGGGGAGCTGGTCAGAGTGAGATGGAGAAAGGAGGTATGGGCGGGGGGTGGTGGGGGGGAACCACATCAGCGTGGGAAAGAGGGGGGGGCCAGGGGAGAGGCAGTGAGGGCCCGGGATGCAGAATAGGGGCACAGGGCCCCGAGGGCCTGGGACTCACCACAGCTTTCACTCCCTGCACTGCTGGGAGAGTTCGCCAGTTCAGACGCTTCTTCCTCCTCCTCCTCCTCTCCTCCCTTCGCCTTCTGTAACTCCTGTCGCTTGGCTGTCCTCCACCTAAGAGAATACCGGGGTGTCTTACAGCTCGTACAAGACGGGGCTCCCTACACACGTAGCCTCGCTCGTGCGCTACGCGGCTGCCTTTGGTGACGCGTACAGACCCTGCATGTCGATGGTGTGGCCTGCTGCGGACTACAAAGAGGGATCCTACCTCACCTGGAGGGGCTGGCTCGCTCTTCCCTGCAGCAGGAGGCAGCTGCCGGCCGGCCGGCCTTCGGTTTCTTCTTCCTCTTTACCGTTCTCTGGCCTCTCCAGCTCTGGCCGTGGCAGCTCCCGCCCAGGGCCGGCAAGCGCTCCGCCTGTCCCTTTCTGCAGCCGTGCCACGAGGAGAGCGAGGCTGGGCAGAGACAACCCACGCGAGCCCGAGGCGGGTGCGGTCAGCGGCATCCCCCCCCAGCGCGGCCCCTGGCAGAGGGAAAGAAGCAGCAGCGACCCTTATTACCGTAGTTCCCCCCTGGCCGAAGCCTCTCCTTCCGCGGGGGCCGCCGGAGACGCCGCTCTGCCCCTGCACCGCTGCCAACGGCGTCCGCTTTCACGGAGAACCCAGTGCACGCGAGGCCCGGCTTGCCGCCTCTGCGACAGGGCCCGGGGTCGGCCCGGGGCTACGGGACGGGCTTCAGGGGAGGGGCTGGAGCTGGGGGCAGCTGCGCGGGGCCAGGAGAAGCGAGCGGGGGGGCCCTGACGAGTTGGGAGGCGCCCGGCGTCCGCGCCTGGGGGGTGTCCGCCTCCCTCCCTCCTCCCAGAGCCCCGGTAACTCCCCGGGGCTGCCCCGACCCGACTCGCCTCCAGCGGGCCGGCAGCCGGTCGCAGCGGGCGGCTCGAAGTTCCTCGCCCCGCCACCCGCGGGCGGCCGGTGCGCAGGAGACGCCCCGCACCCGCCCCAGGGGCTCGCTCGCCTCACCGGTGGTCCCGGCCCTTCACGCCCCGCCGGGAACTGGACCCCGCTGCGCCGCCATGCTGCTCCCGCGCGCCGCGCATGCGCCGGACGCTGGCGGCGCGCCGCAGGGGCGAGGGGCGGTGCGCGAACGCCGGGCTGCAGTAGCAGCGAGCACCCGGCGGCCGTGCCTCATTTTGCAGGGCGAGCACCCGCCCACGTTGCGCACATGGGGCGGCAACGGCGCGACCTTACCGGGAAGTAGCAAAGAGCGCGCAGGGACCGCAGAACGGCATCGCGGTTACCGGCGGCCGGCAGCGTGGGTCACTGAGGCGCCGCCGCGCATGCGCGGCTTCCCAGCTGCGGCGAGGTTCCCCACCGCGCATGCGTGCCTCCCGAGCTGCGGCAATGCGCCCATCGCGCATGCGCAGCTTCTGAGCGACGAGGTGCTGTACCGCGCATGCGCGGCTGCCGAGCTGCAGTACCTAATTTTGGTCACAGGGCGGCAGCACTGAGGGCGGCGAGGAGGCACGCCACCACGCATGCCCGGGAACCCGCGTCGCAAAAACTACATCTCCCGGCATGCACTAGCAAGCACAGCATGACCGCCCGGAAGACCACGCTTCCCGGCATGGCGGGGAACGAACATGGCCGAGAGCAAACCCCGTGCCTCAGGACTTCGGCTCCCGCCATGCCGCGAGACGCAGCCTGTCCTGCTGGCTCACCCTGCGAGGACACCGTCTTCCACCCCCCCCATCCCCCATCCCCGCCGAGACGCGAGCGCTCACCCGCCCTCTGCAGCGTAGTTCCGGGTGGACCCCTCCGCCGGCTCGCACACCCCTCTGCTCCGTGCCTCCGACGCGGACCCCGCCGCCCTGCCTCCGGTCGATCGGGCGGCCCCACTCACCTTCTTTCTCGCTGCAGCCGCAGCCCGGTCAGGCCGGGCGACCGCTCCACCCTTGGCTCCCCCCGGCCCCTCCACGGCCACCGGGAGTAGGGCAGCAGCAGCACCAGCCCCTCCCCCGGCAGCCACCCCTGTGCAGGGAGCGTCCGTCCCCACCGGCCTCACCGCCCGCACCTGGGGCTCCTCCAGCCCCGGCCCACAGCTGGAGCCCAGCTGGAACAGGGGGCCAGCGCCCGACCCCCACCCCAGGGCATCCCCTCCTGCCCCGAGCTCCGGCACAGCCCCTCACCCGGGGCAAAGCGAGGGCGAACGCAGCCGCGAGGGCAAAGGAGGCGGCGCATGACAAGGCCCGGGAGCGGGGCTGCCCCGGGGCTCGGGGCCTGCCCCGGGGACACCCCGGCAGTCCTTCCCGGAGCCGCGCTCCTCGGTGCGGCAGGGAACAGGCGGGCGGGCGGCTCCCGGAGCCATGGGCTGCTGGGCAGGGGGAGGCCGCCGAAAACGAGGTGTGAGGCACGGGACGCTACAAGAGAGGAGACCGGGGGCAGGGAGTCAGACCAGGAGAGAGGGAGAGACAAAAAAGTGGCAACCGAGCCGAAAGGAGGAATGAAACAATGGGGAGCCAGGACAGTGAAACACGGAGGTAAGGGGCGGGGAACACCGCCAAAACAACCCCCATATCTGCACCGTACAGGGAGCTGGGGAAAAAAGAGAGCTGGAGAGCAACAAGAAGAGCAATGAGCATGGAAAGAAGGGGGTGCATGGGTGGTGGGAGTCCAAAATAGGGTCATCAGGGAGCCAGAGACGGTGAGATGGAGAACGGACAAAAGCGACAGGCGCTGCAGGGGGGAGAGGGAGGAATGAATGAGCAGGGACAGCCAGCCAGCCAGCGACAGAGAAAGGCAAGAGACCGCACGGGCGACAGCGCGGAGAGGGAGGAATTAAAAGCGAGGGACAGATTGCTGGGAAAGCAGAGGCAGAGAATGGAACAGAATCAGAGCGTGCTACAGGGCCAACAAGGAAGAAACAGGGACAGGGAGCCAGGGAAAGAAAAAGTACTGAGGAGCTACAAGACAGACAGGGAGAAATGAAAAAACAGGGTTCCGGAGCCCGGCAGAGAGAGAGCTGGTGAAAGAAAACGGTAGCAGTAGGCTACAGGGAGGAGAGGAAGGAATGAAAAGATAGGGATGGGAAGCCAGGCGCAGAGAGAACCATGCCTCTGTGCTCTGAATGAGAGGCCTGTCTGGAAATAGAAAGTGCAGATACTAAATTTAATAAAGTAACAGCGAATACGATAGAGATGAGACTTGACCAAGTGTAGCACAAAATGTAAGATACACTACCCTGCTCCGTCAACGACTGTGGCCTAGCATCTAATGGCAGGCTTAGTTTCTGTTTCCCAAGGAGAGTAGCACAAAACCATAATTTTCCTATTATACAAATATTTTACCAGACTATGCAAAGAAAGTAACAACAATTGCCTTACAGATCTACATGAATACATAACAGTAGCAGGAAATTGCTAGAGTACAAAACACTCAGCCTTCAAAGTCCACAGAAAGACATTAGGTCTTGTAAATCATCGGTTCTAAGGACCCTGCTGCTACCACATCACCGCAACATGTGACTCACAGCGTATTTCTTTCTTTCTAGGTTTAAGGAATTCCTTCATTTTGGGGGTTTATATGTTGGGGGGTTGTGAAGAAGGAAGCTCCTTAGCTGTGTTTTTCTTAAATCTGGCATATTAACTATTATGGCATGCTGTAATGATCACAGATTTGATATGTTTTCCTGGAAACAAAGTTGAATGCAGAAACAAACTCAAAGACCCAAGCACAGAAAGTGAGCTAGGATCCTGGCGTACAAGCTGGTGTAGACAAAAATCTTACAGAAGATTAACTGAAAAGTCCTCATTCTGCAAATGCTTATACACTTATCAATCCATTACTTGAGTCCACTAGCTTCGTATACAGTAAAGCCTGTGAGAGTAAACATTGTGGTCTGCTTGGTAGATTCATCTGTGACTCCACTCATTGCATACTTAATATTTTCCCCTTCTGTCAGAAGGAGTCGTTTTACCAAATGAAGTTAACGTTGTTCATGATCGCTTTTATGGGAAACTGGCAAAAAAAGAGTTTTCCTTAGGGTG
Organism: Phaethon aethereus; assembly: GCF_964289735.1. Taxonomy (NCBI): domain Eukaryota; kingdom Metazoa; phylum Chordata; class Aves; order Phaethontiformes; family Phaethontidae; genus Phaethon; species Phaethon aethereus. The sequence goes on along the minus strand of NW_028114324.1, from coordinate 371,149 downwards.
AAAGAGCGAAAATGTTGTGTTGCCAAAAGAACAAATTCAGGATTCAAATGCAAGTCCGCTCGCCCTAAGAAGTTAACACTTCTTCTCCTATAACAATTCCCCACACAGAGCTCTAGCGAATGAGGACCTTATTTTGCTAGTTCTTGGATTTTGCCCACAGTCTGGACCAAACAAAATCTCTCCTCAAGGTTAAGTCACTGAGCGACGTCATTCCACAGCTGACAAGACACTAGGTGTTTGAGGAGGTCGGGGGTGATTAGGAGTTTGGTTTTGGTTTGAAATTTTTTTACTCCCCAATTGCAGTTACAAATTCAGAAAAAAAAAAAGAAATATAGGAACACACTCACATAAAACTTTCCTCGCGTTTGGTTCCTTCCACGGTATTCATCATGCATTCAAAATCAAGGTGCATTGCTGTACAAAGCAATGTATCACTTCTCTACGTTATTCACAGGCAACACAGAAGTTAAAATTCAACGCAAGAGTTCTGCAAGGACACAAAAGGGAAAAAACACGTGCCATCTAGTTTCCTGCCCACTGAGAAATTGGAAAGCAGCTTAAAAAAGGCAAGACGTACAAAAAAAGATCCCTGGCATTAAGGACTCTATTGTCTTGGTTAATATTGGTAACTATTGCTTGGATTTCTTTGTAAAAAGAAACACAAAGGGATTAGACTATAATCAATGAGAATTAAGCCAGCACAGCAAAAACCCAAACAAACCCAACACATAAACAACATTAACTCCTCAGAAATACCTTCCAAACATTTCTTTAGAATAAAAACAGGGAACATGCAGCTACTGGAGACTTCAATATTTATGTCTTTCTGTGACTCTCCACACCTACATTTGGGGAGAAGACTATAAAACAAGTTCACAGTGCATGAGGTCTTTTAAACTAAAAAAGGGATTAAACTTATGAGAAGTATTTTACTTCTAGAGCTTCACTTGTTCTCTTTGCATTATCATAGGACCCACAGAAGCAAGCCTAGAAAACTTGTGGAAAATTAGTTACATGAATTATGAAGAGGGCCAAGAATCTCTCAATTTTAAACCTACCTCGGGCAAACGATTCTGCCAGCAACTTTTCCAGACTCTGGGATTTTCCTGCTTTCCGTATTTCTGAAAAGATGGTGGGGGAAGCTACCATGCTTGTATAACCTTGGAAGCTGTTAGCATTTCTGCAAAACATGAAACGTTCTTACAGACTGAGCATGCAACAGGGAAAGTTTTACAGACATCCCTTTGTTCTACGCACAACGCCATACTTCTCTCAAAACTGGTAGCCAAGGAGGGAAGGTTTTGAACTCTTTTACGTTTACCTGAATTGTACTGCATAAATATGATGTCTTTTTTTAAGTGCTGCAAATTCCTCTTCATTTTCTGGGATTGCTTCATATGAATATAGACCATGTTTTAATCAGGCATTGCTACCTAACAATTCCAGACACTTGCTAGCTCATTGCTTGACAAATGCACATACTCTGAATACTGCAGATGTCAAGTTTGGCCTGAAGTTTGGTGTCCATCATGACAGGCCACAATTTAAGCATAATAGAAGGCGACCAAATCTGTGCAGAACGTACTACAGGTTTTCACTTTGCAAATCATAATAGTTTTGATATTTCCTTGAATGCTCAGCTCTTTATGACAAATGACTATGGATGGACAAAAAAACCCAAACCAAAAAACCCAATCACAAAAATTTTCTCCCAAGCTTCTCGATTCTAAAACAAATCTAAAAATTACAATGTGCCCTAAAACAAACCCTGAACTCACAAAGAAAGTAAAGAACAAATATGAGCTGCATTATAAAAATCTCAAATTTTATGCCAGTCTCATGATTACAGTAGGCACTGTATGGACGGTCCCATATCTTCCCGCACAAGGAAGAAAACTGCCTCTAGGACTGTCCCTACAGCTTTACAAGCCCCACTCCGAGAGGCAGTGGGACCTGATGGAGGAACAATGATGATTAAGGTGCCCTTTTCCACCACTGATCTAGGAGAATGGAGAAAAGTTGCAAGAGACTATAGAAGCGACCCGGTGAGTGTTACTAAGCATTTTCAGTTCATGGTAAAACAACATAATCCAGACTGGAAAGGTATACAGTTGCTCTTAGAGTATATGACAGAAACAGAAAAGCAATTAATTTTGAAAACAGCAGAGAATTTAGCTGAAGACCATTACAAGATCACGGGGGGGATGTCAAAGAATATTTCCCCTCCGAGACCCAAAATGGGATGCTAATAAATCTGCCCATATGGAGAGGCTACAGGAATATCAAGACTGGATTTTGAAGGGAATGGAAAGGGCTATTCCCAAAACCACAAACTGGTCAGCTCTATATGCAGTTAAACAAGGTCCTTCTGAGTCCCCATCCGAGTTCCTGGATCGATTGAGGGATGTAATGCGCCGTAGCACACCGCTGGATCCTGGGTCAGAGGTAGGAATACAACAAATAGTCTCCCTGTTCTTGGGTCAGTCTACGGGGGACATTAGGCACAAACTCCAGAAGCTGCGCCCTACAGAAGGTAGAAATCTGGAAGTGTTGCTGGGTGAAGCGTGGAGAGTATTTAGTAATAGAGAGGAAGGATAGCAGTTGTCAGGGAAGAGGAGGAAGGGAGGCCTAGACGAGAACCATCTTGATTAGGTAAGGATCAATGTGCGTTGTGTAAGAAATTTGGTCATTGGAAAGGAGGGTGTCCAAGAAACAAGGCAAAGAGGCGAAGCCACCAGACAGGAAGAATAGTAGCCCATGTGAAAAAGGATTGACAGGGACCTGGGGAATGTACCCTAGCAGATCCACTGGTTATAATGAGGCTGGGGAAGGAAGAACAAGAAGTAGAATTTTTGGTTGACACAGGGGCAACATACTTGGTTTTAAATCAAGCCTTGATGCCCCTGGGAAACGACTATATCATGGTAAAAGGAGCGACTGGCCAAAGTGAAAAGGCATATTTTTGTAAACCTTTGAAGTATAAATTGGGAAAACAATGGGGTATCCACAAATTCCTACATAGGCCCAACTCCCCAAAGCCACTTTTGGGAAGAGATTTGTTAGAACAATTGGGTGCAAAAATTACATTTGAAAAAGGAGAAATTACTCTGGAAGTAAAAGATCAGCAATATATCCAGATACTGAGTCTATTCTTAACCAGTCTGCCCGCAGAAGGGAAGGTAAGGAAGGAATTCGGCCAGTGATTGAAAGATTTTTATAAATAGGATTACTGAAAAACTGTGAGTCTGATTTCAACACCCCTGTATTACCTGTTCGTAAACCTGACGGGTTGTATAGTGTGGTCCAGGATCTACGGGCCGTAAATAAAATAACTGAGGACCTTTACCCCGTAGCAGCAAATCCATATACCCTGTTGACCGTATTAACACCTGAACTAACTTGGTTTACTGTTTTAGATCTGAAGGATGCCTTCTTTTGCCTCCCTCCCCATGAAGCCAGCCAAAAATTATTTGCATTTGAATGGGAATACCCCAAAAGTGGTCGCAAGACTCAGCTCACTTGGACGGTGTTGCCACAAGGATTTACGAACAGTCTACCATCTTTGGCAATGAGCTCGCAAAAGACTTGGAATCTTGGGAAATACCGTCTGGAGAAAGGAAACTGTTACGATACGATTGTATGATCTGGACGGGCAAAGAGAGCACACGAGCCTTTGAGCTACTAAAGAAAGCTTTGGTGTCGGCTCCGGCCTTAGAGCTCCCCGATGTGAGTAAACCGTTTTTTTCTCTTTTCCCACGAGAAACAGGGAATTGCTCTGGGAATATTAGCACAAGATCTGGGCCCCTATCGACGAGCAGTTACCTACTTTTCCAAACAGTTAGACGCAACTGCGAAGGGTTGGCCTGGATGCTTGAGAGCAATTACAGCTGTAATATTGAATGTACAAGAAGCCCGAAAATTTACTCTGGGCCAGAAGATGACTGTTTTAGTGTCTCACACAGTGTCCGCAGTGCTGGACGCAAAGGGTGGGCACTGGCTTTCTCCACAAAGATCCCTGAGATATCAGGCTATACTGATAGAACAGGATGATGTGGAGGTCGTAGTTACTAACATTGTCAACCCAGCTTCTTTCCTTAGTGGAAACACGGGAGAACCAGCGCATCATGACTCTTTGGAGACTATTGAAACAACGTACGCAAACCGACCAGATCTAAAAGACAACCCTATGGAAAGCGGAGAAAACTGGTTCACAGGTGGAAGCAGCTATGTCCTGAGTGGTAAAAGACACATGGGATATGCCATTACCACTAGTCAAGAAATAATAGACCTTTGCCCATAAATACCTCTGCACAGAGCGCAGAAATAATTGCTCTGACCCGAGCCTTGGAAGTGGCTCAAGGCAAAGTTGTGAATATTTATACAGACTCAAGATATGCCTTCGGAGTTGTGCACGTGCATGGAACAATCTAGGAGGAAAGAGGGTTACTGAGCTCTCAAGGGAAAACTATTAAGCATGCAAAAGAGATTTTGAGACTGTTGAAAGCAGTCCAACTTGCTGAGAAGGTGGCGATTATGCATATTAAGGCTCACCGGAAAGTGAGCTCGGAATTGGAGAGAGGAAATGAGCTGGTGGACAGAGAGGCAAAACAGGTAGCTAAAACAGACATAAAAACAGAAGGAGCTTTAGTCCCTGACGGCGAATCTCCCTAGAAGGTAAGCCAAAATATACCGAGGAAGATCAAAACCTTATCACAGATCTGGAAGGGTCATATAACAAAGAAGGGTGGGCTTATACCCCACAAGGAAACGTGGTTATTCCCTCCTGCCTAATATGGCATTTGGTAAGGGAAGAACATAGGAAAAGGCATTGGGAGATGGAGACTCTATATAAACATTTAATTAGAGAAAGTGTGGCCAGAAATTTGTATACTATGGTGAGACAGGTAACTCAACAACGTGATCTTTGCCTCCAAACTAATCCCAAGAATACCGCCAAGCCAGAAATGGGCCAGATTGGGAAAGACAATGGGCCTGGGCAATAATGACAGATTGATTTTATAGAACTTCCAAGAAAAGGGGGGTATCGATATTTATTGGTATTAACTGATACCTTTTCAGGTTGGCCAGAGGCATTCCCAACCAGAACAGCTAAAGCTCGGGAGACAGCTAAAGCATTGATACAAGAGATAATACCACATTTTGGAGTTCCAGCAACTATATCCTCTGACAGAGGACCACATTTTGTCTCTATTGATCCAGCATTTCAGTTACTTAATTATACTGGCCTCCCGGTTCTGCTAGGGACAGGGTGGTACTGGTTGTGTGGTACAGCAGCTCGGAAAACTTTACCTCTGAGGTGGTGGGGAGCATGTACTTTGGACACCCTGGTTCCCAACATCACTATTATTGATAAAACAACACAGAATCCCGTGAGAAGAAACTGAAGGGTGAGTAAGCCCTTAATAGAAAAGCTGACACGCTATCATAGCTTTGTGCGGTGGCTAATCCCATTTCTGGGGGTTAGCGAGTTAGAAAAAGCTATAATAAACATCTCGGCTGTAATAGAGATAATTGAGAATAAAACTATAGATGCCATCAGGAAACTCCAAGAAGAAACTACTAGTTTATCGAAAATAGTATCACAAAATCGTATGGCTCTAGATTTAATATTAGCCTCACAGGCAGGGGTGTGCACAGTAATCAATGTCAGCTGTTGCAGGTATGTAGACCAAAGTGGGTGAATATCTGCTGACTTACGGGAGATCAGAGAACAAGCAAAAATCCTACGTGAAGTAACTCAAGATGACACCTTTTGGGGGTTTTCTGAGCTGTGGGAAAGTTAACCTCTTGGTTTACCAAACCTATCATGGTTACCACGATTATTTGTTACTTGAATAATTATTGTGGTTCTATCCATAGCGCTTTGTGTTATAGTTCAATGTGCCCTGTGGTGTTTCCGGAACACAGGGGACTCCTACAGCGGATGGAAGAGGAACCAGTTACGACGCAGGCTTGAGTCTTACCAGTATTTTGAAAAGATGCTGGATAAGGATGTGATAAATGATTTAGTCCCAAACAGGATTCCAATTCAAATTTACAATTTATTAAGCGAATAGAGGCAAGCAAACAGCGCTGGGTGCTCCGGGAGTCTCCGCTCCACCAAGATGCACGCGGTACAGTTACTGTTCTTGGTTTATATCCTGTCTGCTAATACGTATTCATGAATAGGCGTGTCTTCTTCGGCGCATGCCCTCTTCTCCTTCTAGAGTCTTGTCAAATCTTCCTCGGCGTGCCCCCAGGATGACCCCAAACTTTATGCATGCACTTTACAAGTTTCTCTTTACACAATACTATGCGGTCAGTGGTCAAACTGGTTTGAGCTGATATACCAGCAAAGTAGTTTAACTTTCTTCTGTAAAATACCCCTTTTTATGGTGCAGGAGAAATCCATAAAAGTACAGAAGATTACACTTCATCACACGAATCAGGTGAACATATTTCACAATCCCCCATCTTCTTCTTTGCAGTATTGATTCGTGTTTTCATTTCCAATTGAGTACTGCAGATATCTGCATTCCTTGTATAACCGAGTAGATTAATCTAGTAACAATCCCCCACATATCCCCAGTACAACTATCCCGATTTTAGTAAGCCAATCACCACCCATAAAATCTCCCCCAAATCCTCCTAGATTGACTCCTTTCCAAGTTTGTCTCTCAGGAGGCCATTCGTTATACACCTGGCTCTCCCTGATTTATGGGTAACAGGAAAAAAACCTAGGTTTTATTGTTCCAATTCCTTGGCAAATATGATTACAGGTACAGGCTGTACAATTAGAAAAGGTCCTCACTTTTTCCATTTTTCTGGGGTAAACCCCAGCTGGACTTGTTCCAATATTGACTACAGCTATTTGCCGTAGTCAGAGTCAAGGAACTCACCCCAAGTAGAACTAGAAGAGGTCCGGTCAGGGCCATAGTGGTCGGCGGTCACAGCCCGAAGGGGTTGCAGCCCTTGGCAGACCCTTTTTAAGCCGCAATACCAGTTCCCCTCCGGTCTTGCCCTCTCCTTTCCTTTAAGGGGGTGCTTTCTTAGTACCCAAATTAATTGAGCACTGCTTGTGAAGGCCAGAGCTTTGATAGATCAGTGGTTTGTCCAGACCTGAGCACTTGCCCGAGCCTGGCGATCCTCTTTATTTGCAAGGCTTTATGGCTACAGAAAACTGCCAGTTAGCCTGCAACACTAATCTTACAAATACACACCACCTTCTACACAAAGGACAAATTCTAGTTCCAGCTCCTTTTTCCTGTTCTTCTTTTGCCAACAACTCCTTCCGATTATACTCGTTTGGAGTACCCATTGTTGTTTCCTATTACCCTTTCCCATTGTTTTCCAAACTTGGGGATTACTTATATTGCTCTCCATAGCTTCCCATGGCCATCATTCACCTTGATTTGTTCCACCACAAACGTAACAATTAGCTATATTCAATGTTTTCAGCAATGTTTTCAGCAAGATTTACAAATAGATTTTTAGCAACTGTGGGAATTTCATGTTTCACTCCTGTTTCTATTACAGGAGTAGCCGCAATAAAATTCCCACAGCAATTGAGTCAGATGTGACTTTCCACTCCTTCACTGGACCTTTCACTCGTGACACATGTGTCCATCCTTTTTCAGCAGTTCTCACAGCTGTTTCTGTAGTTAATAAAACAAGGAAAGGTCCTTCCCAGAGGGGAGATAGGTTTCCTTCTTTCCATGTTTTTGTCAGAATTTTATCTCCTGGTTCTAACTGACGAATTGCAAATCCTAAAGGTGGTGTTTGGGCCACCATCCCAATCTCTCTTAATTCTTTTAATCTTTTTCCAAGGGTAATTATATATTGTTGGATACTATGATGCTCAATTACATTGTTCCCCAGAGGCATTCCTTGAAAATAAGGCACGCCATATAACATTTCATATGGCAATAATCCAGTCTCACTGTATGGTTTAGTTCTTACGTTTAGAAGTGCCAGTGGTAAACATTTCGTCCAGGGCATTTGCGTCTCAATCATTAATTTAGCCAATTGTTGTTTTATTGTTTGATTCATTCTTTCTACCTTCCCCGAGCTTTGTGGGTGCCACGGAGTGTGGTATTCCCACTGAATACCTAATGATTGACATAATAGTTTTATTATTTTAGAAGTAAAATGTGTGCCCTGGTCAGAATCAATGTACTGGATTATCCCATATCTAGGTATCAAATGTTCCAATAAAATTTTTACCACCATCTGTGCCGTAGCTCGTGCTACAGGGTACGCTTCTACCCACTGTGTTAAATGATCTACTATTACCAATAAATATTTTATCCTCCCTACCTTAGGCAATGCAGTGAAATCGACTTTCTCAAAAGGTCTGTAAGCTGTTTTTCTCCCTCCCGTGGCTGTTTGTCCAAACACTGTCTTATTTACCTTTTGACAGGTTAAGCAACCTTGTGTAATTTGCTTTGCTATTTCAAAAATTCCAATACCACCAAATTGTTTAAGAAAATGATCACTTAACGCTTTTGTACCCCAATGTGTTTGCACACGCAAACGTTCTAATATTCGCCTGGTGTAGGCTTTTGGCAACATTTCTCGCCCATCGGGCAGTGTCCATTTTCCTTGTTCTAATTTAGCTCCTATTTTCTCCAATTTTGTTTGTTCTTGTGGGGCAAACGTCTTCTCTCTTTCCTCTCGTTCTTCTTTGCTGGTGTCCTCCTTTGTTTGTATGGCATTAATTTTGGCAACTTTAGTCCTCAAGGCTGCTTCCTGGGCCTCTTTATCTGCTAAGTTATTTCCTCTCGTTCGGTAATCTAATCCCTTTTGATGTCCCCTCACATGTACCACTGCTATCTCCTTTGGTTCTCTTAAAGCCTTTAAAATTTTTACTATTAATTCTTGATGTATTAAAATCCTCCCTTGAGTATTAATCAAACCTCTTTCTTCCCAAATTTTTCCAAAAGAGTGGACCACCTCATATGCGTATTTAGAATCTGTAAATATAGCCCCACTTCTTCCTTTTAATAATCCCAGGGCCCTACATAGGGCATACAGCTCACAAGCCTGAGCTGACCATGATGGACTCAGAGGTCCTGATTCCACAAGTTCTAAGTCCTTATTAATTATTGCATATCCCGATTTTCTCTTCCCTTCTACCACTCAGGAGGAGCCATCTCTGAACAGCGCTTCTCCATTTTCCAACTCAGCATCTCTTAAATCTGGTCTCACCTTAGTCTGGGTCTCAATTACCTCTAAACAGTTATGTTGTAATTCCTCTGATGGTTCTCCAAACAAAAATTGTGCTGGACTCTGAGCAGAAGTCACGCTTAGTCAGGGGAGTCTATTAGTATTGCTTCGTACTTTAGAATCCGGCTGTCCATTAACCATTTTTCCGCTTTTTGTTGTGAAACATTTCTGACATTGTGTGGGGTATACACTTTTAAAGGAGCACTGAAGGTAATCTTCCTAACTTCTTCTATTAATAATGCTGTAGCAACCAAAGCTTGGAGACAAGCAGGCCATCCTCTGCTTACTGGATCAAGTAACTTAGAACAATACCCCACGGGTTTTTTGATTCCTGCCCAGTCCTGAGTAAGAACTCCGTATGCTCTCTGGCTTGATGTATTCACAAAGAGAGAGAAAGGTTTTTCTAGATCTGGGAGGCTCAATACAGGTGCTTGTATTAATGCCTTTTTTACTTCCTCACATCTCTGATTGTCTTCAATAAGCCATTTAAGTTGGTTATTAGTTAATTTTTCATATAGGAATTTTACTTTTTCACTATAATTTTCAAGCCATGGTCTACAATATCCTAATAATCCCAGTATTTGCCTAATTTCCGTTTTAGCTTGTGGGGGTCTTAAGGATGGAATCCCAGATACCCTATCAGGATCTAACTTCTTCCTTCCCTTACTCAGCCAATGTCCTAAGTATTTTACTTCTTGTTCTACAAACTGCAGCTTTGATCGGGACACCTTTAATCCCTTTTCCCCTAGAAAATTTAACAATTTAATGGTGGCTTTTCGGATCCCCTCTTCAGTTTCTCCTGCTACTAATAAATCGTCCACATATTGCAATAATTTTACCTCCTTAGGTATTGTGAAATCTTGTAGAATTTTCTCTAAAGTTTGTCCAGATAGATTTGGTGACTCTGTAAACCCTTGTGGTAACACAGTCCATCTTAATGGTTGTTTTCGTCCTGTTTCGGGGTCCTCCCACTCAAAGGCAAAATAATCTCCGGATCCCTCATCCAGAGATGTGGAGTAATCGCTGAGGGGTACTTTGGAAATTTACCCTCTAAGAACAGCCTTGAAACCAGGTGGAACGTAGCACTCATGCACAACGGGTCTGTGCCATGGAGACTCCCTGAACGGCCTTGGATGTTGGCAACATCAGGGGCGCCTGGTGTGCTGACTCTGGGAGAGATTACATGGAGGCTGGAGCGGAGTGGAGACCTCGCGGCCACGCTCTGTGAACCGGGGAGTTTAGGGATGCACAGGATGTACATTGATAAGCTGCGCTTACAATGTTGTGGGCCAAAGACCTGTCAACTTTGATGAAGTGCTGTCCTTAGAGTGAACTTTGCTAATTATAATATCATTATAATACTAAAACGCACACCCCTCTCAATAGCTACCACCCCCCCAAGGTGCGACCCCTCCTCAATGAGTGTGCGCACTGAATTTTTCCTAGTCTGTACCTTTAAACGCGAAGCGAGAGAATTCTGCACCAATCCTGATAAAGGTATGTATGACTAGAGTCACTCAAGCTCCACCTGCAAAGTAAAACACTATAAAATAATGTTTTAAGAGCTGGATGTTAGGGAAGATACCATCGTTGTGTACCACTCTAACTTCTGGGATCAGTCGACGGGCTGAGCCTCTCTTCCCCCCCATCGGGACGCCGTTGGGCAAGATTTGAACCCTTGGTCATACCAAGTGCCTTCCCGGGAAACTTAGAAATCTCTATATAGAGTCACTTTACATCTTTTAAGGCGTTTATAGCCAAGTAGTGTCCCTCGTAGTTTTAGCATTTGCACGTGCTTTATAGGTAGTGAATTTATCACCGGCAATCCAAAGAACCTGTATATCTGTTGCTTCAATAAATCGCACTATTGATTGACTCAGCCGTGTGTTCAATAAATCGCACTATTGATTGACTCAGCCGTGTGTGGTCCCTGAACGCGACCGTACCTCTGAGTGCGGCCGTGTTCGTTCAGGAGGTGTCCGGCTGAGCAGGTAGTGTGATGTTAGTAGTGCATCCGGACCCGTGATAGTCCAACAAAGGTGTTGGGCGCGACCGGACTACTAACGCTGACTTTGGGCATCACTCAGAACCTAAGCTCAGCCGCCCCCAGTCCCTCTGATATCTGAGGATCGACTGGAAAGCAAGGGGGTTTAGTTTCTGCCAAATTGCTCTGCCTCTTAACGCAACAGGCCCGTGGGTCCTGCTGGACACCAAGCTGAGCAGCAGCCAGCACCGTGCCCTTGGCCAAAGGCGGCGGGCGGCGGTGCCCTGGGCTGCGCTGGGCAAAGCCTTGCCAGCAGCTGGAGGGAGGGGAGCCTTGCCCTCTGCTCAGCGCTGCTGAGGCCATGCCCGCAGTGCTGTGCCCAGGCCCGGGCTCCCCAGGCCGAGAGAGACAGGAGCCCCTCCCCCAGCCCCGCCCCCCAGCCCCCCCCCCGGGCTTGGAATGGCAGCTGTGATGTCGCGGCGCTGGCCCGGCAACGGCCACAGTGCCTGCAGGCACGGCTCTGCCAGCACCCGGCAGCTCCAGGGAGAGACCAGCTCTCACCCAGCGGCACTGCCCGGCACCGGGACCCCCTCGACAGCCTCGCTCCAGCCGGCTGGGAGCTCTCCGGAGCCCCAGCAGCGTGTCTGGCGCGAGGACTCCCCTGGCCCCGGCAGGATGGGCCAGATGAACTGCTGCTACGGCTCCAGGTGGGCTCCCCCCGCGGCTCGGGGACACGCCGGCGCAGCCGGGCCCCGCAGCAGCCGCCTTTCTCACGCCCTTTGCCGCCTGCTCTGCAGGGTCTACCCTGGCCCCGAGCAGCAGTGCGCGCCCGGCCCGGCATCAGCCGAGCCGCTGCTCCACCAGCGCGTGCGGGTGACGCAGGGCCGCGGGACGGGGAAGAGGCACCTCCTCCTCTTCAGCGATGCCTTGATCATCGCCAAGGCCAAGTAAGAGGCGCAGACCCCGGCTGCCTTTCCTCCTAAGGCCTGGCCCCGGCACCGGGGCAGGGACGCCCAAGGAGCAGCCCCAGGCCCCGGCACCCTGCTGCTGGCTGCACCCGTGGCCGTGCGCGGGGCAGGCGGAGGCCAGAGGGCAGCCGCCGGGCTCGGCCACCTCCAGGTCACTCCCTGCCGCTCCTCTCTGCAGACGTGGCAGCGCCCCGCGCCCGCAGCTCTGCCTGGCCCTGCGCCGGCTGTGGGTGCTGAGCGGCGGCAAGGGGGCGGCCGGGGATGCCGCCCAGGAGGAGGAAGACAAGGCCACCACGTCCCTCGTCCTCGCCTGGCCCTACGGCTTCTGCGTCGTCACCTTCTGGTGGGTCTCGGTGCCACGTCCCCCGGCAGGGCCGGGCAGCGCTTCTGTCCGGCCCCACGCCGCTTCCTCCTGCCTCTGCAGCCGTCCCCACGGGGCAGGGCTGTGCCGGCGCCCGCCTCTGCCCGCGGGCTGGGCAGCAGCGGGCGCTCAGGCTCTTTCTCCTCTCTTTCCTGCAGCTCCCGCTCGCTGAAGGAGCTCTGGCTCAGCGCGCTCCGTGGGTAAGCCCTGCCTGGCAGAGCAGCTTGGGAGGCCCGTGCTCACAGCACGGGGGGATGCTCTAGCCGTAGCCGTACGATGCGGAAACGCCGCTCCTGAGCTGGGGAGAGCTGCCCCCACGGCTGCGGGCGGCTCTGGAGCGGGCAGAGCTGGCGGAGCTGCTTCACCCAGCCCCGTCCTCCCTCCTTGCCACTGCTCTCCGCTCGACGGCCGGGCGGTGCCCGGCTGCTTCGGGGCAGCTTGGAAGGGCTCCCGGGACTGGCAGGCGAGGGAAGAGGCAGCTTGGGTCTCACACAGCTCTTTCTCTGCCCCTGCCCCGTGCACAGGCCAGCAGAAGGAGTGCAGGGAGCCCGCGTCACCCAGCTGCCCTCCATCAAGCTCCTGCTGAAGGAGCTGCGCGGCCGCAATGCCGTGAGTGTCCCTCCCGGCCCCGCTCTGCCCCAGGGGCTGCTCCAACCCCGCACCAGCCCCATGGCTTCTCACCTGCTGCTCTTCTCCCCTTGCCCAGGCCAAAACACTCAACGCCAGCAGCCTGGAGAGGCTGGTCGAGGGCCTGGCAGAGGTGAGGAGCCCCCGGGCCGCCATCTCGGCCGTCCCCACATCTCACTCATGGCCCGCGGCCGATGCAGCTCGCCAGGGGCCCTTCGTGCTGCGGGGCTGCTCGCTGAGCGCAGCGCATTTCTTGCAGGCTGGTGCCCAGCAGAAGCCACCTCCCGTCCCCTCCGGCAGCCAAGGTGGACGTGGCCACTCGGACGGTGAGTTTGGAGGAGACGGGGGCAGGACGGCCCCTCTCTCCTGCGCTGGCAGGCGGCAGCCGCACTGCTCAGGGGCTGCTGCTGCCCTTCCCGCAGGGCACGGCCGCAGAGAGCTGAGCCCCCGGGGCGCCTCGTTCCCCAGCCACGCCTCTCCCTCGCTGCTGGCGGGGACGCCCAGCACGCAGAGGCTCGGGCAGCAGTCACCTGGCGCTTGCCCTCCATGGCTCTCTGCTCTGTTTTCCCTGGCGGCAGGCGGGACCCACAGCAGGACGAGGGGGCTGCCCTGGCCCTTTGCGCGGCGAGGGACCTTGGCCGCTGCGGAGGCGCCCGGGCAGTCGGGCTGTGCCGGCAGGGCGGGTCTCTTCGACCGGCCCCTGGCAGCTCTCTGCAGCCAGGACGGCACGCTGCCCCAGCCCCTCCAGGTAAGCCAGCAGAGGGACCCCGGCTGGGGCTCGGGGACCAAGCCGGCTCCGCCCCACCTCCCCCACCTCCAGCCACCCCTGCGTCCTGCCCTAGTGAAAGCAGAGCCGCCCACGCTCGCTCCTGGCCTGGAGGAAGGCTCACCGGCCCCGGGGCCTGTCCCCAGCCAAGCAACTGTCCTCCTCTGTCCCCCGCAGCTCTTTGAGGAGGAGGAGGATGTGGCTGGGCTTGCCGGCACGTCGGGCAAGGAGTTGCCAGCACCAGAGGCGGAAGCAGAAGCAGCAGCGGTATGTCAGGGCCACAAAGAGGGTGACAGCACTGTCAGAAGTTGAGAGTGCTGCCGCAGGGACAAGCAAGGTCACCCACTAGCCGGCAGCTCTGCAAAGGTGCAGAGGAAGGGTGGTGCAGGATGGCCATGGCGGTTTGTGCGGTGATGCCACCAGAACTGGCTCAGCTGGGCTGAGCAAACCCATCCAAGGGCTGTGCCTTTCCGAGCTAAGGTAGCAATTGGGCAGGAAGGTCCTTGCCACCCGTTAACTTGCACATTTCCATTGCAGGTGCCTCCAGTCCCTCCAGAAAGTGAACACCTGGAGAGCTCCTCTGGGGAGACAAGGTAAAATGAGCTAGGTGTGCTTAAGAGCAGAATTGGTTCACGTTTATCATGGCTTGACCTGTCTAACAATACATTGAATGGAAAGTTTGCCAGGCTCGAGAAGAGCAACCTGTGAAGAGGGGAGCAACGGGCTACTGGACAGCGAGAGGAGCAAGTTGGGAGCAGAGCTCTGCGGGATGGGCAACTGAGGACATCCAGGCAGGCAAGAAGAACGAGGAGCCCAGGTGTGTAGCAGGCTCTGCTGCCCATCTTTCAAAGCTCCGAACACTGCTCCGACTATGGGCAATATTTCTGAGGTGCGCAGAGATGGCACCGGGCAGGAAGCCCGCAGCTGCCCGTGGGAGAGCGTGTCTGTCAGGAGGAACATCTCACTCCAGCGTTGGCAGCTCTCCTTCGGCACTTGTGGCAGCTCTGTTTGTGCAAGGCTGAGCAACACCCCAGCAGAGTCACAAGGCTCATAGCAATTTTTGGAGCTCTTTGACCCGCTGCCTACAGAAAGAGGCAAAGTCTCCCTTTTCTGTTCGTGTCAGCTGGCAAGCCCAGCACTGGCTGCTGGTGTCTGAATCCCAAAGACGCAGCAAGGAGCTGTGTCACGTAGCTGTAGACCCTGAGGTACTGGCACTTCGTAAAAAGCTCACGTTGCACCTGAGACAATTGAGGGAAGAAGAAAACAACCAAACACTACCAAAGCAGCGTGTTTTGCCTTCAAGCCTGGCTTTCTAGCAAGGGACAGTGAGGCGTGCTGCTGCTCGGCTTTTGGAAAGGACCACAGCACAGCTGCCCTGCCCAGCCCTGCTGCCTAGCAAAGCAGTGCTGCACATCTCTGTCAACTTGCAGAGCTCTGAGGGTGTCACACGTGTGGAGAAGGGGACAAAGCCGTGCCGTAGCCACTGCCAGGGAGGGTTCCCTCTCGTGTGCCAGGAACTGCCCCTTGGACAGCACACTGCCCAAAGAACGGGGCACAAAGTCGTGCCTCTTCCTGCCTTCATGGTTTCATCAGCACTTTGGACTCTCTTCTTGCAGGTGCCGATTTTTTTCTGCTGCCTGGATTGCCCGCATGAGCTCTGCTGCCTGGGCTTTGAGGGGCGCGATGCAGCCCCAGCACCACCTCGGCGGAGGCGAGGAGGGAGGCACCGCGCCCTTCTGCTCCGGCCGGCACATTTCACTCGGGCACCGCGACGCCGGAGCGGCCCCGCACCGCCCTCAGACCCAGCCCAGCCCTGGCGGGAGGCCTTGCTGGCTCACTCCTCGGCTCCGTCAGCAAAAGCCCACCAGCCGGCACAGCTGCCCCCGTGGGGAGCTGGCATGTCACCTGCAGATTCCATGGGGCGTGCTGGGCGTGGAGGTGTATATCATCTGAGAGGGACACGAGGGACACGCTGGACAGCATGTTCCAGACTATAAAACCCTCCAGGTTTTCTTTGCCGCTACTCATTCTTGGCAGAGAGACGCTGCACCACCTTGCTGCATACAAGAAGGGAGCACCCATTGCTGCCCTTTGGTCGGTGCAAGTCCTTGTATGCAGCACACAGCACAATACCCTTTCTTAGTATTCTTGATCAAACATGACTGGCTTGCAGTTTCCATTAGCTGAGTTAACTCCAGGTTAGCTACAGCAAAAACTCCGCTCTTACTTCTCCGACCCATCAGCGCTCTCTGGACCGACGCAAACACCCCCCTTTCTGTCAATCAGAACTGGAGTGGTGATGCTTTGCTTTCAGCCACAACACGTGCCTGTGCCTAGGGACTGATGGGAAGGAGGAGTTAAAAAAGCCAGCTTACATGGTGCCCCGAATCCCACCGATCCTCCAGGACCGGAAAAAAACAGGACACACCCCCATATTTATTCTAGCCATTCTGTAGCCAGCACAGTCATTTCAGTGTCGATTCTGGTTGATTCTGCAGCTTTATAACAGTTGAAACACCCAGCTCATCAAGGCGGCTGATCTAGAAGGCAGGGGATCTGAACTGGCCCCAACTACCTATGATGTGACAGTGTCCATAACTCGGGTTAATCACAGGTTGTCCTGTGACATAAGGATGTCCCGCTCTTTCACCTTTCTCCTTTGAAGCTTTGGGGTTTGTGCACGGGAGCCTTATGTACCTTTCTTTTCAGAGTTGCTCATCTTTTCAGCATTGTTTCTGATGAGGAAAACATCCTTTCTATGTAGATGTTAATTTATGTACATTTAATAAACAGCATGGTATCCTATACTACCAATGATCTTTTTTTCAGACTAACGAAAAGTTCAAGACAAAAGCATGCTTTGTGTCTGCAAAGAAAAGTGTAAACCTCTGTAACTGTATTAAAAAGCTGCGGTTGTTTCACTCGTGGATGTTTGTAGCTATAGCAGAAACAGAGCTGCTGGCTGCCTTACTGCGAGATCCACAGGACACCAGTCTTCTCCTGAAGGCTTTCTACCAGCGTAATACTGTTTGAGTTGCCACTCCATTAAAACAGGACTTGTTCACTAATTGGTTCCTACATGAAAACCCGAGGATAGAAACTTGATCCTGGTTGGCAATGTCAAAAGCAGCATGAGGCGAGGCTGCCCAAAGCCTGGCTGCTGCGCTTGGAGGAAATGTGCCTTGAGTCCCGATGGGCAGACAGGGCACGCCTCTGCAAGTCTGCTTCGCAACACAGCACGACGCAACAGACCTGTGTACAAAGAGCATTAACATCATCACAGGTACAGCCAGTCACAAGGTGGGCAATGCCCGAGTGAAGGCTGCCAGCTGTCCTGCTGGCCGGCTCTGTCCTTCACGGCTGCAGACTCCCTTTCCCAGGCACTCACTGAGCCAGGGGCTGGCTTCGCACTCGCAAAGCACGTAGCCCATGCAGCAGCTCACTCCACTGCTCACCGTGGTTCCCCATGGCTGCTTACCTATCCGACAGATCTCTTAGTCCCTCCTGTTTGTGTATGGAGAAGGACTCGTAGGAGATGGGATCACAGTGATCACAAAACAGGGGAGTTTAAACTTTTGAGTGTAATGAGATACAGCTCAGAGGAGTTGCTACCTTGCTTTTCAGGAGAGCAAACTTGAAGCTACTCAGAGAGCTAGTCTGCAGTGTCCCCTACGAAGCTGCTTTGGAGGGCTCAGGGCTCAGAGAGCAGCTTAGTTTTTCAGAACCACCTTCTGCAAGCACGGGAGCAGGCAATCTGGTGGAGTCTGAAGTCAAACAAGAGGGGCAGAAGACCAGCTTGGCTGAACAGGGACCTCCTTTTTCAACTCAGGTGGAAAAAGGAATGTTATGATCCCTGGGACCAAGGTCCGGCTTGGCAGGAAGATCACAGAGCTGTAGTTCATACGTGTCAGGAGAGAACAGAAAAGGGCAAAGCTCAGCTAGAGTTGAAATTGGCCAGTGTTGTGTCGGGCTATAAAAAGGGCTTTTTACAGTACGTTCATAGCAATCGCTCATTGAGCACGGCCAGGGACTCTCTGAGGAGGAGGAGGATGCGGGTGGGCTTGCTGGTGCATCGGCCACAGAGCCGCCAGCACCAGGGGCAGAAGCAGAAAGCGCAGAGGTCTGTGAGGTGCACAGAGAGCGGGGGCTGCGCAAACCCCTCCGAGCGTATGGCGTGATATGTTGTATCACGTGATACGTTGTATCGCGTGATATGTTGTATCGCGTGATACGTTGTATGACGTTGGCGGTTTTGGGGGGTAACTATGTACGTACTGTAGGGACACATGCTTTCTTACAGGATGAAAAGATGTAATGTTGTCGTGGTTTAGCCCCAGCCGGTAACTAAGCACCACGCAGCCGCTCGCTCACTCCCCCTCCCACAGTAGGGTGGGGGACAGAATTAGGAAAAAAACCTCGTGGGTTGAGATAAACACGGTTTAATAGGACAGAAAGAAAGAAGGAAACAACAATGATAATACCAACAAAGGAATGTACAAGTGATGCCCAATACAGCAATTGCTCACCACCCGGCGATCGACAGCCCGTCCCCGAGCAGCGATTTCCGCCCCCCGGCCAACTCCAGTTTATGTACTGGGCATGACGTCGGATGGTAGGGAATATCTCTTTGGCCAGTCTGGGTCAGCTGTCCCGGCTGTGTCCCCTCCCAGCTCCCCGTGCACCCCCAACCTCCTTGCTAGCAGGCCAGCACGAGAAGCTGGACTGTCCTTGACTGCTCAGCAACAACCCAAAACATCAGCACATTATCAACAGTTTCTCATCCCAAATCCAAAACACAGTGTCACACTGGCTTCTGTGAAGAAAACCAGCTCTATCTTGGCTGAAAACAGGACACAAGGAATAAGGGAAGCGGTTCCCCGAGGGCAAAACATTACTAAAGCATTTAATGAACAACAAGGGAAAGACGAATCTCCAACAGAATGGTTGGAGAGGTTGAGGAAAAACCTACAAATGTACTCTGGAATTGATCCGAATACAGTGGCTGGGACCGCACTCCTTAGAACACAATTTGTAGCTAAATCCTGGGGGCATATAAGAAGGAAATTAGAAAAATTGGAAGATTGGCAAGAAAGAAGATTAGAGGAGTTACTTAGAGAAGCCCAGAAAGTCTATGTTAGGAGGGACGAAGAAAAACAAAAAGCAAAAGCAAAAATTTTTGTACGTGTCAGTAGTAGGAGCAAAAGGAGAGCCTTTTAAAGTAAATATATTGAAAGATGTAGAAGTAGAAACAGAAAAGAAAATTTGTCTTAATGATTTACTTTTGCTCCCTGAAGCGGAATACAATTTATTAGGAAGGGATTTGATTTTGAAGTTAAACTTGAGCATTCAGAGTCAAGGGGACAAATTGCAGATTAAATTATACACTTTAACACAAGAGGATGAAGAAGCTATTAACCCCTCAGTGCGGTATAAGGAAGGGGAAACTGGAAAGATAAAAATGGACCCCATAAGCGTTCAAATAACAGATCCGCACCGCCCAATTAGAATCAAGCAATACCCTATACCTATGGAGGGTCGAAAAGGATTAAAAGGATATTTACCCTGAAGCTAAATAAATGGAGACATAGAAAGTTATTAATGTGACTGGGTGCGGGACAGAGGAGGAGATAAAAAACAGGGGCAAGGAATCGGGTAGAGGGACGGAAGGACGTTTTAAGAAGCGGCAGGCTACGAGAAAAGCAGGAAAGAATTAAAAAATAGGAACAGGAATGAGGATAGAAGGAAATACTGAAACAAAATTTAAAAAGGGACAGGGTATACGGAAAAAAGGGAGGAGTTAAAAGTACGGGAAAGGGAAGCTGGATAAAGGGAATCGTTGAAGGAGAAATTAGGTAGCGGTGGGGTGCAAGAAATACAAGGAGAGGGGCGGGGAACCAAAAAAAAAAACCCCAAACAAAAAAACGGAGAAAGGGAGCCGGGTAGAGGGAGACGTAGAAGAACTTTTAAAAAGCAACCGGGTACGAGAGACACGGACAGGAATTAAAACGCAGGGACGGGGAGACGGACAGAGGACAAGGCAGAAAGGAAAAAGAAGTGGCGGTCAGGTACGAGAAACACGGGAATATTAAACAAACAGGGAGATGGCTAGAAGGAACCGCAATGAGAAAATGTTAAAAGTAACAGGGTACAAGAACCACAGGAAATAATGAAAAAATAGGGACGGGGAGATGCACAGAAGGAAACATAGGACGAAAGTTTTTTCAGTGACGGGGTGCAGGACAAAGGGAGGAAATAAAACACAGAGACAGGGTGCCGGAGGGAGGGAACTGTAGCGCGAGAAATTAAAATGCAGCAGGGTACAAGAAACACAAGTAAGCATTAAAAAACGGGGAGAGGGAGCCGCAGAGAGGGAAACGTGGAAAAAATTAATAGGTGAAATGGTACAGGGCAGAGTCGGCAGATGAGCAGTAAGTTTCGGGGAGCCGACACACAAGGGATTCTAAAGCAGTTCCAAGAGCTAATCCCAGGAAACCCAGGATTAAAGTTCTCAGTTTCATATTTCACGTCCAAAATATGTAGAACTTTGACAGAGATGACATCGTGTTTTCCTTAAACCAGCTGATTGCAAAATGCTGCACTGGGCGAGAACACCATAAACAGTTTAAGACGAACGGCCACGCTCCTAAGTAAAACAATAAACCCAGCGCACGGGATCCGCGCAGCCTCTGCTTCGGCCTTCGCCTCTCGCCATCCGCCGCCAAAGCTGCTGCCGCATCCTGCGCGCCACGCGTAGCAGGTTTCCAGCCACGGCCTGAAAGGCGGTAAGGGTAAAATACGAGAAAATGTGCCATTACGCTCTGCAGTTACGATTAATTCAGTTCCTGTTTCACAGTCCGGTTACGGAACGCGGGGTCGCTCGCAGGAAGCGTCGTGGCGGAAATCAGAGGGGTGCCGAGGCGGCCGGAGAGACGGCAGAAGGCTGGAGGGCACAGAGGTACTCGGGAGGGGATCTGAACGGAGCACAGGCGGCGTCGGGGAGACGCTGGCCGACGGGAGGTGAGCAAGATGGAGGAGAGGACAGAAAGACCGCTCTGAGGAAGAGGGATGGCCCGAGGAGATGTTCTGACAAACCGAGAGGGGTACAAATCACGCTCCAGAGATAACAGCGCGCCAAGGAGACCCCGTAAAACCTCGGGATGGGGGGGGGGGGGGGAGGGGGTAAGGGAGACACGCCAGGGAAATCTAAAAAGCGACAGGGTGTGTGACAAACAGAAAGAATTGGAAAAGAATAGACATCTGGATAAAAGCAAATATAGAAAGAGAATTTAAAAAGAAAAAAAGGGTATGAGGCAGGGGAGGAAAAAACTAACAAATAGGGAGAGAAGACCAGATAAAAGTAGACAAAAAATTATCAAAAGCGAAGGTGTTAAAGAAGGAGAAACTTGGCAATGGGGCAGCAGAAGAAATCAACAAAGGCAGAAAGCAAATTTAAATAGTGACAGGGTATAGCAGAGGCGGGAATGAAATAAAGACAGTGAACTGGATGAAAACAGATAGGGGAAAAAAATTCAGAAGTGATTTCACACAGCATAGCCAGGAAGTAATAAAAACGTAGGGTTAGCCGTCTCCATAAAAGCAGACACAGCAAATTAAAAAAACGATGAGGTAGAGGACAGACAGGAAAAGAGTAAATAATCGGGACAGAAAACCAGGTTAAAGTAAGCATAAAAACATAAGTTCCTCACCGTTCCTGGAGGTATTTAAAAGGCGCGTGGATGTGGCACTTAAGGCCACGGTTTAGTGGTGGACTTGGCCGTGTTAGGTTTACGGCTGGGCCCGATGATCTTAAGTGTCTTTTCCATCCTAAATGATTCTGTTATTCGAAAATGAAGACGTTAAGACGGGGAAAAAAAGTTAAAATAGGGAAAAAACCTGAATAGGCAAAGACATAGCAAGAAAATTTCACAAGCAACAAGGTATGGGACACACTAGAATGAGCTAAAAAAATGAAGCTGCTGAAGTGGATAAAAACAGACGAGGAAAGAAAATCTAAACGTGAGGGGGTACAGGAGAGACAGGAACCAACTGAAAAAAAGGGAGCTACATCCTAATAAAAGTAGATTTAGAACGAACATGTTAGAAGCGGCAAGTTACAGGAAATGGGAAAAAAAACTGTAGGGAGAGAAAATGAGATAAAAGTACACCGAGAAACAAAATTTCAAACCAAAAAGAACGATGACTAAAAAAATTGAAAAATGGGGACAGCGAACCACATAAAAGTAGACACAGAAAGGAAATAGAAAAAGCGGTGCCCTTAGGAAAAAATAAGAGAAAATAACTAATAAGTAACGACAGCGGACGAGATAAAAGTAGAAAATTTGAAAAGCAATGGGGATTAAGGACTTTAATTAAAGACAGCGATGGTGAACTAAAATGGAGATGTAGAAGGGAAACTGAAGAAGGGGTGGGGTGGCACTAAGGAAAGACAAGAAATAACTGAAGATACAGACATGGAAGGGCACAGAAAGTACATGTTAGAAGTGATAGGCATTAGGGAAATAAAGGAAAAAGCAGAAATAGGGACAGTGGAGTAAAACAGCTATAGAGAGACAATTTTAAATGCGATGACAATAAAGAAAAACCAGAAGAGAGAGACAGAAGATGGGATAAAAGTAGAAAATGTTAAAAGCAACAGGGATTAAAGAAATAGGGAAAAAATTGTGAAATAGGGACAGTAAACAGAGATGTAGAAAGAAAGTTTTAATAGTGAGGGCGCTAAGGAAAGACAAGAGCTAATTAAAAATACAGACAAAGGGAACAAAAGTAAGCCTGGCAAGAACATTTAAAAAGCGATAGGTGTTAGGGAAAGAAGGGAATAAAGCATAAAAGAAACGGCAAACTTTTAAAAGAGTTGGAGAAAGAATAATGAAAAAGCCAGGTGATGCAGAGAAGTGAAAGAAATTTAAACTCAGTAACATCACAGTGTCATTAAGCAGACATCTTCTGTTTCACTTCCCCCCTTTTCTATTACCCTTGCGAATTCTTTCGCAGTCCCTTATAACGTACCACTCTCCTTCGTCCGTCGATTAAAATACCTCCCTGTTGCGACTTCAGGTTTGACCTTACTCTTTTTCCAGGTAACACAGTCATCCCCATTCTTCTGACAACGCCATAGCGAACCTCGAATTATACAACACGTACATAAAACAAATAAGCTATCAACTAATACGAGTACAAGCAGCTCTTTGATCCATTTAAAATTTGGTAACCGAGAGGCTAATTTGCTCCGAACTTCTTCACAACCCCAAGAGGTGATGTAAATCTAAAGTTGTTCTTATCATGACCTACTCCGTAGCGGGGGTTATTAAATAGAGAGGTGTTAACCGGAACCGGAACTCCTGTTAGAACGTCTGGCTAGACTCTCTAGGCACTTGCAATCGCTTTCGTTTAGAATTTCCTAATATTATTATGTATTTCTATAGATTATTTTCGCCTAACTGGGTGAGATCTTCCCCTCGGTATTGGGATCGGTTACGGCCGCCCCAACAAAATTCCAAATGGACTTAAATTCTCTTTAGTTCCCGGTTTTACCCTGATTCGTAGTAGGGCTACAGCGGGAGCGCTTGGTACCAATGTAGATTTGCTTCTTGACTAAGTTTAGCTAGCTGTTGTTTAATTAAGTGATTCATTTTCTGCACTGGCCCACATGCCTGAGGTCGGTTGCTGGTTTGTTCCTAAAATTTTACTAACTCGTTGCACTATTTGCGCACAAAAATGAGCACCCCTATCAGAAGATATTACTGCTGGTACTCCAAATCTGGGAATAATTTTCGTTTAAGAGTACTCCTGTCACTTCCCTAGCCTTATTAGCCCTACAAGGGAAAGCTGCTGGCCAGCCCGAAAAGGTATCTGTTAATACGAACAAATCCCAAACCCTCCCCTTTCCGTGGGAGTTCGGAAAAGTCTGTTTGTCAATTGTGACCTGGAACTTTCCCTTTACCGAGACTTCCAAATTTACACGATTTCCCACCTTTGCATACTTCACAGTTATTAACCATGGCTTTTACAGTTTGAAACAAATTCCTGGCTACTATTTGCTTCATAAGGGAATCATACGAGGCTTCAGTTGCCCAATGAGTCTGGTCGTGTTCTGCTTTTACCGGTTTCCGTACTATTCTAAAGGGAACTATTACTCTGTTACCTTTTAATTTTGCCCAACCTGATGATTCAACTTCTGCTTCCAAATCTTTAATTAATCCAAGATCGTTCTCATCACAGTCGACCGAGTCCGGTAGCGGCAAAGCTTTTTCAGGAATCAAACTTAACGCCTCACCTTGTTCCGCAGCTCTTTTTGCCTCATAATCTGCCGATTTATTCCCCACTTCCTGAGCAGCGTCACCCTCTTGGTGCCCCTTGCGGTGCATAAGCGCAACCGCCGAAGGCGACTGTACCGCATCCAAAAGTCTTAGGATCACGTCAGCAAGCTTAATGTTTTCCTTGGGCGGTCAGAAGTCCCCGTTCCTTCCGGATAGCCCCACGGGCATGAACTACACCCAAGGGTATTTTGAATTTGTCCGGGTGTTCGCTCGCAGTCCTTCAACAAGCTCTCACTAAAGCAATTCATTCGGCTCGTTGTGCGGATGTACCCTCAGGGAGTGACTTTGCTTCCAGCACTCGCTCTGCGGTGGTCACGGCATACCCCGCCATTCGAGCTCCATCCTTGGCTGACAGTAGGCACACTGATCTTTCGGGAGGGGTTGACTTCCCCGAGACGGGGCACTTGGGCTACTTCTCATGGCTCCTCGCCTCCCATTAGTGGTGTTTCCCAGTGGGTTCTCAGAGGTTACCTGGCCCCTGCGGTGCGCAAAGCAGCCGCTGTAGCGCTGGCAATTGTTTTGCCCATTCCCCCCCCCGCCTGTCCCTATTCCGACACACTTGCCAAGCAGTCTCCAGCAATTTCTCTAAATCTCTCACATCTGTTCCTTGCACTTGCTGTAACTTTTTCTTGACATCATCCGTCAGCTGTCCCAGAACCAGGAATAACAACTGACCCTTTCCCTCCTGAGAGGTACGGTTTAAAGGAGTATATTTCTGCATCCCTTCTTTTAATCGGTTCAAAAAATCAGTAGGGGATTCTTTTCTATCTATCTTGTTTAATTTCATACAATTTAGACCAATTTACTGATTTTGGGACAGCACTTCTTATTCCAGAAGCCATTCGTTCCCTGTACCGCGGTACTAAGTCCCGGGCTCCTGGCTGGTTAGGGCCCCGACCGGGACTGGTAATGGGAACATGGTTATCCACTGTTCCCGGCAGAGTTCCAGCCAAAACCAGAGCCTGGACTTGAGGGTCTGGCCACCCTCACAACACTCTGCTTTTCTGCCTCGCCGAACACCGCATCCGACATTGCACGCACATCCTCACAATCGGGGTCAAACAATCCTTTAATCTCCCATTCTGTCAACCTTTAAACATCTTTGTCCAATGCCACAAGGCGAGCAACATCTTTTTTGCTTCCTATTTTGCTTATTGTTTGTCTTTTTCTATCGCCAGGACCATAGGGTCCTGGGGTGCTGAATTGATTCCACGTTCTTTCTGCCATTCAGGGTGGTTTCGTAGAGTGAAAAACATACGTATCTGCATAAAGCACTTCATCCCATTTTCCTTCTCCCTGAAGGAAGAGCATTAAATTGTATTATTACACTAAATGTATAATACCTATTATAACGTGTGTAGTATTATATTACAATTATATGTACCTTAATGTAATAATGTAATTTTATTTTAATGTCCTGTTAAAGGGCCGTTTTTCTCCACCGTCTAACTTCTAGAGAGGCCACCACTGATTACAATGCTTAATTAAAGTTTTCCTATCGACACTGCCTCCCGGCACTCCCCCCGGATCTCTCCAGTGCTCCAAAACACATCCCAGTGGGCTTTTCTTTAGAATTCCGCCACTCTGTGACTCTCCCATATCTGATGCAAATTTTACCATTAATAACCAAAATCCAATAAATGACAAACCAATAACCAATACCCGAAATGCATTAGCCAAAAGTCAGGTAACAGTTAACCGGACCTCCAAATGGGGACGCAGCCCCTCCAAACGGGGAAGTTAATCCCCTACCATATGGGACACAGGTCCCCCAGAGGTACACCTGTAAGGTGCTAGCGAGCCGGTATACGCCGACCCGTGTGCACATCTGCACGTCTTAAAGACGGTCCCAAATTGATCGATCGTTACCAATTCAGGATTTAAGGATGTCTTCTTGCCAGAGGGTCTTTGTCTGTCCCCGCGGTGATCCGACTGAGAACGGGGGTCTCTCCGGAAAAGATCTCCGGGGGCAAACCCAAGAGAGTCCCAGACTCATCGGGTCCCGCAGCCGAACAGAGGATGTCCCTCCCACCTGGGTCACCAAATGATTCACAAAAGTTACAGAAATTTAAACTCAGTAACACCAAAGTGTCATTAAGCAGACGCCTTTATTGCCACGCCGGACGCCTGGGGGATATCTCTTCCCAACGCACGCGCACTGAAGCAAAACTTCATCCTTTATATACCTGAAAGACGTGAATATTCGCACGTGTCCTGAGAAATCTCCGCCTCCTCGCTTATCTGCCACGTTTACGTAACTCTGGTGTTGCAAAACTACACTACGCGTGCGCGGGGGTCTCGGGCGGTCGTCGGTGGTCATTTGGGGAGTTAGCCCCCTCCTTCTTTTTCCCTTTTATGGTCACAGGTCTCCTGAGGATAGTTCCTTCTCCTTGGATGTTTTCCCCTTCTGTTCTTCAGCCAAGCGGTTCCTTCTTATCATCCGTGTTTGAGCATTCCTGCTAGGACGTTTCTGTGCTCAAGGTGAAGGTATCTCCTCTGCACTCATCAATTTCTCAGTCCTTGCTCTTAACTCTTCTCCTCTTGGTTCTCTCCACCTGTCTTCTCCGTTTCTACTTGTCTTTTAATTTTCATCAGGGCTGCTTTCCTCCTGATGAACTGTTTACATATAGGTACAGTGTTGGCACTGAGGCAAATACAGCCTAAGGACTATGAGAATAGGCCGTTAAACATAATGCCACGGTTGCTAGGCTAAAGAAGTCTATACTAAAGTTAAACTAATCACGAAATCAATAACCTTCCAGAAAGTACATCTCTTCAGAAATTTGTAAAACTGACAGTTGATTAGTTACACATGCTACAACCTTCTAATTGTTTTAGATCCTTGTTTCAGAGGGCACTAAGGGAAGGGAAGAAGTCAGTTAAAAAATAAGGGTAGGCAAATAAGGACCGCGAATGAGAGAAAAGGCGGCAGAAAATTTTAAAAGCAATGGTGATTACGGCAAAAGGAAAAATATTAAGAGGCAGGGATGGCGAACTAAAACGGAGACGTAGATAGAAAATCTAAAAAGTGAAGCCACTAAGGGAATACCAGAAACAATCAAATACAAAGGGATACTGAAAAGTCGGCCAGAAAACCCTCTAACACTTAGTTTGAAGCTTTAGAAGGCGGGCATTCCTTACGGCAGCGCTGGGCAGCGCTGGGGATCGCTCCACCACGAGTGCTCCGACGGGTTAGTAAAGCACATCAGTTCATATGCAGAAAAGTCATACGTGTCATCAGATCCCCCAAGAAGGGCAGTCTTATGGTGAGGAGTCCCCGGAATTCGTTGACATAGTCCAAGCATGCGCAGTAAAATTAGGGTTAGGGTCTTTTCACCCTCAGGTGGTCGTCCACAGTCTTCCTCACGCAGTCTGCCAGTTGAACCTGGGGCTTCCTTTGTCCATATCTAGTCATCGAATTAGCTCCTCGGTCTTTCGGCCTCAGGATGGCACAAGGAGGTCAATTTAACCTGGTACCAGTGATTTCCACGGGAAGCCTAAGGAGCTTTCTTTGTGTTATCCGTGAGTTTACACGGGAAGCCTAACAAGCTTGCTCACAGTCTGTTTGATCTTGTCGGGCAAGAAGTGACATGTTTAAGGTCTCAGCCAGTGATTTTACTTAAAAGAGTAAGTAAAGACGGAGAGGGGGAGACGGACAGGGAGACAGGGAGAAAGAGTAAAACAGCGATGGGCTTCAAGAGGGAGAGAGAGAAGAATTAAAAGATCCTGGCAGGGAGCCGGACAGGGCAAGACGGCAAAAGAAATGAAACTGCAGCGCGGCTCAGGGCTGACAAGGACAAAATTGCAAAACAGGGACAGGGAGCAGGATAGCGGGAGACAGAGGAAGAAAGAGACTTGTGCTGTGCTACAGGGCCGAGAAGGAAGACCTTGAACATCAGCCAGAGACTAGAGAACAGAGTGGAAGGAAGGCAAAAACGGTGGCTGGGAGCCGGACAGAGAGAGAGACTGTGAAAGAAAAGAGTAGCAACACGCTACATTGCAGAGGGAGGAATGGAAAAGCAGGGACAGGGAGCCAGACTGAGAGAGGCAGAGGAAGGAAAAATAGCCACAAGCTACAGAGCAGGGAGAGAGAGGACCTAAAAGATGAGGACGGGGAGCTGGTCAGAGTGAGATGGAGAAAGGAGGTATGGGCGGGGGGTGGAGGGGGGGAACCACATCAGCGTGGGAAAGAGGGGGGGGCCAGGGGAGAGGCAGTGAGGGCCCGGGATGCAGAATAGGGGCAACAGGGCCCCGAGGGCCTGGGACTCACCACAGCTTTCACTCCCTGCACTGCTGGGAGAGTTCGCCAGTTCAGACGCTTCTTCCTCCTCCTCCTCCTCCTCCTCTCCTCCCTTCGCCTTCTGTAACTCCTGTCGCTTGGCTGTCCTCCACCTAAGAGAATACCGGGGTGTCTTACAGCTCGTACAAGACGGGGCTCCCTACACACGTAGCCTCACTCGTGCGCTACACGGCCGCCTTTGGTGACACGTACAGACCCTGCATGTCGATGGTGTGGCCTGCTGCGGACTACGAAGAGGGATCCTACCTCACCTGGAGGGGCTGGCTCGCTCTTCCCTGCAGCAGGAGGCAGCTGCCGGCCGGCCGGCCTTCGGTTTCTTCTTCCTCTTTACCGTTCTCTGGCCTCTCCAGCTCTGGCCGTGGCAGCTCCCGCCCAGGGCCGGCAAGCGCTCCGCCTGTCCCTTTCTGCAGCCGTGCCACGAGGAGAGCGAGGCTGGGCAGAGACAACCCACGCGAGCCCGAGGCGGGTGCGGTCAGCGGCATCCCCCCCCAGCGCGGCCCCTGGCAGAGGGAAAGAAGCAGCAGCGACCCTTATTACCGTAGTTCCCCCCTGGCCGAAGCCTCTCCTTCCGCGGGGGCCGCCGGAGACGCCGCTCTGCCCCTGCACCGCTGCCAACGGCGTCCGCTTTCACGGAGAACCCAGTGCACGCGAGGCCCGGCTTGCCGCCTCTGCGACAGGGCCCGAGGCCGGCCTGGGGCTACGGGACGGGCTTCAGGGGAGGGGCTGGAGCTGGGGGCAGCTGCGCGGGGCCAGGAGAAGCGAGCGGGGGGGCTCTGACGAGTTGGGAGGCGCCCGGCGTCCGCGCCTGGGGGGTGTCCACCTCCCTCCCTCCTCCCAGAGCCTCGGTAACTCCCCGGGGCTGCCCCGACCCGACTCGCCTCCAGCGGGCCGGCAGCCGGTCGCAGCGGGCGGCTCGAAGTTCCTCGCCCCGCCACCCGCGGGCGGCCGGTGCGCAGGAGACGCCCCGCACCCGCCCCAGGGGCTCGCTCGCCTCACCGGTGGTCCCGGCCCTTCACGCCCCGCCAGGAACCGGACCCCGCTGCGCCGCCATGCTGCTCCCGCGCGCCGCGCATGCGCCGGACGCCGGCGGCGCGCCGCAGGGGCGAGGGGCGGTGCGCGAACGCCGGGCTGCAGTAGCAGCGAGCACCCGGCGGCCGTGCCTCATTTTGCAGGGCGAGCACCCGCCCACGTTGCGCACATGGGGCGGCAACGGCGCGACCTTACCGGGAAGTAGCAAAGAGCGCGCAGGGACCGCAGAACGGCATCGCGGTTACCGCCGGCCGGCAGCGTGGGTCACTTAGGCGCCGCCGCGCATGCGCGGCTTCCCAGCTGCGGCGAGGTTCCCCACCGCGCATGCGTGCCTCCCTAGAGGCGGCAATGCGCCCATCGCGCATGCGCAGCTTCTGAGCGACGAGGTGCTGTACCGCGCATGCGCGGCTGCCGAGCTGCAGTACCTAATTTTGGTCACAGGGCGGCAGCACTGAGAGCGGCGAGGAGGCACGCCACCACGCATGCCCGGGAACGCGCGTCGCAAAAACTACATCTCCCGGCATGCACTAGCAAGCACAACGTGACCGCCCGGAAGACCACGCTTCCCGGCATGGCGGGGAACGAACATGGCCGAGAGCAAACCCCGTGCCTCAGGACTACGGCTCCCGCCATGCCGCGAGACGCAGCCTGTCCTGCTGGCTCACCCTGCGCGGACACCGTCTTCCACCCCCCCATCCCCCATCCCCGCCGAGACGCGAGCGCTCACCCGCCCTCTGCAGCGTAGTTCCGGGTGGACCCCTCCGCCGGCTCGCACACCCCTCTGCTCCGTGCCTCCGACGCGGACCCCGCCGCCCTGCCTCAGGTCGATCGGGCGGCCCCGCTCACCTTCTTTCTCGCTGCAGCCGCAGCCCGGTCAGGCCGGGCGACCGCTCCACCCTTGGCTCCCCCCGGCCCCTCCACGGCCACCGGGAGTAGGGCAGCAGCAGCACCAGCCCCTCCCCCGGCAGCCACCCCTGTGCAGGGAGCGTCCGTCCCCACCGGCCTCACCGCCCGCACCTGGGGCTCCTCCAGCCCCGGCCCACAGCTGGAGCCCAGCTGGAACAGGGGGCCAGCGCCCGACCCCCACCCCAGGGCATCCCCTCCTGCCCCGAGCTCCGGCACAGCCCCTCACCCGGGGCAAAGCGAGGGCGAACGCAGCCGCGAGGGCAAAGGAGGCGGCGCATGACAAGGCCCGGGAGCGGGGCTGCCCCGGGGCTCGGGGCCTGCCCCGGGGACACCCCGGCAGTCCTTCCCGGAGCCGCGCTCCTCGGTGCGGCAGGGAACAGGCGGGCGGGCGGCTCCCGGAGCCATGGGCTGCTGGGCAGGGGGAGGCCGCCGAAAACGAGGTGTGAGGCACGGGACGCTACAAGAGAGGAGACCGGGGGCAGGGAGTCAGACCAGGAGAGAGGGAGAGACAAAAAAGTGGCAACCAAGCCGAAAGGAGGAATGAAACAATGGGGAGCCAGGACAGTGAAACACGGAGGTAAGGGGCGGGGAACACCACCAAAACAACCCTCATATCTGCACCGTACAGGGAGCTGGGGAAAAAAGAGAGCTGGAGAGCAACAAGAAGAGCAATGAGCATGGAAAGAAGGGGGTGGATGGGTGGTGGGAGTCCAAAATAGGGTCATCGGGGAGCCAGAGACAGTGAGATGGAGAACGGACAAAAGCAACAGGCGCTGCAGGGGGGAGAGGGAGGAATGAATGAGCAGGGACAGCCAGCCAGCCAGCGACGGAGAAAGGCAAGAGACCGCACGGGCGACAGCGCGGAGAGGGAGGAATTAAAAGCAAGGGACCGATTGCTGGGAAAGCAGAGGCAGAGAATGGAACAGAATCAGAGCGTGCTACAGGGCCAAGAAGGAAGAAACAGGGACAGGGAGCCAGGGAAAGAAAAAGTACTGAGGAGCTACAAGACAGACAGGGAGAAATGAAAAAACAGGGTTCCGGAGCCCGGCAGAGAGAGAGCTGGTGAAAGAAAACGATAGCAGTAGGCTACAGGGAGGAGAGGAAGGAATGAAAAGATAGGGACGGGAAGCCAGACGCAGAGAGAACCATGCCTCTGTGCTCTGAATGAGAGGCCTGTCTGGAAATAGAAAGTGCAGATACTAAATTTAATAAAGTAATAGCGAATATGATAGAGATGAGACTTGACCAAGTGTAGCACAAAATGTAAGATACACTACCCTGCTCCGTCAACGACTGTGGCCTAGCATCTAATGGCAGGCTTAGTTTCTGTTTCCCAAGGAGAGTAGCACAAAAACATAATTTTCCTATTATACAAATATTTTACCAGACTATGCAAAGAAAGTAACAACAATTGCCTTACAGATCTACGTGAATACATAACAGTAGCAGGAAATTGCTAGAGTACAAAACACTCAGCCTTCAAAGTCCACAGAAAGACATTAGGTCTTGTAAATCATCGGTTCTAAGGACCCTGCTGCTACCACATCACCGCAACATGTGACTCACAGCATATTTCTTTCTTTCTAGGTTTAAGGAATTCCTTCATTTTGGGGGTTTATATGTTGGGGGGTTGTGAAGAAGGAAGCTCCTTAGCAGTGTTTTTCTTAAATCTGGCATATTAACTATTATGGCATGCTGTAATGATCACAGATTTGATATGTTTTCCTGGAAACAAAGTTGAATGCAGAAACAAACTCAAAGACCCAAGCACAGAAAGTGAGCTAGGATCCTGGCGTACAAGCTGGTGTAGACAAAAATCTTACAGAAGGTTAACTGAAAAGTCCTCATTCTGCAAATGCTTATACACTTATCAATCCATTACTTGAGTCCACTAGCTTCGTATACAGTAAAGCCTGTGAGAGTAAACATTGTGGTCTGCTTGGTAGATTCATCTGTGACTCCACTCATTGCATACTTAATATTTTCCCCTTCTGTCAAAAGGAGTCGTTTTACCAAATGAAGTTAACGTTGTTCATGATCGCTTTTATGGGAAACTGGCAAAAAAAGAGTTTTCCTTAGGGTGAAAGAGCGAAAATGTTGTGTTGCCAAAAGAACAAATTCAGGATTCAAATGCAAGTCCGCTCGCCCTAAGAAGTTAACACTTCTTCTCCTATAACAATTCCCCACACAGAGCTCTAGCGAATGAGGACCTTATTTTGCTAGTTCTTGGATTTTGCCCACAGTCTGGACCAAACAAAATCTCTCCTCAAGGTTAACTCACTGAGTGACGTCATTCCACAGCTGACAAGACACTATGTGTTTGAGGAGGTCGGGGGTGATTAGGAGTTTGGTTTTGGTTTGAAATTTTTTTACTCCCCAATTGCAGTTACAAATTCAGAAAAAAAAAAGAAATATAGGAACACACTCACATGAAACTTTCCTCGCGTTTGGTTCCTTCCACGGTATTCATCATGCATTCAAAATCAAGGTGCATTGCTGTAAAAAGCAATGTATCACTTCTCTACGTTATTCACAGGCAGCACAGAAGTTAAAATTCAACGCAAGAGTTCTGCAAGGACACAAAAGGGAAAAAACACGTGCCATCTAGTTTCCTGCCCACTGAGAAATTGGAAAGCAGCTTAAAAAAGGCAAGACGTACAAAAAAAGATCCCCGGCATTAAGGACTCTATTGTCTTGGTTAATATTGGTAACTATTGCTTGGATTTCTTTGTAAAAAGAAACACAAAGGGATTAGACTATAATCAATGAGAATTAAGCCAGCACAGCAAAAACCCAAACAAACCCAACACATAAACAACATTAACTCCTCAAAAATACCTTCCAAACATTTCTTTAGAATAAAAACAGGGAACATGCAGCTACTGGAGACTTCAATATTTATGTCTTTCTGTGACTCTCCACACCTACATTTGGGGAGAAGACTATAAAACAAGTTCACAGTGCATGAGGTCTTTTAAACTAAAAAAGGGATTAAACTTATGAGCAGTATTTTACTTCTAGAGCTTCACTTGTTCTCTTTGCATTATCATGGGACCCACAGAAGCAAGCCTAGAAAACTTGTGGAAAATTAGTTACATGAATTATGAAGAGGGCCAAGAATCTCTCAATTTTAAACCTACCTCGGGCAAACGATTCTGCCAGCAACTTTTCCAGACTCTGGGATTTTCCTGCTTTCCGTATTTCTGAAAAGATGGTGGGGGAAGCTACCATGCTTGTATAACCTTTGAAGCTGTTAGCATTTCTGCAAAACATGAAACGTTCTTACAGACTGAGCATGCAACAGGGAAAGTTTTACAGACATCCCTTTGTTCTACGCACAACGCCATACTTCTCTCAAAACTGGTAGCCAAGGAGGGAAGGTTTTGAACTCTTTTACGTTTACCTGAATTGTACTGCATAAATATGATGTCTTTTTTTAAGTGCTGCAAATTCCTCTTCATTTTCTGGGACTGCTTCATATGAATATAGACCATGTTTTAATCAGGCATTGCTACCTAACAATTCCAGACACTTGCTAGCTCATTGCTTGACAAATGCACATACTCTGAATACTGCAGATGTCAAGTTTGGCCTGAAGTTTGGTGTCCATCATGACAGGCCACAATTTAAGCATAATAGAAGGCGACCAAATCTGTTCAGAACGTACTACAGGTTTTCACTTTGCAAATCATAATAGTTTTGGTATTTCCTTGAATGCTCAGCTCTTTATGACAAATGACTATGGATGGACAAAAAAAAACAAACCAAAAAACCCAATCACAAAAATTTTCTCCCAAGCTTCTTGATTCCAAAACAAATCTAAAAATTACAATGTGCCCTAAACCAAACCCTGAACTCACAAAGAAAGCAAAGAACAAATATGAGCTGCATTATAAAAATCTCAATTTTTATGCCAGTCTCATGATTACAGTAGGCACTGTATGGACGGTCCCATATCTTCCCGCACAAGGAAGAAAACTGCCTCTAGGACTGTCCCTACAGCTTTACAAGCCCCACTCCGAGAGGCAGTGGGACCTGATGGAGGAACAATGATGATTAAGGTGCCCTTTTCCACCACTGATCTAGGAGAATGGAGAAAAGTTGCAAGAGACTAGAGAAGCGACCCGGTGAGTGTTACTAAGCATTTTCAGTTCATGGTAAAACAACATAATCCAGACTGGAAAGGTATACAGTTGCTCTTAGAGTATATGACAGAAACAGAAAAGCAATTAATTTTGAAAACAGCAGAGAATTTAGCTGAAGACCATTACAAGATCACGGGGGGGGATGTCAAAGAATATTTCCCCTCCGAGACCCAAAATGGGACGCTAATAAATCTGCCCATATGGAGAGGCTACAGGAATATCAAGACTGGATTTTGAAGGGAATGGAAAGGGCTATTCCCAAAACCACAAACTGGTCAGCTCTATATGCAGTTAAACAAGGTCCTTCTGAGTCCCCATCCGAGTTCCTGGATCGATTGAGGGATGTAATGTGCCGTAGCACACCGCTGGATCCTGGGTCAGAGGTAGGAACACAACAAATAGTCTCCCTGTTCTTGGGTCAGTCTACGGGGGACATTAGGCACAAACTCCAGAAGCTGCGCCCTACAGAAGGTAGAAATCTGGAAGTGTTGCTGGGTGAAGCGTGGAGAGTATTTAGTAATAGAGAGGAAGAATATAGACAAGGGCAAAGAGGAAGGATAGCAGTTGTCAGGGAAGAGGAGGAAGGGAGGCCTAGACGAGAACCATCTTGATTAGGTAAGGATCAATGTGCGTTGTGTAAGAAATTTGGTCATTGGAAAGGAGGGTGTCCAAGAAACAAGGCAAAGAGGCGAAGCCACCAGACAGGAAGAATAGTAGCCCATGTGAAAAAGGATTGACAGGGACCTGGGGAATGTACCCTAGCAGATCCACTGGTTATAATGAGGCTGGGGAAGGAAGAACAAGAAGTAGAATTTTTGGTTGACACAGGGGCAACATACTCGGTTTTAAATCAAGCCTTGATGCCCCTGGGAAACGACTATATCATGGTAAAAGGAGCGACTGGCCAAAGTGAAAAGGCATATTTTTGTAAACCTTTGAAATATAAATTGGGAAAACAATGGGGTATCCACAAATTCCTACATAGGCCCAACTCCCCAAAGCCACTTTTGGGAAGAGATTTGTTAGAACAATTGGGTGCAAAAATTACATTTGAAAAAGGAGAAATTACTCTGGAAGTAAAAGATCAGCAATATATCCAGATACTGAGTCTATTCTTAACCAGTCTGCCCGCAGAAGGGAAGGTAAGGAAGGAATTCGGCCAGTGATTGGAAGATTTTTATAAATAGGATTACTGAAAAACTGTGAGTCTGATTTCAACACCCCTGTATTACCTGTTCGTAAACCTGACGGGTTGTATAGTGTGGTCCAGGATCTACGGGCCGTAAATAAAATAACTGAGGACCTTTACCCCGTAGCAGCAAATCCATATACCCTGTTGACCGTATTAACACCTGAACTAACTTGGTTTACTGTTTTAGATCTGAAGGATGCCTTCTTTTGCCTCCCTCTCCATGAAGCCAGCCAAAAATTATTTGCATTTGAATGGGAAAACCCCAAAAGTGGTCGCAAGACTCAGCTCACTTGGACGGTGTTGCCACAAGGATTTACGAACAGTCTACCATCTTTGGCAATGAGCTCGCAGAAGACTTGGAATCTTGGGAAATACCGTCTGGAGAAAGGAAACTGTTACGATACGATTGTATGATCTGGACGGGCAAAGAGACCACACGAGCCTTTGAGCTACTAAAGAAAGCTTTGGTGTCGGCTCCGGCCTTAGAGCTCCCCGATGTGAGTAAACCGTTTTTTTCTCTTTTCCCACGAGAAACAGGGAATTGCTCTGGGAATATTAGCACAAGATCTGGGCCCCTATCGACGAGCAGTTACCTACTTTTCCAAACAGTTAGACGCAACTGCGAAGGGTTGGCCTGGATGCTTGAGAGCAATTACAGCTGTAATATTGAATGTACAAGAAGCCCGAAAATTTACTCTGGGCCAGAAGATGACTGTTTTAGTGTCTCACACAGTGTCCGCAGTGCTGGACGCAAAGGGTGGGCACTGGCTTTCTCCACAAAGATCCCTGAGATATCAGGCTATACTGATAGAACAGGATGATGTGGAGGTCGTAGTTACTAACATTGTCAACCCAGCTTCTTTCCTTAGTGGAAACACGGGAGAACCAGCGCATCATGACTGTTTGGAGACTATTGAAACAACGTACGCAAACCGACCAGATCTAAAAGACAACCCTATGGAAAGCGGAGAAAACTGGTTCACAGGTGGAAGCAGCTATGTCCTGAGTGGTAAAAGACACGTGGGATATGCCATTACCACTAGTCAAGAAATAATAGACCTTTGCCCATAAATACCTCTGCACAGAGCGCAGAAATAATTGCTCTGACCCGAGCCTTGGAAGTGGCTCAAGGCAAAGTTGTGAATATTTATACAGACTCAAGATATGCCTTCGGAGTTGTGCACGTGCATGGAACAATCTAGGAGGAAAGAGGGTTACTGAGCTCTCAAGGGAAAACTATTAAGCATGCAAAAGAGATTTTGAGACTGTTGAAAGCAGTCCAACTTGCTGAGAAGGTGGCGATTATGCATATTAAGGCTCACCGGAAAGTGAGCTCGGAATTGGAGAGAGGAAATGAGCTGGTGGACAGAGAGGCAAAACAGGTAGCTAAAACAGAGATTAAAACAGAAGGAGCTTTAGTCCCTGACGGCGAATCTCCCTAGAAGGTAAGCCAAAATATACCGAGGAAGATCAAAACCTTATCACAGATCTGGAAGGGTCATATAACAAAGAAGGGTGGGCTTATACCCCGCAAGGAAACGTGGTTATTCCCTCCTGCCTAATATGGCATTTGGTAAGGGAAGAACATAGGAAAAGGCATTGGGAGATGGAGACTCTATATAAACATTTAATTAGAGAAAGTGTGGCCAGAAATTTGTATACTATGGTGAGACAGGTAACTCAACAACGTGATCTTTGCCTCCAAACTAATCCCAAGAATACCGCCAAGCCAGAAATGGGCCAGATTGGGAGAGACAATGGGCCTGGGCAACAATGACAGATTGATTTTATAGAACTTCCAAGAAAAGGGGGGTATCGATATTTATTGGTATTAACTGATACCTTTTCAGGTTGGCCAGAGGCATTCCCAACCAGAACAGCTAAAGCTCGGGAGACAGCTAAAGCATTGATACAAGAGATAATACCACGTTTTGGAGTTCCAGCAACTATATCCTCTGACAGAGGACCACATTTTGTCCCTATTGATCCAGCATTTCAGTTACTTAATTATACTGGCCTCCCGGTTCCGCTAGGGACAGGGTGGTACTGGTTGTGTGGTACAGCAGCTCGGAAGACTTTACCTCTGAGGTGGTGGGGAGCATGTACTTTGGACACCCTGGTTCCCAACATCACTATTATTGATAAAACAACACAGAATCCCGTGAGAAGAAACTGAAGGGTGAGTAAACCCT
Source organism: Phaethon aethereus (assembly GCF_964289735.1). Lineage (NCBI taxonomy): Eukaryota > Metazoa > Chordata > Aves > Phaethontiformes > Phaethontidae > Phaethon > Phaethon aethereus. The sequence goes on along the minus strand of NW_028114324.1, from coordinate 333,117 downwards.
TAATAGAAAAGCTGACACGCTATCATAGCTTTGTGCGGTGGCTAATCCCATTTCTGGGGGTTAGCGAGTTAGAAAAAGCTATAATAAACATCTCAGCTCTAATAGAGATAATCGAGAATAAAACTATAGATGCCATCAGGAAACTCCAAGAAGAAACTACTAGTTTATCGAAAATAGTATCACAAAATCGTATGGCTCCAGATTTAATATTAGCCTCACAGGCAGGGGTGTGCACAGTAATCAATGTCAGCTGTTGCATGTATGTAGACCAAAGTGGGTGAATATCTGCTGACTTACGGGAGATCAGAGAACAAGCAAAAATCCTACGTGAAGTAACTCCAGATGACACCTTTTGGGGGTTTTCTGAGCTGTGGGAAAGTTAACCTCTTGGTTTACCAAACCTATCATGGTTAAAACGATTATTTGTTACTTGAATAATTATTGTGGTTCTATCCATAGCGCTTTGTGTTATAGTTCGATGTGCCCTGTGGTGTTTCCGGAACACAGGGGACTCCTACAGCGGATGGAAGAGGAACCAGTTACGACGCAGGCTTGAGTCTTACCAGTATTTTGAAAAGATGCTGGATAAGGATGTGATAAATGATTTAGTCCCAAACAGGATTCCAATTCAAATTTACAATTTATTAAGCGAATAGAGGCAAGCAAACAGCGCTGGGTGCTCCGGGAGTCTCCGCTCCACCAAGATGCACGCGGTACAGTTACTGTTCTTGGTTTATATCCTGTCTGCTAATACGTATTCATGAATAGGCGTGTCTTCTTCGGCGCATGCCCTCTTCTCCTTCTAGAGTCTTCTCAAATCTTCCTCGGCGTGCCCCCAGGATGACCCCAAACTTTATGCATGCACTTTACAAGTTTCTCTTTACACAATACTATGCGGTCAGTGGTCAAACTGGTTTGAGCTGATATACCAGCAAAGTAGTTTAACTTTCTTCTGTAAAATACCCCTTTTTATGGTGCAGGAGAAATCCATAAAAGTACAGAAGATTACACTTCATCACACGAATCAGATGAACATATTTCACAATCCCCCATCTTCTTCTTTATAGTATTGATTCGTGTTTTCATTTCCAATTGAGTACTGCAGATATCTGCATTCCTTGTATAACCGAGTAGATTAATCTAGTAACAATCCCCCACATATCCCCAGTACAACTATCCCGATTTTAGTAAGCCAATCACCACCCATAAAATCTCCCCCAAATCCTCCTAGATTGACTCCTTTCCAAGTTTGTCTCTCAGGAGGCCATTCGTTATACACCTGGCTCTCCCTGATTTATGGGTAACAGGAAAAAAACCTAGGTTTTATTGTTCCAATTCCTTGGCAAATACGATTACAGGTACAGGCTGTACAATTAGAAAAGGTCCTCACTTTTTCCATTTTTCTGGGGTAAACCCCAGCTGGACTTGTTCCAATATTGACTACAGTTATTTGCCGTAGTCAGAGTCAAGGAACTCACCCCAAGCAGAACTAGAAGAGGTCCGGTCAGGACCATAGTGGTCGGCGGTCACAGCCCGAAGGGGTTGCAGCCCTTGGCAGACCCTTTTTAAGCCGCAATACCAGTTCCCCTCCGGTCTTGCCCTCTCCTTTCCTTTAAGGGGGTGCTTTCTTAGTACCCAAATTAATTGAGCACTGCTTGTGAAGGCCAGAGCTTTGCTAGATCAGTGGTTTGTCCAGACCTGAGCACTTGCCCGAGCCTGGCGATCCTCTTTATTTGCAAGGCTTTATGGCTACAGAAAACTGCCAGTTAGCCTGCAACACTAATCTTACAAATACACATCACCTTCTACACAAAGGACAAATTCTAGTTCCAGCTCCTTTTTCCTGTTCTTCTTTTGCCAACAATTCCTTCCGATTATACTCGTTTGGAGTACCCATTGTTGTTTCCTATTACCCTTTCCCATTGTTTTCCAAACTTGGGGATTACTTATATTGCTCTTCATAGCTTCCCATGGCCATCGTTCACCTTGATTTGTTCCACCACAAACGTAACAATTAGCTATATTCAATGACTTAGCAATGTTTTCAGCAAGATTTACAAATAGATTTTTAGCAACTGTGGGAATTTCATGTTTCACTCCTGTTTCTATTACAGGAATAGCCGCAATAAAATTCCCACAGCAATTGAGTCAGATGTGACTTTCCACTCCTTCACTGGACCTTTCACTCGTGGCACATGTGTCCATCCTTTTTCAGCAGTTCTCACAGCTGTTTCTGTAGTTAATAAAACAAGGAAAGGTCCTTCCCAGAGGGGAGATAGGTTTCCTTCTTTCCATGTTTTTGTCAGAATTTTATCTCCTGGTTCTAACTGATGAATTGCAAATCCTAAAGGTGGTGTTTGGGCCACCATCCCAATCTCTCTTAATTCTTTTAATCTTTTTCCAAGGGTAATTATATATTGTTGGATACTATGATGCTCAATTACATTGTTCCCCAGAGGCACTCCTTGAAAATAAGGCACGCCATATAACATTTCATATGGCGATAATCCAGTCTCACTGTATGGTTTAGTTCTTACGTTTAGAAGTGCCAGTGGTAAACATTTCGTCCAGGGCATTTGCGTCTCAATCATTAATTTAGCCAATTGTTGTTTTATTGTTTGATTCATTCTTTCTACCTTCCCCGAGCTTTGTGGGTGCCACGGAGTGTGGTATTCCCACTGAATACCTAATGATTGACATAATAGTTTTATTATTTCAGAAGTAAAATGTGTGCCCTGGTCAGAATCAATGTACTGGATTATCCCATATCTAGGTATCAAATGTTCCAATAAAATTTTTACCACCATCTGTGCCGTAGCTCGTGCTACAGGGTATGCTTCTACCCACTGTGTTAAATGATCTACTATTACCAATAAATATTTTATCCTCCCTACCTTAGGCAATGCAGTGAAATCGACTTTCTCAAAAGGTCTGTAAGCTGTTTTTCTCCCTCCCGTGACTGTTTGTCCAAACACTGTCTTATTTACCTTTTGACAGGTTAAGCAACCTTGTGTAATTTGCTTTGCTATTTCAAAAATTCCAATACCACCAAATTGTTTAAGAAAATGATCACTTAACGCTTTTGTACCCCAATGTGTTTGCACACGCAAACGTTCTAATATTCGCCTGGTGTAGGCTTTTGGCAACATTTCTCGCCCATCGGGCAGTGTCCATTTTCCTTGTTCTAATTTAGCTCCTATTTTCTCCAATTTTGTTTGTTCTTGTGGGGCAAACTTCTTCTCTCTTTCCTCTCGTCCTTCTTTGCTGGTGTCCTCCTTTGTTTGTATGACATTAATTTTGGCAACTTTAGTCCTCAAGGCTGCTTCCTGGGCCTCTTTATCTGCTAAGTTATTTCCTCTAGTTCGGTAATCTAATCCCTTTTGGTGTCCCCTCACATGTACCACTGCTATCTCCTTTGGTTCTCTTAAAGCCTTTAAAATTTTTACTATTAATTCTTGATGTACTAAAATCCTCCCTTGAGTATTAATCAAACCTCTTTCTTCCCAAATTTTTCCAAAAGAGTGAAACACCTCATATGCGTATTTAGAATCTGTAAATATAGCCCCACTTCTTCCTTTTAATAATCCCAGGGCCCTACATAGGGCATACAGCTCACAAGCCTGAGCTGACCATGATGGACTCAGAGGTCCTGATTCCACAAGTTCCAAGTCCTTATTAATTATTGCATATCCCGATTTTCTCTTCCCTTCTACCACTCAGGAGGAGCCATCTCTGAACAGCGCATCTCCATTTTCCAACTCAGCATCTCTTAAATCTGGTCTCACCTTAGTCTGGGTCTCAATTACCTCTAAACAGTTATGTTGTAATTCCTCTGATGGTTCTCCAAACAAAAATTGTGCTGGACTCTGAGCAGAAGTCACGCTTAGTCAGGGGAGTCTATTAGTATTGCTTCGTACTTTAGAATCTGGCTGTCCATTAACCATTTTTCTGCTTTTTGTTGTGAAACATTTCTGACATTGTGTGGGGTATACACTTTTAAAGGAGCACTGAAGGTAATCTTCCTAACTTCTTCTATTAATAATGCTGTAGCAACCAAAGCTTGGAGACAAGCAGGCCATCCTCTGCTTACTGGATCAAGTAACTTAGAACAATACCCCACGGGTTTTTTGATTCCTGCCCAGTCTTGAGTAAGAACTCCGTATGCTGTCTGGCTTGATGTATTCACAAAGAGATAGAAAGGTTTTTCTAGATCTGGGAGGCTCAATACAGGTGCTTGTATTAATGCCTTTTTTACTTCCTCACATCTCTGATTGTCTTCAATAAGCCATTTAAGTTGGTTATTAGTTAATTTTTCATATAAGAATTTTACTTTTTCACTATAATTTTCAAGCCATGGTCTACAATATCCTGATAATCCCAGTATTTGCCTAATTTCCATTTTAGCTTGTGGGGGTCTTAAGGATGGAATCCCAGATACCCTATCAGGATCTAACTTCTTCCTTCCCTTACTCAGCCAATGTCCTAAGTATTTTACTTCTTGTTCTACAAACTGCAGCTTTGATCGGGACACCTTTAATCCCTTTTCCCCTAGAAAATTTAACAATTTAATGGTGGCTTTTCAGATCCCCTCTTCAGTTTCTCCTGCTACTAATAAATCGTCCACATATTGCAATAATTTTACCTCCTTAGGTATTGTGAAATCTTGTAGAATTTTCTCTAAAGTTTGTCCAGATAGATTTGGTGACTCTGTAAACCCTTGTGGTAACACAGTCCATCTTAATGGTTGTTTTCGTCCTGTTTCGGGGTCCTCCCACTCAAAGGCAAAATAATCTCCGGATCCCTCATGCAGAGATGTGGAGTAATCGCTGAGGGGTACTTTGGAAATTTACCCTCTAAGAACAGCCTTGAAACCAGATGGAACGTAGCACTCATGCACAACGGGTCTGTGCCATGGAGACTCCCTGAATGGCCTTGGATGTTGGCAACATCAGGGGCGCCTGGTGTGCTGACTCTGGGAGAGATTACATGGAGGGTGGAGCGGAGTGGAGACCTCGCGGCCACGCTCTGTGAACCGGGGAGTTTAGGGATGCACAGGATGTACATTGATAAGCTGCACTTACAATGTCCTGGGCCAAAGACCTGTCAACTTTGATGAAGTGCTGTCCTTAGAGTGAACTTTGCTAATTATAATATCATTATAATACTAAAACGCACACCCCTCTCAAAAGCTACCACCCCCCCAAGGTGCGACCCCTCCTCAATGAGTGTGCGCACTGAATTTTTCCTAGTCTGTACCTTTAAACGCGAAGCGAGAGAATTCTGCACCAATCCTGATAAAGGTATGTATGACTAGAGTCACTCAAGCTCCACCTGCAAAGTAAAACACTATAAAATAATATTTTAAGAGCTGGATGTTAGGGAAGATACCATCGTTGTGTACCACTCTAACTTCTGGGATCAGTCGACGGGCTGAGCCTCTCTTCCCCCCCATCGGGATGCCGTTGGGTAAGATTTGAACCCTTGGTCATACCAAGTGCCTCCCCGGGAAACTTAGAAATCTCTATATAGAGTCACTTTACATCTTTTAAGGCGTTTATAGCCAAGTAGTGTCCCTCGTAGTTTTAGCATTTGCACGTGCTTTATAGGTAGTGAATTTATCACCGGCAATCCAAAGAACCTGTATATCTGTTGCTTCAATAAATCGCACTATTGATTGACTCAGCCGTGTGTTCAATAAATCGCACTATTGATTGACTCAGCCGTGTGTGGTCCCTGAACGTGACCGTACCTCTGAGTGCGGCCGTGTTAGTTCAGGAGGTGTCCGGCTGAGCAGGTAGTGTGATGTTAGTAGTGCATCCGGACCCGTGATAGTCCAACAAAGGTGTTGGGCGCGACCGGACTACTAACGCTGACTTTGGGCATCACTCAGAACCTAAGCTCAGCCGCCCCCAGTCCCTCTGATATCTGAGGATCGACTGGAAAGCAAGGGGGTTTAGTTTCTGCCAAATTGCTCTGCCTCTTAACGCAACAGGCCCGTGGGTCCTGCTGGACACCAAGCTGAGCAGCAGCCAGCACCGTGCCCTTGGCCAAAGGCGGCGGGCGGCGGTGCCCTGGGCTGCGCTGGGCAAAGCCTTGCCAGCAGCTGGAGGGAGGGGAGCCTTGGCCTCTGCTCAGCGCTGCTGAGGCCATGCCCGCAGTGCTGTGCCCAGGCCCGGGCTCCCCAGGCCGAGAGAGACAGGAGCCCCTCCCCCAGCCCCGCCCCCCAGCCCCCCCCCCGGGCTTGGAATGGCAGCTGTGATGTCGCGGCGCTGGCCCGGCAACGGCCACAGTGCCTGCAGGCACGGCTCTGCCGGCACCCGGCAGCTCCAGGGAGAGACCAGCTCTCACCCAGCGGCACTGCCCGGCACCGGGACCCCCTCGACAGCCTCGCTCCAGCCGGCTGGGAGCTCTCCGGAGCCCCAGCAGCGTGTCCGGCGCGAGGACTCCCCTGGCCCCGGCACGATGGGCCAGATGAACTGCTGCTACGGCTCCAGGTGGGCTCCCCCCGCGGCTCGGGGACACGCCGGCGCAGCCGGGCCCCGCAGCAGCCGCCTTTCTCACGCCCTTTGCCGCCTGCTCTGCAGGGTCTACCCTGGCCCCGAGCAGCAGTGCGCGCCCGGCCCGGCATCAGCCCAGCCGCTGCTCCACCAGCGCGTGCGGGTGACGCAGGGCCGCGGGACGGGGAAGAGGCACCTCCTCCTCTTCAGCGATGCCTTGATCATCGCCAAGGCCAAGTAAGAGGCGCAGACCCCGGCTGCCTTTCCTCCTAAGGCCTGGCCCCGGCACCGGGGCAGGGACGCCCAAGGAGCAGCCCCAGGCCCCGGCACCCTGCTGCTGGCTGCACCCGTGGCCGTGCGCGGGGCAGGCGGAGGCCAGAGGGCAGCCGCCGGGCTCGGCCACCTCCAGGTCACTCCCTGCCGCTCCTCTCTGCAGACGTGGCAGCGCCCCGCGCCCGCAGCTCTGCCTGGCCCTGCGCCGGCTGTGGGTGCTGAGCGGCGGCAAGGAGGCGGCCGGGGATGCCGCCCAGGAGGAGGGAGACAAGGCCACCACGTCCCTCGTCCTCGCCTGGCCCTACGGCTTCTGCGTCGTCACCTTCTGGTGGGTCTCGGTGCCACGTCCCCCGGCAGGGCCGGGCAGCGCTTCTGTCCGGCCCCACGCCGCTTCCTCCTGCCTCTGCAGCCGTCCCCACGGGGCAGGGCTGTGCCGGCGCCCGCCTCTGCCCGCGGGCTGGGCAGCAGCGGGCGCTCAGGCTCTTTCTCCTCTCTTTCCTGCAGCTCCCGCTCGCTGAAGGAGCTCTGGCTCAGCGCGCTCCGTGGGTAAGCCCTGCCTGGCAGCGCAGCTTGGGGGGCTCGTGCTCACAGCACGGGGGGATGCTCTAGCCGTAGCCGTACGATGCGGAAACACCGCTCCTGAGCTGGGGAGAGCTGCCCCCACGACCGCGGGCGGCTCTGGAGCGGGCAGAGCTGGCGGAGCTGCTTCGCCCAGCCCCGTCCTCCCCCCTGCCGCTGCTCTCCGCTCGACGGCCGGGCGGTGCCCAGCTGCTTCGGGGCAGCTTGGAAGGGCTCCCCGGGCTGGCAGGCGAGGGAAGAGGCAGCTTGGGTCTCACACAGCTCTTTCTCTGCCCCTGCCCCGTGCACAGGCCAGCAGAAGGAGTGCAGGGAGCCCGCGTCACCCAGCTGCCCTCCATCAAGCTCCTGCTGAAGGAGCTGCGCGGCCGCAATGCCGTGAGTGTCCCTCCCGGCCCCGCTCTGCCCCAGGGGCTGCTCCAACCCCGCACCAGCCCCATGGCTTCTCACCTGCTGCTCTTCTCCCCTTGCCCAGGCCAAAACACTCAACGCCAGCAGCCTGGAGAGGCTGGTCGAGGGCCTGGCAGAGGTGAGGAGCCCCCGGGCCGCCATCTCGGCCGTCCCCACATCTCACTCATGGCCCGCGGCCGATGCAGCTCGCCAGGGGCCCTTCGTGCTGCGGGGCTGCTTGCTGAGCGCAGCGCATTTCTTGCAGGCTGGTGCCCAGCAGAAGCCACCTCCCGTCCCCTCCGGCAGCCAAGGTGGACGTGGCCACTCGGACGGTGAGTTTGGAGGAGACGGGGGCAGGACGGCCCCTCTCTCCTGCGCTGGCAGGCGGCAGCCGCGCTGCTCGGGGGCTGCTGCTGCCCTTCCCGCAGGGCACGGCCGCAGAGAGCTGAGCCCCCGGGGCGCCTCGTTCCCCAGCCACGCCTCTCCCTCGCTGCTGGCGGGGACGCCCAGCACGCAGAGGCTCGGGCAGCATTCACCTGGCGCTTGCCCTCCATGGCTCTCTGCTCTGTTTTCCCTGGCGGCAGGCGGGACCCGCAGCAGGACGAGGGGGCTGCCCTGGCCCTTTGCGCGGCGAGGGACCTTGGCCGCTGCGGAGGCGCCCGGGCAGTCGGGCTGTGCCGGCAGGGCGGGTCTCTTCGACCGGCCCCTGGCAGCTCTCTGCAGCCAGGACGGCACGCTGCCCCAGCCCCTCCAGGTAATCCAGCAGAGGGACCCCGGCTGGGGCTCGGGGACCAAGGCGGCTCCGCCCCACCTCCCCCACCTCCAGCCACCCCTGCGTCCTGCCCTAGTGAAAGCAGAGCCGCCCACGCTCGCTCCTGGCCCGGGGGAAGGCTCACCGGCCCCGGGGCCTGTCCCCAGCCAAGCAACTGTCCTCCTCTGTCCCCCGCAGCTCTTTGAGGAGGAGGAGGATGTGGCTGGGCTTGCCGGCACGTCGGCCAAGGAGTTGCCAGCACCAGAGGTGGAAGCAGAAGCAGCAGCGGTATGTCAGGGCCACAAAGAGGGTGACAGCACTGTCAGAAGTTGAGAGTGCTGCCGCATAGACAAGCAAGGTCACCCACTAGCCGGCAGCTCTGCAAAGGTGCAGAGGAAGGGTGGTGCAGGATGGCCATGGCGGTTTGTGCGGTGATGCCACCAGAACTGGCTCAGCTGGGCTGAGCAAACCCATCCAAGGGCTGTGCCTTTCCGAGCTAAGGTAGCAATTGGGCAGGAAGGTCCTTGCCACCCGTTAACTTGCACATTTCCATTGCAGGTGCCTCCAGTCCCTCCAGAAAGTGAACACCTGGAGAGCTCCTCTGGGGAGACAAGGTAAAATGAGCTAGGTGTGGTTAAGAGCAGAATTGGTTCACGTTTATCATGGCTTGACCTGTCTAACAATACATTGAATGGAAAGTTTGCCAGGCTCGAGAAGAGCAACCTGTGAAGAGGGGAGCAACGGGCTACTGGACAGCGAGAGGAGCAAGTTGGGAGCAGAGCTCTGCGGGATGGGCAACTGAGGACATCCAGGCAGGCAAGAAGAACGAGGAGCCCAGGTGTGTAGCAGGCTCTGCTGCCCATCTTTCAAAGCTCCGAACACTGCTCCGACTATGGGCAATATTTCTGAGGTGCGCAGAGATGGCACCGGGCAGGAAGCCCGCAGCTGCCCGTGGGAGAGCGTGTCTGTCAGGAGGAACATATCACTCCAGCGTTGGCAGCTCTCCTTCGGCACTTGTGGCAGCTCTGTTTGTGCAAGGCTGAGCAACACCCCAGCAGAGTCACAAGGCTCATAGCGATTTTTTGAACTCTTTGACCCGCTGCCTACAGAAAGAGGCAAAGTCTCCCTTTTCTGTTCATGTCAGCTGGCAAGCCCAGCACTGGCTGCTGGTGTCTGAATCCCAAAGACGCAGCAAGGAGCTGTGTCACGTAGCTGTAGACCCTGAGGTACTGGCACTTCGTAAAAAGCTCACGTTGCACCTGAGACAATTGAGGGAAGAAGAAAACAACCAAACACTACCAAAGCAGCGTGTTTTGCCTTCAAGCCTGGCTTTCTAGCAAGGGACAGTGAGGCGTGCTGCTGCTCGGCTTTTGGAAAGGACCACAGCACAGCTGCCCTGCCCAGCTCTGCTGCCTAGCAAAGCAGTGCTGCACATCTCTGTCAACTTGCAGAGCTCTGAGGGTGTCACACGTGTGGAGAAGGGGACAAAGCCGTGCCGTAGCCACTGCCAGGGAGGGTTCCCTCTCGTGTGCCAGGAACTGCCCCTTGGACAGCACACTGCCCAACGAACGGGGCACAAAGTCGTGCCTGTTCCCGCCTTCATGGTTTCATCAGCACTTTGGACTCTCTTCTTGCAGGTGCCGATTTTTTTCTGCTGCCTGGATTGCCCGCATGAGCTCTGCTGCCTGGGCTTTGAGGGGCGATGCAGCCCCAGCACCACCTCGGCGGAGGCGAGGAGGGAGGCACCGCGCCCTTCTGCTCCGGCCGGCACATTTCACTCGGGCACCGCGACGCCGGAGCGGCCCCGCACCGCCCTCAGACCCAGCCCAGCCCTGGCGGGAGGCCTTGCTGGCTCACTCCTCGGCTCCGTCAGCAAAAGCCCACCAGCCGGCACAGCTGCCCCCGTGGGGAGCTGGCATGTCACCTGCAGATTCCATGGGGCGTGCTGGGCGTGGAGGTGTATATCATCTGAGAGGGACACGAGGGACACGCTGGACAGCATGTTCCAGACTATAAAACCCTCCAGGTTTTCTTTGCCGCTACTCATTCTTGGCAGAGAGACGCTGCACCACCTTGCTGCATACAAGAAGGGAGCACCCATTGCTGCCCTTTGGTCGGTGCAAGTCCTTGTATGCAGCACACAGCACAACGCCCTTTCTTAGTATTCTTGATCAAACATGACTGGCTTGCAGTTTCCATTAGCTGAGTTAACTCCAGGTTAGCTACAGCAAAAACTCCGCTCTTACTTCTCCGACCCATCAGCGCTCTCTGGACCGATGCAAACACCCCCCTTTCTGTCAATCAGAACTGGAGTGGTGATGCTTTGCTTTCAGCCACAACACGTGCCTGTGCCTAGGGACTGATGGGAAGGAGGAGTTAAAAAAGCCAGCTTACATGGTGCCCCAAATCCCACCCACCCTCCAGGACCGGAAAAAAACTGGACACACCCCCATATTTATTCTAGCCATTCTGTAGCCAGTACAGTCATTTCAGTGTCGATTCTGGTTGATTCTGCAGCTTTATAACAGTTGAAACACCCAGCTCATCAAGGCGGCTGATCTAGAAGGCAGGGGATCTGAACTGGCCCCAACTACCTATGATGTGACAGTGTCCATAACTCGGGTTAATCACAGGTTGTCCTGTGACATAAGGATGTCCCGCTCTTTCACCTTTCTCCTTTGAAGCTTTGGGGTTTGTGCACGGGAGCCTTATGTACCTTTCTTTTCAGAGTTGCTCATCGTTTCAGCATTGTTTCTGATGAGGAAAACATCCTTTCTGTGTAGATGTTAATTTATGTACATTTAATAAACAGCATGGTATCCTATACTACCAATGATCTTTTTTTCAGACTAATGAAAAGTTCAAGACAAAAGCATGCTTTGTGTCTGCAAAGAAAAGTGTAAACCTCTGTAACTGTATTAAAAAGCTGCGGTTGTTTCACTCGTGGATGTTTGTAGCTATAGCAGAAACAGAGCTGCTGGCTGCCTTACTGCGAGGTCCACAGGACACCAGTCTTCTCCTGAAGGCTTTCTACCAGCGTAATACTGTTTGAGTTGCCACTCCATTAAAACAGGACTTGTTCACTAATTGGTTCCTACATGAAAACCCGAGGACAGAAACTCGATCCTGGTTGGCAATGTCAAAAGCAGCATGAGGCAAGGCTGCCCAAAGCCTGGCTGCTGCGCTTGGAGGAAATGTGCCTTGAGTCCCGATGGGCAGACAGGGCACGCCTCTGCAAGTCTGCTTCGCAACACAGCACGACGCAACAGACCTGTGTACAAAGAGCATTAACATCATCACAGGTACAGCCAGTCACAAGGTAGGCAATGCCCGAGTGAAGGCTGCCAGCTGTCCTGCTGGCCGGCTCTGTCCTTCACGGCTGCAGACTCCCTTTCCCAGGCACTCACTGAGCCAGGGGCTGGCTTCGCACTCGGAAAGCACGTAGCCCATGCAGCAGCTCACTCCACTGCTCACCGTGGTTCCCCATGGCTGCTTATCTACCCAACAGATCTCTTAGTCCCTCCTGTTTGTGTATGGAGAAGGACTCGCAGGAGATGGGATAACAGTGATCACCAAACAGGGGAGTTTAAACTTTTGAGTGTAATGAGATACAGCTCAGAGGAGTTGCTACCTTGCTTTTCAGGAGAGCAAACTTGAAGCTACTCAGAGAGCTAGTCTGCAGTGTCCCCTACGAAGCTGCTTTGGAGGGCTCAGGGCTCAGAGAGCAGCTTAGTTTTTCAGAACCACCTTCTGCAAGCACGGGAGCGGGCAATCTGGTGGAGTCTGAAGTCAAACAAGAGGGGCAGAAGACCAGCTTGGCTGAACAGGGACCTCCTTTTTCAACTCAGGTGGAAAAAGGAATGTTATGATCCCTGGGACCAAGGTCCGGCTTGGCAGGAAGATCACAGAGCTGTAGTTCATACGTGTAAGGAGAGAACAGAAAAGGGCAAAGCTCAGCTAGAGTTGAAATTGGCCAGTGTTGTGTCGGGCTATAAAAAGGGCTTTTTACAGTACGTTCATAGCAATCGCTCATTGAGCACGGCCAGGGACTCTCTGAGGAGGAGGAGGATGCGGGTGGGCTTGCTGGTGCATCGGCCACAGAGCCGCCAGCACCAGGGGCAGAAGCAGAAAGCGCAGAGGTCTGTGAGGTGCACAGAGAGCGGGGGCTGCGCAAACCCCTCCGAGCGTATAGCGGGATACGTTGTATCGCGGGATACGTTGTATGACGTTGGCGGTTTTGGGGGGTAACTATGTACGTACTGTAGGGACACATGCTTTCTTACGGGATGAAAAGATGTAATGTTGTTGTGGTTTAGCCCCAGCCGGCAACTAAGCACCACGCAGCCGCTCGCTCACTCCCCCTCCCACAGTAGGGTGGGGGAGAGAATTAGGAAAAAAACCTCGTGGGTTGAGATAAACACGGTTTAATAGGACAGAAAGAAAGAAGGAAACAACAATGATAATACCAACACAGGAATGTACAAGAACAAGTGATGCCCAATACAGCAATTGCTCACCACCCGGCGATCGACAGCCCGTCCCCGAGCAGCGATTTCCGCCCCCCGGCCAACTCCAGTTTATGTACTGGGCATCACGTCGGATGGTAGGGAATATCTCTTTGGCCAGTCTGGGTCAGCTGTCCCGGCTGTGTCCCCTCCCAGCTCCCCGTGCACCGCCAACCTCCTTGCTAGCAGGCCAGCACGAGAAGCTGGACTGTCCTTGACTGCTCAGCAACAACCCAAAACATCAGCACATTATCAACAGTTTCTCATCCCAAATCCAAAACACAGTGTCACACTGGCTTCTGTGAAGAAAACCAGCTCTATCCTGGCTGAAACCAGGACACAGGGAATAAGGGAAGAGGTTCCCCGAGGGCAAAACATTACTAAAGCATTTAATGAACAACAAGGGAAAGACGAATCTCCAACAGAATGGTTGGAGAGGTTGAGGAAAAACCTACAAATGTACTCTGGAATTGATCCGAATACAGTGGCTGGGACTGCACTCCTTAGAACACAATTTGTAGCTAAATCCTGGGGGCATATAAGAAGGAAATTAGAAAAATTGGAAGATTGGCAAGAAAGAAGATTAGAGGAGTTACTTAGAGAAGCCCAGAAAGTCTATGTTAGGAGGGACGAAGAAAAACAAAAAGCAAAAGCAAAAATTTTTGTACGTGTCAGTAGTAGGAGCAAAAGGAGAGCCTTTTAAAGTAAATATATTGAAAGATGTAGAAGTAGAAACAGAAAAGAAAATTTGTCTTAATGATTTACTTTTGCTCCCTGAAGCGGAATACAATTTATTAGGAAGGGATTTGATTTTGAAGTTAAACTTGAGCATTCAGAGTCAAGGGGACAAATTGCAGATTAAATTATACACTTTAACACAAGAGGATGAAGAAGCTATTAACCCCTCAGTGTGGTATAAGGAAGGGGAAACTGGAAAGATAAAAATGGACCCCATAAGCGTTCAAATAACAGATCCGCACCGCCCAATTAGAATCAAGCAATACCCTATACCTATGGAGGGTCAAAAAGGATTAAAAGGATATTTACCCTGAAGCTAAATAAATGGAGACATAGAAAGTTATTAATGTGACTGGGTGCGGGACAGAGGAGGAGATAAAAAACAGGGGCAAGGAATCGGGTAGAGGGACGGAAGGACGTTTTAAGAAGCGGCAGGCTACGAGAAAAGCAGGAAAGAATTAAAAAATAGGAACAGGAATGAGGATAGAAGGAAATACTGAAACAAAATTTAAAAAGGGACAGGGTATACGGAAAAAAGGGAGGAGTTAAAAGTACGGGAAAGGGAAGCTGGATAAAGGGAATCGTTGAAGGAGAAATTAGGTAGCGGTGGGGTGCAAGAAATACAAGGGGAGGGGCGGGGAACCAAAAAAAAAAACCCCAAACAAAAAAACGGAGAAAGGGAGCCGGGTAGAGGGAGACGTAGAAGAACTTTTAAAAAGCAACCGGGTACGAGAGACACGGACAGGAATTAAAACGCAGGGACGGGGAGACGGACAGAGGACAAGGCAGAAAGGAAAAAGAAGTGGCGGTCAGGTACGAGAAACACGGGAATATTAAACAAACAGGGAGATGGCTAGAAGGAACCGCAATGAGAAAATGTTAAAAGTAACAGGGTACAAGAACCACAGGAAATAATGAAAAAATAGGGACGGGGAGATGCACAGAAGGAAACATAGGAAGAAAGTTTTTTCAGCGACGGGGTGCAGGACAGAGGGAGGAAATAAAGCACAGAGACAGGGTGCCGGAGGGAGGGAACTGTAGCACGAGAAATTAAAATGCAGCAGGGTACAAGAAACACAAGTAAGCATTAAAAAACGGGGAGAGGGAGCCGCAGAGAGGGAAACGTGGGAAAAAATTAATAGGTGAAATGGTACAGGGCAGAGTCGGCAGATGAGCAGTAAGTTTCGGGGAGCCGACACACAAGGGATTCTAAAGCAGTTCCAAGAGCTAATCCCAGGAAACCCAGGATTAAAGTTCTCAGTTTCATATTTCACGTCCAAAATATGTAGAACTTTGACAGAGATGACATCGTGTTTTCCTTAAACCAGCTGATTGCAAACTGCTGCACTGGGCGAGAACACCATAAACAGTTTAAGACGAACGGCCACGCTCCTAAGTAAAACAATAAACCCAGCGCACGGGATCCGCGCAGCCTCTGCTTCGGCCTTCGCCTCTCGCCATCCGCCGCCAAAGCTGCTGCCGCATCCTGCGCGCCACGCGTAGCAGGTTTCCAGCCACGGCCTGAAAGGCGGTAAGGGTAAAATACGAGAAAATGTGCCATTACGCTCTGCAGTTACGGTTAATTCAGGTCCTGTTTCACAGTCCGGTTACGGAACGCGGGGTCGCTCGCAGGAAGCGTCGTGGCGGAAATCAGAGGGGTGCCGAGGCGGCCGGAGAGACGGCAGAAGGCTGGAGGGCACAGAGGTACTCGGGAGGGGATCTGAACGGAGCACAGGCGGCGTCGGGGAGACGCTGGCCGACGGGAGGCGAGCAAGATGGAGGAGAGGACAGAAAGACCGCTCTGAGGAAGAGGGATGGCCCGAGGAGATGTTCTGACAAACCGAGAGGGGTACAAATCACGCTCCAGAGATAACAGCGCGCCAAGGAGACCCCGTAAAACCCCGGGATGGGGGGGGCGGGGGGAGGAGGGGGTAAGGGAGACGTGCCAGGGAAATCTAAAAAGCGACAGGGTGTGTGACAAACAGAAAGAATTGGAAAAGAATAGACATCTTGATAAAAGCAAATATAGAAAGAGAATTTAAAAAGAAAAAAAGGGTATGAGGCAGGGGAGGAAAAAACTAACAAATAGGGAGAGAAGACCAGATAAAAGTAGACAAAAAATTATCAAAAGCGAAGGTGTTAAAGAAGGAGAAACTTGGCAATGGGGCAGCAGAAGAAATCAACAAAGGCAGAAAGCAAATTTAAATAGTGACAGGGTATAGCAGAGGCGGGAATGAAATAAAGACAGTGAACTGGATGAAAACAGATAGGGGAAAAAAATTCAGAAGTGATTTCACACAGCATAGCCAGGAAGTAATAAAAACGTAGGGTTAGCCGTCTCCATAAAAGCAGACACAGCAAATTAAAAAAACGATGAGGTAGAGGACAGACAGGAAAAGAGTAAATAATCGGGACAGAAAACCAGGTTAAAGTAAGCATAAAAACATAAGTTCCTCACCGTTCCTGGAGGTATTTAAAAGGCGCGTGGATGTGGCACTTAAGGCCACGGTTTAGTGGTGGACTTGGCCGTGTTAGGTTGGGCCCGATGATCTTAAGTGTCTTTTCCATCCTAAATGATTCTGTTATTCGAAAATGAAGACGTTAAGACGGGGAAAAAAAGTTAAAATAGGGAAAAAACCTGAATAGGCAAAGACATAGCAAGAAAATTTCACAAGCAACAAGGTATGGGACACACTAGAATGAGCTAAAAAAATGAAGCTGCTGAAGTGGATAAAAACAGACGAGGAAAGAAAATCTAAACGTGAGGGGGTACAGGAGAGACAGGAACCAACTGAAAAAAAGGGAGCTACATCCTAATAAAAGTAGATTTAGAACGAACATGTTAGAAGCGGCAAGTTACAGGAAACGGGAAAAAAAAATGTAGGGATAGAAAATGAGATAAAAGTACACCGAGAAACAAAATTTCAAACCAAAAAGAACGATGACTAAAAAATTGAAAAACGGGGACAGCGAACCACATAAAAGTAGACGCAGAAAGGAAATACAAAAAGCGGTGCCCTTAGGAAAAAATAAGAGAAAATAACTAATAAGTAACGACAGCGGACGAGATAAAAGTAGAAAATTTGAAAAGCAATGGGGATCAAGGACTTTAATTAAAGACAGCGATGGTGAACTAAAATGGAGATGTAGAAGGGAAACTGAAGAAGGGGTGGCACTAAGGAAAGACAAGAAATAACTGAAGATACAGACATGGAAGGGCACAGAAAGTACATGTTAGAAGTGATAGGCATTAGGGAAATAAAGGAAAAAGCAGAAATAGGGACAGTGGAGTAAAACAGCTATAGAGAGACAATTTTAAATGCGATGACAATAAAGAAAAACCAGAAGAGAGAGACAGAAGATGGGATAAAAGTAGAAAATGTTAAAAGCAACAGGGATTAAAGAAATAAGGAAAAAATTGTGAAATAGGGACAGTAAACAGAGATGTAGAAAGAAAGTTTTAATAGTGAGGGCGCTAAGGAAAGACAAGAGCTAATTAAAAATACAGACAAAGGGAACAAAAGTAAGCCTGGCAAGAACATTTAAAAAGCAATAGGTGTTAGGGAAAGAAGGGAATAAAACATAAAAGAAACGGCAAACTTTTAAAAGAGTTGGAGAAAGAAAAATGAAAAAGCCAGGTGATGCAGAGAAGTGAAAGAAATTTAAACTCAGTAACATCACAGTGTCATTAAGCAGACATCTTCTGTTTCACTTCCCCCCTTTTCTATTACCCTTGCGAATTCTTTCGCAGTCCCTTATAACGTACCACTCTCCTTCGTCCGTCGATTAAAATACCTCCCTGTTGCGACTTCAGGTTTGACCTTACTCTTTTTCCAGGTAACACAGTCATCCCCATTCTTCTGACAACGCCATAGCGAACCTCGAATTATACAACACGTACATAAAACAAATAAGCTATCAACTACTACGAGTACAAGCAGCTCTTTGATCCATTTAAAATTTGGTAACCGAGAGGCTAATTTGCTCCGAACTTCTTCACAACCCCAAGAGGTGATGTAAATCTAAAGCTGTTCTTATCATGACCTACTCCATAGCAGGGGTTATTAAATAGAGAGGTGTTAACCGGAACCGGAACTCCCGTTAGAGAGAACGTCTGGCTAGACTCTCTAGGCACTTGCAGTCGCTCTCGTTTAGAATTTCCTAATATTATTATGTATTTCTATAGATTATTTTCGCCTAACTGGGTGAGATCTTCCCCTCGGTATTGGGATCGGTTACGGCCGCCCCAACAAAATTCCAAACGGACTTAAATTCTCTTTAGTTCCCGGTTTTACCCTGATTCGTAGTAGGGCTACAGTGGGAGCGCTTGGTACCAATGTAGATTTGCTTCTTGACTAAGTTTAGCTAGCTGTTGTTTAATTAAGTGATTCATTTTCTCCACTGGCCCACTTGCCTGAGGTCGGTTGCCGGTTTGTTCCTAAAATTTTACTAACTCGTTGCACTATTTGCGCACAAAAATGAGCACCCCTATCAGAAGATATTACTGCTGGTACTCCAAATCTGGGAATAATTTTCGTTTAAGAGTACTCCTGTCACTTCCCTAGCCTTATTAGCCCTACAAGGGAAAGCTGCTGGCCAGCCCGAAAAGGTATCTGTTAATACGAACAAATCCCAAACCCTCCCCTTTCCGTGGGAGTTCGGAAAAGTCTGTTTGTCAATTTTGACCTGGAACTTTCCCTTTACCGAGACTTCCAAATTTTACACGATTTCCCACCTTTGCATACTTCACAGTTATTAACCATGGCTTTTACAGTTTGAAACACATTCCTGGCTACTATTTGCTTCATAAGGGAATCATACGAGGCTTCAGTTGCCCAATGAGTCTGGTCGTGTTCTGCTTTTACCGGTTTCCGTACTATTCTAAAGGGAACTATTACTCTGTTACCTTTTAATTTTGCCCAACCTGATGATTCAACTTCTGCTTCCAAATCTTTAATTAATCCAAGATCGTTCTCATCACAGTCGACCGAGTCCGGTAGCGGCAAAGCTTTTTCAGGAATCAAACTTAACACCTCACCTTGTTCCGCAGCTCTTTTTGCCTCATAATCTGCCGATTTATTCCCCACTTCCTGAGCAGCGTCACCCTCTTGGTGCCCCTTGCGGTGCATAAGCGCAACCGCCGAAGGCGACTGTACCGCATCCAAAAGTCTTAGGATCACGTCAGCAAGCTTAATGTTTTCCTTGGGCGGTCAGAAGTCCCCGTTCCTTCCGGATAGCCCCACGGGCATGAACTACACCCAAGGCATATTTTGAATTTGTCCGGGTGTTCGCTCGCAGTCCTTCAACAAGCTCTCACTAAAGCAATTCATTCGGCTCGTTGTGCGGATGTACCCTCAGGGAGTGACTTTGCTTCCAGCACTCGCTCTGCGGTGGTCACGGCATACCCTGCCATTCGAGCTCCATCCTTGGCTGACAGTAGGCACACTGATCTTTCGGGAGGGGTTGACTTCCCCGAGACGGGGCACTTGGGCTACTTCTCATGGCTCCTCGCCTCCCATTAGTGGTGTTTCCCGGTGGGTTCCCAGAGGTTACCTGGCCCCTGCGGTGCGCAAAGCAGCCGCTGTAGCGCTGGCAATTGTTTTGCCCATTCCCCCCCCCCGCCTGTCCCTATTCCGACACACTTGCCAAGCAGTCTCCAGCAATTTCTCTAAATCTCTCACATCTGTTCCTTGCACTTGCTGTAACTTTTTCTTGACATCATCCATCAGCTGTCCCAGAACCAGGAATAACAACTGACCCTTTCCCTCCTGAGAGGTACGGTTTAAAGCAGTATATTTCTGCATCCCTTCTTTTAATCGGTTCAAAAAATCAGTAGGGGATTCTTTTCTATCTATCTTGTTTAATTTCATACAATTTAGACCAATTTACTGATTTTGGGACAGCACTTCTTATTCCAGAAGCCATTCGTTCCCTGTACCGCGGTACTAAGTCCCGGGCTCCTGGCTGGTTAGGGCCCCGACCGGGACTGGTAATGGGAACATGGTTATCCACTGTTCCCGGCAGAGTTCCAGCCAAAACCAGAGCCTGGACTTGAGGGTCTGGCCACCCTCACAACACTCTGCTTTTCTGCCTCGCCGAACACCGCATCCGACATTGCACGCACATCCTCGCAATCGGGGTCAAACAATCCTTTCATCTCCCATTCTGTCAACCTTTAAACATCTTTGTCCAATGCCACAAGGCGAGCAACATCTTTTTTGCTTCCTATTTTGCTTATTGTTTGTCTTTTTCTATCGCCAGGACCATAGGGTCCTGGGGTGCTGAATTGATTCCACGTTCTTTCTGCCATTCAGGGTGGTTTCGTAGAGTGAAAAACATACGTATCTGCATAAAGCACTTCATCCCATTTTCCTTCTCCCTGAAGGAAGAGCATTAAATTGTATTACTACACTAAATGTATAATACCTATTATAACGTGTGTAGTATTATATTACAATTATATGTACCTTAATGTAATAATATATTCTATTTTAATGTCCTGTTAAAGGGCCATTTTTCTCCACCGTCTGGCTTCTAGAGAGGCCACCACTGATTACAATGCTTAATTAAAGTTTTCCTATCGACACTGCCTCCCAGCACTCCCCCCGGATCTCTCCAGTGCTGCAAAACACATCCCAGTGGGCTTTTCTTTAGAATTCCGCCACTCTGTGACTCTCCCATATCTGATGCAAATTTTACCGTTAATAACCAAAATCCAATAAATGACAAACCAATAACCAATACCCGAAATGCATTAGCCAAAAGTCAGGTAACAGTTAACCGGACCTCCAAATGGGGACGCAGCCCCTCCAAACGGGGAAGTTAATCCCCTACCATATGGGACACAAGTCCCCCAGAGGTACACCTGTAAGGTGCTAGCGAGCCGCTATACGCCGACCCGTGTGCACGTCTGCACGTCTTAAAGACGGTCCCAAATTGATCGATCGTTACCAATTCAGGATTTAAGGATGTCTTCTTGCCAGAGGGTCTTTGTCTGTGCCCGCGGTGATCCGACTGAGAACGGGGGTCTCTCCGGAAAAGATCTCCGGGGGCAAACCCAAGAGAGTCCCAGACTCATCGGGTCCCGCAGCCGAACAGAGGATGTCCCTCCCACCTGGGTCACCAAATGATTCACAAAAGTTACAGAAATTTAAACTCAGTAACACCAAAGTGTCATTAAGCAGACGCCTTTATTGCCACGCCGGACGCCTGGGGGATATCTCTTCCCAACGCACACGCGCTGAAGCAAAACTTCATCCTTTATATACCTGAAAGACGTGAATATTTGCACGTGTCCTGAGAAATCTCCGCCTCCTCGCTTATCTGCCACGTTTACATAACGCTGGTGTTGCAAAACTACACTACGCGTGCGCGGGGGTCTCGGGCGGTCGTCGGTGGTCATTTGGGGAGTTAGCCCCCTCCTTCTTTTTCCCTTTTATGGTCACAGGTCTCCTGAGGATAGTTCCTTCTCCTTGGATGTTTTCCCCTTCTGTTCTTCAGCCAAGCGGTTCCGTCTTACCATCCGTGTTTGAGCACTCCTGCTAGGACGTTTCTGTGCTCAAGGTGAAGGTATCTCCTCTGCACTCATCAATTTCTCAGTCCTTGCTCTTAACTCTTCTCCTCTTGGTTCTCTCCACCTGTCTTCTCCGTTTCTACTTGTCTTTTAATTTTCATCAGGGCTGCTTTCCTCCTGATGAACTGTTTACATATAGGTACAGTGTTGGCACTGAGGCAAATACAGCCTAAGGACTATGAGAATAGGCCGTTAAACATAATGCCACGGTTGCTAGGCTAAAGAAGTCTATACTAAAGTTAAACTAATCACGAAATCAATAACCTTCCAGAAAGTACATCTCTTCAGAAATTTGTAAAACTGACAGTTGATTAGTTACACATGGTAAAACCTTCTAATTGTTTTAGATCCTTCTTTCAGAGGGCACTAAGGGAAGGGAAGAAGTCAGTTAAAAAATAAGGGTAGGCAAATAAGGACCGCGAATGAGAGAAAAGGCGGCAGAAAATTTTAAAAGCAATGGTGATTACGGCAAAAGGAAAAATATTAAGAGGCAGGGATGGCGAACTAAAACGGAGACGTAGATAGAAAATCTAACAAGTGAAGCCACTAAGGGAATACCAGAAACAATCAAATACAAAGGGATACTGAAAAGTCGGCCAGAAAACCCTCTAACACTTAGTTTGAAGCTTTAGAAGGCGGGCATTCCTTACGGCAGCGCTGGGGATCGCTCCACCACGAGTGCTCCGACGGGTTAGTAAAGCACATCAGTTCATATGCAGAAAAGTCATACGTGTCATCAGATCCCCCAAGAAGGGCAGTCATATGGTGAGGAGTCCCCGGAATTCGTTGACATAGTCCAAGCATGCGCAGTAAAATTAGGGTTAGGGTCTTTTCACCCTCAGGTGGTCGTCCACAGTCTTCCTCACGCAGTCTGCCAGTTGAACCTGGGGCTTCCTTTGTCCATATCTACTCATCGAATTAGCTCCTCGGTCTTTCGGCCTCAGGACGGCACAAGGAGGTCAATTTAACCTGGTAGCAGTGATTTCCACGGGAAGCCTAAGGAGCTTGCTTTGTGTTATCCGTGAGTTTACAGGGGAAGCCTAACAAGCTTGCTCACGGTCTGTTTGATCTTGTCGGGCAAGAAGTGACATGTTTAAGGTCTCAGCCAGTGATTTCACTTAAAAGAGTAAGTAAAGACTGAGAGGGGGAGACGGACAGGGAGACAGGGAGAAAGAGTAAAACAGCGATGGGCTTCAAGAGGGAGAGAGAGAAGAATTAAAAGATCCTGGCAGGGAGCCGGACAGGGCAAGACGGCAAAAGAAATGAAACTGCAGCGTGGCTCAGGGCTGACAAGGACAAAATTGCAAAACAGGGACAGGGAGCAGGATAGCGGGAGACAGAGGAAGAAAGAGACTTGTGCTGTGCTACAGGGCCGAGAAGGAAGACCTTGAACATCAGCCAGAGACTAGAGAACAGAGTGGAAGGAAGGCAAAAACGGTGGCTGGGAGCCGGACAGAGAGAGACTGTGAAAGAAAAGAGTAGCAACACGCTACATTGCAGAGGGAGGAATGGAAAAGCAGGGACAGGGAGCCAGACTGAGAGAGGCAGAGGAAGGAAAAATAGCCACAAGCTACAGAGCAGGGAGAGAGAGGACCTAAAAGATGAGGACGGGGAGCTGGTCAGAGTGAGATGGAGAAAGGAGGTATGGGCAGGGGGTGGTGGGGGGGAACCACATCAGCGTGGGAAAGAGGGGGGGGCCAGGGGAGAGGCAGTGAGGGCCCGGGATGCAGAATAGGGGCACAGGGCCCCGAGGGCCTGGGACTCACCACAGCTTTCACTCCCTGCACTGCTGGGAGAGTTCGCCAGTTCAGACGCTTCTTCCTCCTCCTCCTCCTCTCCTCCCTTCGCCTTCTGTAACTCCTGTCGCTTGGCTGTCCTCCACCTAAGAGAATACCGGGGTGTCTTACAGCTCGTACAAGACGGGGCTCCCTACACACGTAGCCTCGCTCGTGCGCTACGCGGCCGCCTTTGGTGACGCGTACAGACCCTGCATGTCGATGGTGTGGCCTGCTGCGGACTACGAAGAGGGATCCTACCTCACCTGGAGGGGCTGGCTCGCTCTTCCCTGCAGCAGGAGGCAGCTGCCGGCCGGCCGGCCTTCGGTTTCTCCTTCCTCTTTACCGTTCTCTGGCCTCTCCAGCTCTGGCCGTGGCAGCTCCCGCCCAGGGCCAGCAAGCGCTCCGCCTGTCCCTTTCTGCAGCCGTGCCACGAGGAGAGCGAGGCTGGGCAGAGACAACCCACGCGAGCCCGAGGCGGGTGCGGTCAGTGGCATCCCCTCCCAGCGCGGCCCCTGGCAGAGGGAAAGAAGCAGCAGCGACCCTTATTACCGTAGTTCCCCCCTGGCCGAAGCCTCTCCTTCCGCGGGGGCCACCGGAGATGCCGCTCTGCCCCTGCACCGCTGCCAACGGCGTCCGCTTTCACGGAGAACCCAGTGCACGCGAGGCCCGGCTTGCCGCCTCTGCGACAGGGCCCGGGGCCGGTCCGGGGCTACGGGACGGGCTTCAGGGGAGGGGCTGGAGCTGGGGGCAGCTGCGCGGGGCCAGGAGAAGCGAGCGGGGGGGCTCTGACGAGTTGGGAGGCGCCCGGCGTCCGCGCCTGGGGGGTGTCCGCCTCCCTCCCTCCCTCCTCCCAGAGCCCCGGTAATTCCCCGGGGCTGCCCCGACCCGACTTGCCTCCAGCGGGCCGGCAGCCGGTCGCAGCGGGCGGCTCGAAGTTCCTCGCCCCGCCACCCGCGGGCGGCCGGTGCGCAGGAGACGCCCCGCACCCGCCCCAGGGGCTCGCTCGCCTCACCGGTGGTTCCGGCCCTTCACGCCCGCCGGGAACTGGACCCCGCTGCGCCGCCATGCTGCTCCCGCGCACCGCGCATGCGCCGGACGCCGGCGGCGCGCCGCAGGGCCGAGGGGCGGTGCGCGAACGCCGGGCTGCAGTAGCAGCGAGCACCCGGCGGCCGTGCCTCATTTTGCAGGGCGAGCACCCGCCCACGTTGCGCACATGGGGCGGCAACGGTGCGACCTTACCGGGAAGTAGCAAGGAGCGCGCAGGGACCGCAGAACGGCATCGCGGTTACCGGCGGCCGGCAGCGTGGGTCACTTAGGCGCCGCCGCGCATGCGCGGCTTCCGAGCTGCGGCGAGGTTCCCCACCGCGCATGCGTGCCTCCCGAGCTGCGGCAATGCGCCCATCGCGCATGCGCAGCTTCTGAGCGACGAGGTGCTGTACCGCGCATGCGCGGCTGCCGAGCTGCAGTACCTAATTTTGGTCACAGGGCGGCAGCACTGAGGGCGGCGAGGAGGCACGCCACCACGCATGCCCGGGAACCCGCGTCGCAAAAACTACATCTCCCGGCATGCACTAGCAAGCACAACGTGACCGCCCGGAAGACCACGCTTCCCGGCATGGCGGGGAACGAACATGGCCGAGAGCAAACCCCGTGCCTCAGGACTTCGGCTCCCGCCATGCCGCGAGACGCAGCCTGTCCTGCTGGCTCACCCTGCGCGGACACCGTCTTCCACCCCCCCCATCCCCCATCCCCGCCGAGACGCGAGCGCTCACCCGCCCTCTGCAGCGTAGTTCCGGGTGGACCCCTCCGCCGGCTCGCACACCCCTCTGCTCCGTGCCTCCGACGCGGACCCCGCCGCCCTGCCTCAGGTCGATCGGGCGGCCCCGCTCACCTTCTTTCTCGCTGCAGCCGCAGCCCGGTCAGGCCGGGCGACCGCTCCACCCTTGGCTCCCCCCGGCCCCTCCACGGCCACCGGGAGTAGGGCAGCAGCAGCACCAGCCCCTCCCCCGGCAGCCACCCCTGTGCAGGGAGCGTCCGTCCCCACCGGCCTCACCGCCCGCACCTGGGGCTCCTCCAGCCCCGGCCCACAGCTGGAGCCCAGCTGGAACAGGGGGCCAGCGCCCGACCCCCACCCCAGGGCATCCCCTCCTGCCCCGAACTCCGGCACAGCCCCTCACCCGGGGCAAAGCGAGGGCGAACGCAGCCGCGAGGGCAAAGGAGGCGGCGCATGACAAGGCCCGGGAGCGGGGCTGCCCCGGGGCTCGGGGCCTGCCCCGGGGACACCCCGGCAGTCCTTCCCGGAGCCGCGCTCCTCGGTGCGGCAGGGAACAGGCGGGCGGGCGGCTCCCGGAGCCATGGGCTGCTGGGCAGGGGGAGGCCGCCGAAAACGAGGTGTGAGGCACGGGACCCTACAAGAGAGGAGACCGGGGGCAGGGAGTCAGACCAGGAGAGAGGGAGAGACAAAAAAGTGGCAACCGAGCCGAAAGGAGGAATGAAACAATGGGGAGCCAGGACAGTGAAACACGGAGGTAAGGGGCGGGGAACACCGCCAAAACAACCCCCATATCTGCACCGTACAGGGAGCTGGGGAAAAAAGAGAGCTGGAGAGCAACAAGAAGAGCAATGAGCATGGAAAGAAGGGGGTGCATGGGTGGTGGGAGTCCAAAATAGGGTCATCAGGGAGCCAGAGACGGTGAGATGGAGAACGGACAAAAGCGACAGGCGCTGCAGGGGGGAGAGGGAGGAATGAATGAGCAGGGACAGCCAGCCAGCCAGCGACGGAGAAAGGCAAGAGACCGCACGGGCGACAGCGCGGAGAGGGAGGAATTAAAAGCGAGGGACAGATTGCTGGGAAAGCAGAGGCAGAGAATGGAACAGAATCAGAGCGTGCTACAGGGCCAAGAAGGAAGAAACAGGGACAGGGAGCCAGGGAAAGAAAAAGTACTGAGGAGCTACAAGACAGACAGGGAGAAATGAAAAAACAGGGTTCCGGAGCCCGGCAGAGAGAGAGCTGGTGAAAGAAAACGATAGCAGTAGGCTACAGGGAGGAGAGGAAGGAATGAAAAGATAGGGATGGGAAGCCAGGCGCAGAGAGAACCATGCCTCTGTGCTCTGAATGAGAGGCCTGTCTGGAAATAGAAAGTGCAGATACTAAATTTAATAAAGTAACAGCGAATACGATAGAGATGAGACTTGACCAAGTGTAGCACAAAATGTAAGATACACTACCCTGCTCCGTCAATGACTGTGGCCTAGCATCTAATGGCAGGCTTAGTTTCTGTTTCCCAAGGAGAGTAGCACAAAAACATAATTTTCCTATTATACAAATATTTTACCAGACTATGCAAAGAAAGTAACAACAATTGCCTTACAGATCTACATGAATACATAACAGTAGCAGGAAATTGCTAGAGTACAAAACACTCAGCCTTCAAAGTCCACAGAAAGACATTAGGTCTTGTAAATCATCGGTTCTAAGGACCCTGCTGCTACCACATCACCGCAACATGTGACTCACAGCGTATTTCTTTCTTTCTAGGTTTAAGGAATTCCTTCATTTTGGGGGTTTATATGTTGGGGGGTTGTGAAGAAGGAAGCTCCTTAGCTGTGTTTTTCTTAAATCTGGCATATTAACTATTATGGCATGCTGTAATGATCACAGATTTGATATGTTTTCCTGGAAACAAAGTTGAATGCAGAAACAAACTCAAAGACCCAAGCACAGAAAGTGAGCTAGGATCCTGGCGTACAAGCTGGTGTAGACAAAAATCTTACAGAAGATTAACTGAAAAGTCCTCATTCTGCAAATGCTTATACACTTATCAATCCATTACTTGAGTCCACTAGCTTCGTATACAGTAAAGCCTGTGAGAGTAAACATTGTGGTCTGCTTGGTAGATTCATCTGTGACTCCACTCATTGCATACTTAATATTTTCCCCTTCTGTCAGAAGGAGTCGTTTTACCAAATGAAGTTAACGTTGTTCATGATCGCTTTTATGGGAAACTGGCAAAAAAAGAGTTTTCCTTAGGGTGAAAGAGCGAAAATGTTGTGTTGCCAAAAGAACAAATTCAGGATTCAAATGCAAGTCCGCTCGCCCTAAGAAGTTAACACTTCTTCTCCTATAACAATTCCCCACACAGAGCTCTAGCGAATGAGGACCTTATTTTGCTAGTTCTTGGATTTTGCCCACAGTCTGGACCAAACAAAATCTCTCCTCAAGGTTAACTCACTGAGCGATGTCATTCCACAGCTGACAAGACACTAGGTGTTTGAGGAGGTCGGGGGTGATTAGGAGTTTGGTTTTGGTTTGAAATTTTTTTACTCCCCAATTGCAGTTACAAATTCAGAAAAAAAAAAAAAGAAATATAGGAACACACTCACATAAAACTTTCCTCGCGTTTGGTTCCTTCCACGGTATTCATCATGCATTCAAAATCAAGGTGCATTGCTGTACAAAGCAATGTATCACTTCTCTACGTTATTCACAGGCAGCACAGAAGTTAAAATTCAACGCAAGAGTTCTGCAAGGACACAAAAGGGAAAAAACACGTGCCATCTAGTTTCCTGCCCACTGAGAAATTGGAAAGCAGCTTAAAAAAGGCAAGACGTACAAAAAAAGATCCCCGGCATTAAGGACTCTATTGTCTTGGTTAATATTGGTAACTATTGCTTGGATTTCTTTGTAAAAAGAAACACAAAGGGATTAGACTATAATCAATGAGAATTAAGCCAGCACAGCAAAAACCCAAACAAACCCAACACATAAACAACATTAACTCCTCAGAAATACCTTCCAAACATTTCTTTAGAATAAAAACAGGGAACATGCAGCTACTGGAGACTTCAATATTTATGTCTTTCTGTGACTCTCCACACCTACATTTGGGGAGAAGACTATAAAACAAGTTCACAGTGCATGAGGTCTTTTAAACTAAAAAAGGGATTAAACTTATGAGCAGTATTTTACTTCTAGAGCTTCACTTGTTCTCTTTGCATTATCATGGGACCCACAGAAGCAAGCCTAGAAAACTTGTGGAAAATTAGTTACATGAATTATGAAGAGGGCCAAGAATCTCTCAATTTTAAACCTACCTCGGGCAAACGATTCTGCCAGCAACTTTTCCAGACTCTGGGATTTTCCTGCTTTCCGTATTTCTGAAAAGATGGTGGGGGAAGCTACCATGCTTGTATAACCTTTGAAGCTGTTAGCATTTCTGCAAAACATGAAACGTTCTTACAGACTGAGCATGCAACAGGGAAAGTTTTACAGACATCCCTTTGTTCTACGCACAACGCCATACTTCTCTCAAAACTGGTAGCCAAGGAGGGAAGGTTTTGAACTCTTTTACGTTTACCTGAATTGTACTGCATAAATATGATGTCTTTTTTTAAGTGCTGCAAATTCCTCTTCATTTTCTGGGATTGCTTCATATGAATATAGACCATGTTTTAATCAGGCATTGCTACCTAACAATTCCAGACACTTGCTAGCTCATTGCTTGACAAATGCACGTACTCTGAATACTGCAGATGTCAAGTTTGGCGTGAAGTTTGGTGTCCATCATGACAGGCCACAATTTAAGCATAATAGAAGGCGACCAAATCTGTTCAGAACGTACTACAGGTTTTCACTTTGCAAATCATAATAGTTTTGGTATTTCCTTGAATGCTCAGCTCTTTATGACAAATGACTATGGATGGACAAAAAAAACCAAACCAAAAAACCCAATCACAAAAATTTTCTCCCAAGCTTCTTGATTCTAAAACAAATCTAAAAATTACAATGTGCCCTAAACCAAACCCTGAACTCACAAAGAAAGCAAAGAACAAATATGAGCTGCATTATAAAAATCTCAATTTTTATGCCAGTCTCATGATTACAGTAGGCACTGTATGGATGGTCCCATATCTTCCCGCACAAGGAAGAAAACTGCCTCTAGGACTGTCCCTACAGCTTTACAAGCCCCACTCCAAGAGGCAGTGGGACCTGATGGAGGAACAATGATGATTAAGGTGCCCTTTTCCACCACTGATCTAGGAGAATGGAGAAAAGTTGCAAGAGACTATAGAAGCGACCCGGTGAGTGTTACTAAGCATTTTCAGTTCATGGTAAAACAACATAATCCAGACTGGAAAGGTATACAGTTGCTCTTAGAGTATATGACAGAAACAGAAAAGCAATTAATTTTGAAAACAGCAGAGAATTTAGCTGAAGACCATTACAAGATCACGGGGGGGGGTGTCAAAGAATATTTCCCCTCCGAGACCCAAAATGGGACGCTAATAAATCTGCCCATATGGAGAGGCTACAGGAATATCAAGAATGGATTTTGAAGGGAATGGAAAGGACTATTCCCAAAACCACAAACTGGTCAGCTCTATATGCAGTTAAACAAGGTCCTTCTGAGTCCCCATCCGAGTTCCTGGATCGATTGAGGGATGTAATGCGCCGTAGCACACCGCTGGATCCTGGGTCAGAGGTAGGAATACAACAAATAGTCTCCCTGTTCTTGGGTCAGTCTACGGGGGACATTAGGCACAAACTCCAGAAGCTGCGCCCTACAGAAGGTAGAAATCTGGAAGTGTTGCTGGGTGAAGCGTGGAGAGTATTTAGTAATAGAGAGGAAGGATAGCAGTTGTCAGGGAAGAGAAGGAAGGGAGGCCTAGACGAGAACCATCTTGATTAGGTAAGGATCAATGTGCGTTGTGTAAGAAATTTGGTCATTGGAAAGGAGCATGTCCAAGCGCTCAGGCTCTTTCTCCTCTCTCTCCTGCAGCTCCCGCTCGCTGAAGGAGCTCTGGCTCAGCGTGCTCCGTGGGTAAGCCCTGCCTGGCAGAGCAGCTTGGGGGGCCCGTGCTCACAGCACGGGGGGATGCTCTAGCCGTAGCCGTACGATGCGGAAACACCGCTCCTGAGCTGGGGAGAGCTGCCCCCACGGCTGCGGACGGCTCTGGAGCGGGCAGAGCTGGCGGAGCTGCTTCACCCAGCCCCGTCCTCCCCCCTTGCCGCTGCTCTCCGCTCGACAGCCGGGCGGTGCCCAGGTGCTTCGGGGCAGCTTGGAAGGACTCCCCGGGCTGGCAGGCGAGGGAAGAGGCAGCTTGGGTCTCACACAGCTCTTTCTCTGCCCCTGCCCCGTGCACAGGCCAGCAGAAGGAGTGCAGGGA
This sequence comes from Phaethon aethereus, assembly GCF_964289735.1. Lineage (NCBI taxonomy): Eukaryota > Metazoa > Chordata > Aves > Phaethontiformes > Phaethontidae > Phaethon > Phaethon aethereus. The sequence continues at coordinate 302,869 of NW_028114324.1, read as the reverse complement.
GCCCGCGTCACCCAGCTGCCCTCCATCAAGCTCCTGCTGAAGGAGCTGCGCGGCCGCAATGCCGTGAGTGTCCCTTCCGGCCCCGCTCTGCCCCAGGGGCTGCTCCAACCCCGCACCAGCCCCATCGCTTCTCACCTGCTGCTCTTCTCCCCTTGCCCAGGCCAAAACACTCAACGCCAGCAGCCTGGAGAGGCTGGTCGAGGGCCTGGCAGAGGTGAGGAGCCCCCGGGCCGCCATCTCGGCCGTCCCCACATCTCACTCATGGCCCGCGGCCGATGCAGCTCGCCAGGGGCCCTTCGTGCTGCGGGGCTGCTCGCTGAGCGCAGCGCATTTCTTGCAGGCTGGTGCCCAGCAGCGGCCACCTCCCGTCCCCTCCGGCAGCCAAGGTGGACGTGGCCACTCGGCCAGTGAGTTTGGAGGAGACGGGGGCAGGACGGCCCCTCTCTCCTGCGCTGGCAGGCGGCAGCCGCGCTGCTCAGGGGTTGCTGCTGCCCTTCCCGCAGGGCACGGCCGCAGAGAGCTGAGCCCCCGGGGCGCCTCGTTCCCCAGCCACGCCTCTCCCTCGCTGTTGGCGGGGACGCCCAGCACGCAGAGGCTCGGGCAGCATTCACCTGGCGCTTGCCCTCCATGGCTCTCTGCTCTGTTTTCCCTGGCGGCAGGCGGGACCCGCAGCAGGACGAGGGGGCTGCCCTGGCCCTTTGCGCGGCGAGGGACCTTGGCCGCTGCGGAGGCGCCCGGGCAGTCGGGCTGTGCCGGCAGGGCGGGTCTCTTCGGCCGGCCCCTGGCAGCTCTCTGCAGCCAGGACGGCACGCTGCCCCAGCCCCTCCAGGTAAGCCAGCCTGGCCGGGGGGTGCCTGTGGCGCTGGCTCCTGCGCAGAGGCGCTGTCCCCAGCAGAGGGACCCCGGCTGGGGCTCGGGGACCAAGCCGGCTCCGCCCCACCTCCCCCACCTCCAGCCACCCCTGCGTCCTGCCCTAGTGAAAGCAGAGCCGCCCACGCTCGCTCCTGGCCCGGAGGAAGGCTCACCGGCCCCAGGGCCTGTCCCCAGCCAAGCAACTGTTCTCCTCTGTCCCCCGCAGCTCTTTGAGGAGGAGGAGGATGTGGCTGGGCTTGCCGGCACGTCGGCCAAGGAGTTGCCAGCACCAGAGGTGGAAGCAGAAGCAGCACCGGTATGTCAGGGCCACAAAGAGGGTGACAGCACTGTCAGAAGTAGAGAGTGCTGCCGCAGGGACAAGCAAGGTCACCCACTAGCCGGCAGCTCTGCAAAGGTGCAGAGGAAGGGTGGTGCAGGATGGCCATGGCGGTTTGTGCGGTGATGCCACCAGAACTGGCTCAGCTGGGCTGAGCAAACCCATCCAAGGGCTGTGCCTTTCCGAGCTAAGGTAGCAATTGGGCAGGAAGGTCCTTGCCACCCGTTAACTTGCACATTTCCATTGCAGGTGCCTCCAGTCCCTCCAGAAAGTGAACACCTGGAGAGCTCCTCTGGGGAGACAAGGTAAAATGAGCTAGGTGTGGTTAAGAGCAGAATTGGTTCACGTTTATCATGGCTTGACCTGTCTAACAATACATTGAATGGAAAGTTTGCCAGGCTCGAGAAGAGCAACCTGTGAAGAGGTGAGCAACGGGCTACTGGACAGCGAGAGGAGCAAGTTGGGAGCAGAGCTCTGCGGGATGGGCAACTGAGGACATCCAGGCAGGCAAGAAGAACGAGGAGCCCAGGTGTGTAGCAGGCTCTGCTGCCCATCTTTCAAAGCTCCGAACACTGCTCCGACTATGGGCAATATTTCTGAGGTGCGCAGAGATGGCACCGGGCAGGAAGCCCGCAGCTGCCCGTGGGAGAGCGTGTCTGTCAGGAGGAACATATCACTCCAGCGTTGGCAGCTCTCCTTCGGCACTTGTGGCAGCTCTGTTTGTGCAAGGCTGAGCAACACCCCAGCAGAGTCACAAGGCTCATAGCAATTTTTGGAGCTCTTTGACCCGCTGCCTACAGAAAGAGGCAAAGTCTCCCTTTTCTGTTCATGTCAGCTGGCAAGCCCAGCACTGGCTGCTGGTGTCTGAATCCCAAAGACGCAGCAAGGAGCTGTGTCACGTAGCTGTAGACCCTGAGGTACTGGCACTTCGTAAAAAGCTCACGTTGCACCTGAGACAATTGAGGGAAGAAGAAAACAACCAAACAATACCAAAGCAGCGTGTTTTGCCTTCAAGCCTGGCTTTCTAGCAAGGGACAGTGAGGCGTGCTGCTGCTCGGCTTTTGGAAAGGACCACAGCACAGCTGCCCTGCCCAGCTCTGCTGCCTAGCAAAGCAGTGCTGCACATCTCTGTCAACTTGCAGAGCTCTGAGGGTTTCACATGTGTGGAGAAGGGGACAAAGCCGTGCCGTAGCCACTGCCAGGGAGGGTTCCCTCTCCTGTGCCAGGAACTGCCCCTTGGACAGCACACTGCCCAAAGAACGGGGCACAAAGTCGTGCCTCTTCCTGCCTTCATGGTTTCATCAGCACTTTGGACTCTCTTCTTGCAGGTGCCGATTTTTTTCTGCTGCCTGGATTGCCCGCATGAGCTCTGCTGCCTGGGCTTTGAGGGGCGCGATGCAGCCCCAGCACCACCTCGGCGGAGGCGAGGAGGGAGGCACCGCGCCCTTCTGCTCCGGCCGGCACATTTCACTCGGGCACCGCGACGCCGGAGCGGCCCCGCACCGCCCTCAGACCCAGCCCAGCCCTGGCGGGAGGCCTTGCTGGCTCACTCCTCGGCTCCGTCAGCAAAAGCCCACCAGCCGGCACAGCTGCCCCCGTGGGGAGCTGGCATGTCACCTGCAGATTCCATGGGGCGTGCTGGGCGTGGAGGTGTATATCATCTGAGAGGGACACGAGGGACACGCTGGACAGCATGTTCCAGACTATAAAACCCTCCAGGTTTTCTTTGCCGCTACTCATTCTTGGCAGAGAGACGCTGCACCACCTTGCTGCATACAAGAAGGGAGCACCCATTGCTGCCCTTTGGTCGGTGCAAGTCCTTGTATGCAGCACACAGCACAATACCCTTTCTTAGTATTCTTGATCAAACATGACTGGCTTGCAGTTTCCATTAGCTGAGTTAACTCCAGGTTAGCTACAGCAAAAACTCTGCTCTTACTTCTCCGACCCATCAGCGCTCTCTGGACCGACGCAAACACCCCCCTTTCTGTCAATCAGAACTGGAGTGGTGATGGTTTGCTTTCAGCCACAACACGTGCCTGTGCCTAGGGACTGATGGGAAGGAGGAGTTAAAAAAGCCAGCTTACATGGTGCCCCAAATCCCACCCACCCTCCAGGACCGGAAAAAAACTGGACACACCCCCATATTTATTCTAGCCATTCTGTAGCCAGCACAGTCATTTCAGTGTCGATTCTGGTTGATTCTGCAGCTTTATAACAGTTGAAACACCCAGCTCATCAAGGCGGCTGATCTAGAAGGCAGGGGATCTGAACTGGCCCCAACTACCTATGATGTGACAGTGTCCATAACTCGGGTTAATCACAGGTTGTCCTGTGACATAAGGATGTAGCGCTCTTTCACCTTTCTCCTTTGAAGCTTTGGGGTTTGTGCACGGGAGCCTTATGTACCTTTCTTTTCAGAGTTGCTCATCGTTTCAGCATTGTTTCTGATGAGGAAAACATCCTTTCTGTGTAGATGTTAATTTATGTACATTTAATAAACAGCATGGTATCCTATACTACCAATGATCTTTTTTTCAGACTAAGGAAAAGTTCAAGACAAAAGCATGCTTTGTGTCTGCAAAGAAAAGTATCTGTAACTGTATTAAAAAGCTGCGGTTGTTTCACTCGTGGATGTTTGTAGCTATAGCAGAAACAGAGCTGCTGGCTGCCTTACTGCGAGATCCACAGGACACCAGTCTTCTCCTGAAGGCTTTCTACCAGCGTAATACTGTTTGAGATGCCACTCCATTAAAACAGGACTTGTTCACTAATTGGTTCCTACATGAAAACCCGAGGCTAGAAACTTGATCCTGGTTGGCAATGTCAAAAGCAGCATGAGGCGAGGCTGCCCAAAGCCTGGCTGCTGCGCTTGGAGGAAATGTGCCTTGAGTCCCGATGGGCAGACAGGGCACGCCTCTGCAAGTCTGCTTCGCAACACAGCACGACGCAACAGACCTGTGTACAAAGAGCATTAACATCATCACAGGTACAGCCAGTCACAAGGTGGGCAATGCCCGAGTGAAGGCTGCCAGCTGTCCTGCTGGCCGGCTCTGTCCTTCACGGCTGCAGACTCCCTTTCCCAGGCACTCACTGAGCCAGGGGCTGGCTTCGCACTCGGAAAGCACGTAGCCCATGCAGCAGCTCACTCCACTGCTCACCGTGGTTCCCCATGGCTGCTTATCTACCCGACAGATCTCTTAGTCCCTCCTGTTTGTGTATGGAGAAGGACTCGTAGGAGATGGGATAACAGTGATCACCAAACAGGGGAGTTGAAACTTTTGAGTGTAATGAGATACAGCTCAGAGGAGTTGCTACCTTGCTTTTCAGGAGAGCAAACTTGAAGCTACTCAGAGAGCTAGTCTGCAGTGTCCCCTACGAAGCTGCTTTGGAGGCCTTAGGGCTCAGAGAGCAGGTTAGTTTTTCAGAACCACCTTCTGCAAGCATGGGAGCAGGCAATCTGGTGGAGTCTGAAGTCAAACAAGAGGGGCAGAAGACCAGCTTGGCTGAACAGGGACCTCCTTTTTCAACTCAGGTGGAAAAAGGAATGTTATGATCCCTGGGACCAAGGTCCGGCTTGGCAGGAAGATCACAGAGCTGTAGTTCATACGTGTAAGGAGAGAACAGAAAAGGGCAAAGCTCAGCTAGAGTTGAAATTGGCCAGTGTTGTGTCGGGCTATAAAAAGGGCTTTTTACAGTACGTTCATAGCAATCGCTCATTGAGCACGGCCAGGAACTCTCTGAGGAGGAGGAGGATGCGGCTGGGCTTGCCGGTGCATCGGCCACAGAGCCGCCAGCACCAGGGGCAGAAGCAGAAAGCGCAGAGGTCTGTGAGGTGCACAGAGAGCGGGGGCTGCGCAAACCCCTCCGAGCGTATGGCGGGATACGTTGTATCGCGGGATACGTTGTATCGCGGGATACGTTGTATCACGTTGGCGGTTTTGGGGGGTAACTATGTACGTACTGTAGGGACACATGCTTTCTTACAGGATGAAAAGATGTAATGTTGTCGTGGTTTAGCCCCAGCCGGCAACTAAGCACCACGCAGCCGCTCGCTCACTCCCCCTCCCACAGTAGGGTGGGGGAGAGAATTCGGAATAAAACCTCGTGGGTTGAGATAAACACGGTTTAATAGGACAGAAAGAAAGAAGGAAACAACAATGATAATACCAACACAGGAATGTACAAGAACAAGTGATGCCCAATACAGCAATTGCTCACCACCCGGCGATCGACAGCCCGTCCCCGAGCAGCGATTTCCGCCCCCCGGCCAACTCCAGTTTATGTACTGGGCATGACGTCGGATGGTAGGGAATATCTCTTTGGCCAGTCTGGGTCAGCTGTCCCGGCTGTGTCCCCTCCCAGCTCCCCGTGCACCCCCAACCTCCTTGCTAGCAGGCCAGCACGAGAAGCTGGACTGTCCTTGACTGCTCAGCAACAACCCAAAACATCAGCACATTATCAACAGTTTCTCATCCCAAATCCAAAACACAGTGTCACACTGGCTTCTGTGAAGAAAACCAGCTCTATCTTGGCTGAAAACAGGACACAAGGAATAAGGGAAGCGGTTCCCCGAGGGCAAAACATTACTAAAGCATTTAATGAACAACAAGGGAAAGACGAATCTCCAACAGAATGGTTGGAGAGGTTGAGGAAAAACCTACAAATGTACTCTGGAATTGATCCGAATACAGTGGCTGGGACCGCACTCCTTAGAACACAATTTGTAGCTAAATCCTGGGGGCATATAAGAAGGAAATTAGAAAAATTGGAAGATTGGCAAGAAAGAAGATTAGAGGAGTTACTTAGAGAAGCCCAGAAAGTCTATGTTAGGAGGGACGAAGAAAAACAAAAAGCAAAAGCAAAAATTTTTGTACGTGTCAGTAGTAGGAGCAAAAGGAGAGCCTTTTAAAGTAAATATATTGAAAGATGTAGAAGTAGAAACAGAAAAGAAAATTTGTCTTAATGATTTACTTTTGCTCCCTGAAGCGGAATACAATTTATTAGGAAGGGATTTGATTTTGAAGTTAAACTTGAGCATTCAGAGTCAAGGGGACAAATTGCAGATTAAATTATACACTTTAACACAAGAGGATGAAGAAGCTATTAACCCCTCAGTGCGGTATAAGGAAGGGGAAACTGGAAAGATAAAAATGGACCCCATAAGCGTTCAAATAACAGATCCGCACCGCCCAATTAGAATCAAGCAATACCCTATACCTATGGAGGGTCGAAAAGGATTAAAAGGATATTTACCCTGAAGCTAAATAAATGGAGACATAGAAAGTTATTAATGTGACTGGGTGCGGGACAGAGGAGGAGATAAAAAACAGGGGCAAGGAATCGGGTAGAGGGACGGAAGGACGTTTTAAGAAGCGGCAGGCTACGAGAAAAGCAGGAAAGAATTAAAAAATAGGAACAGGAATGAGGATAGAAGGAAATACTGAAACAAAATTTAAAAAGGGACAGGGTATACGGAAAAAAGGGAGGAGTTAAAAGTACGGGAAAGGGAAGCTGGATAAAGGGAATCGTTGAAGGAGAAATTAGGTAGCGGTGGGGTGCAAGAAATACAAGGAGAGGGGCGGGGAACCAAAAAAAAAAACCCCAAACAAAAAAACGGAGAAAGGGAGCCGGGTAGAGGGAGACGTAGAAGAACTTTTAAAAAGCAACCGGGTACGAGAGACACGGACAGGAATTAAAACGCAGGGACGGGGAGACGGACAGAGGACAAGGCAGAAAGGAAAAAGAAGTGGCGGTCAGGTACGAGAAACACGGGAATATTAAACAAACAGGGAGATGGCTAGAAGGAACCGCAATGAGAAAATGTTAAAAGTAACAGGGTACAAGAACCACAGGAAATAATGAAAAAATAGGGACGGGGAGATGCACAGAAGGAAACATAGGAAGAAAGTTTTTTCAGTGACGGGGTGCAGGACAGAGGGAGGAAATAAAACACAGAGACAGGGTGCCGGAGGGAGGGAACTGTAGCGCGAGAAATTAAAATGCAGCAGGGTACAAGAAACACAAGTAAGCATTAAAAAACGGGGAAAGGGAGCCGCAGAGAGGGAAACGTGGAAAAAATTAATAGGTGAAATGGTACAGGGCAGAGTCGGCAGATGAGCAGTAAGTTTCGGGGAGCCGACACACAAGGGATTCTAAAGCAGTTCCAAGAGCTAATCCCAGGAAACCCAGGATTAAAGTTCTCAGTTTCATATTTCACGTCCAAAATATGTAGAACTTTGACAGAGATGACATCGTGTTTTCCTTAAACCAGCTGATTGCAAAATGCTGCACTGGGCGAGAACACCATAAACAGTTTAAGACGAACGGCCACGCTCCTAAGTAAAACAATAAACCCAGCGCACGGGATCCGCGCAGCCTCTGCTTCGGCCTTCGCCTCTCGCCATCCGCCGCCAAAGCTGCTGCCGCATCCTGCGCGCCACGCGTAGCAGGTTTCCAGCCACGGCCTGAAAGGCGGTAAGGGTAAAATACGAGAAAATGTGCCATTACGCTCTGCAGTTACGATTAATTCAGTTCCTGTTTCACAGTCCGGTTACGGAACGTGAGGTCGCTCGCAGGAAGCGTCGTGGCGGAAATCAGAGGGGTGCCGAGGCGGCCGGAGAGACGGCAGAAGGCTGGAGGGCACAGAGGTACTCGGGAGGGGATCTGAACGGAGCACAGGCGGCGTCGGGGAGACGCTGGCCGACGGGAGGTGAGCAAGATGGAGGAGAGGACAGAAAGACCGCTCTGAGGAAGAGGGATGGCCCGAGGAGATGTTCTGACAAACCGAGAGGGGTACAAATCACGCTCCAGAGATAACAGCGCGCCAAGGAGACCCCGTAAAACCTCGGGATGGGGGGGGGGGAGGGGAGGGGGTAAGGGAGACACGCCAGGGAAATCTAAAAAGCGACGGGGTGTGTGACAAACAGAAAGAATTGGAAAAGAATAGACATCTGGATAAAAGCAAATATAGAAAGAGAATTTAAAAAGAAAAAAAGGGTATGAGGCAGGGGAGGAAAAAACTAACAAATAGGGAGAGAAGACCAGATAAAAGTAGACAAAAAATTATCAAAAGCGAAGGTGTTAAAGAAGGAGAAACTTGGCAATGGGGCAGCAGAAGAAATCAACAAAGGCAGAAAGCAAATTTAAATAGTGACAGGGTATAGCAGAGGCGGGAATGAAATAAAGACAGTGAACTGGATGAAAACAGATAGGGAAAAAAAATTCAGAAGTGATTTCACACAGGATAGCCAGGAAGTAATAAAAACGTAGGGTTAGCCGTCTCCATAAAAGCAGACACAGAAAATTTAAAAAACGATGAGGTAGAGGACAGACAGGAAAAGAGTAAATAATCGGGACAGAAAACCAGGTTAAAGTAAGCATAAAAACATAAGTTCCTCACCGTTCCTGGAGGTATTTAAAAGGCGCGTGGATGTGGCACTTAAGGCCACGGTTTAGTGGTGGACTTGGCCGTGTTAGGTTTACGGCTGGGCCCGATGATCTTAAGTGTCTTTTCCATCCTAAATGATTCTGTTATTCGAAAATGAAGACGTTAAGACGGGGAAAAAAAGTTAAAATAGGGAAAAAACCTGAATAGGCAAAGACATAGCAAGAAAATTTCACAAGCAACAAGGTATGGGACACACTAGAATGAGCTAAAAAAATGAAGCTGCTGAAGTGGATAAAAACAGACGAGGAAAGAAAATCTAAACGTGAGGGGGTACAGGAGAGACAGGAACCAACTGAAAAAAAGGGAGCTACATCCTAATAAAAGTAGATTTAGAACGAACATGTTAGAAGCGGCAAGTTACAGGAAATGGGAAAAAAAACCGTAGGGAGAGAAAATGAGATAAAAGTACACCGAGAAACAAAATTTCAAACCAAAAAGAACGATGACTAAAAAAATTGAAAAATGGGGACAGCGAACCACATAAAAGTAGACACAGAAAGGAAATACAAAAAGCGGTGCCCTTAGGAAAAAATAAGAGAAAATAACTAATAAGTAACGACAGCGGACGAGATAAAAGTAGAAAATTTGAAAAGCAATGGGGATCAAGGACTTTAATTAAAGACAGTGATGGTGAACTAAAATGGAGATGTAGAAGGGAAACTGAAGAAGGGGTGGGGTGGCACTAAGGAAAGACAAGAAATAATTGAAGATACAGACATGGAAGGGCACAGAAAGTACATGTTAGAAGTGATAGGCATTAGGGAAATAAAGGAAAAAGCAGAAATAGGGACAGTGGAGTAAAACAGCTATAGAGAGACAATTTTAAATGCGATGACAATAAAGAAAAACCAGAAGAGAGAGACAGAAGATGGGATAAAAGTAGAAAATGTTAAAAGCAACAGGGATTAAAGAAATAGGGAAAAAATTGTGAAATAGGGACAGTAAACAGAGATGTAGAAAGAAAGTTTTAATAGTGAGGGCGCTAAGGAAAGACAAGAGCTAATTAAAAATACAGACAAAGGGAACAAAAGTAAGCCTGGCAAGAACATTTAAAAAGCGATAGGTGTTAGGGAAAGAAGGGAATAAAGCATAAAAGAAACGGCAAACTTTTAAAAGAGTTGGAGAAAGAATAATGAAAAAGCCAGGTGATGCAGAGAAGTGAAAGAAATTTAAACTCAGTAACATCACAGTGTCATTAAGCAGACATCTTCTGTTTCACTTCCCCCCTTTTCTATTACCCTTGCGAATTCTTTCGCAGTCCCTTATAACGTACCACTCTCCTTCGTCCGTCGATTAAAATACCTCCCTGTTGCGACTTCAGGTTTGACCTTACTCTTTTTCCAGGTAACACAGTCATCCCCATTCTTCTGACAACGCCATAGCGAACCTCGAATTATACAACACGTACATAAAACAAATAAGCTATCAACTAATACGAGTACAAGCAGCTCTTTGATCCATTTAAAATTTGGTAACCGAGAGGCTAATTTGCTCCGAACTTCTTCACAACCCCAAGAGGTGATGTAAATCTAAAGTTGTTCTTATCATGACCTACTCCGTAGCGGGGGTTATTAAATAGAGAGGTGTTAACCGGAACCGGAACTCCTGTTAGAACGTCTGGCTAGACTCTCTAGGCACTTGCAATCGCTTTCGTTTAGAATTTCCTAATATTATTATGTATTTCTATAGATTATTTTCGCCTAACTGGGTGAGATCTTCCCCTCGGTATTGGGATCGGTTACGGCCGCCCCAACAAAATTCCAAATGGACTTAAATTCTCTTTAGTTCCCGGTTTTACCCTGATTCGTAGTAGGGCTACAGCGGGAGCGCTTGGTACCAATGTAGATTTGCTTCTTGACTAAGTTTAGCTAGCTGTTGTTTAATTAAGTGATTCATTTTCTGCACTGGCCCACATGCCTGAGGTCGGTTGCCGGTTTGTTCCTAAAATTTTACTAACTCGTCGCACTATTTGCGCACAAAAATGAGCACCCCTATCAGAAGATATTACTGCTGGTACTCCAAATCTGGGAATAATTTTCGTTTAAGAGTACTCCTGTCACTTCCCTAGCCTTATTAGCCCTACAAGGGAAAGCTGCTGGCCAGCCCGAAAAGGTATCTGTTAATACGAACAAATCCCAAACCCTCCCCTTTCCGTGGGAGTTCGGAAAAGTCTGTTTGTCAATTTTGACCTGGAACTTTCCCTTTACCGAGACTTCCAAATTTACACGATTTCCCACCTTTGCATACTTCACAGTTATTAACCATGGCTTTTACAGTTTGAAACAAATTCCTGGCTACTATTTGCTTCATAAGGGAATCATACGAGGCTTCAGTTGCCCAATGAGTCTGGTCGTGTTCTGCTTTTACCGGTTTCCGTACTATTCTAAAGGGAACTATTACTCTGTTACCTTTTAATTTTGCCCAACCTGATGATTCAACTTCTGCTTCCAAATCTTTAATTAATCCAAGATCGTTCTCATCACAGTCGACCGAGTCCGGTAGCGGCAAAGCTTTTTCAGGAATCAAACTTAACGCCTCACCTTGTTCCGCAGCTCTTTTTGCCTCATAATCTGCCGATTTATTCCCCACTTCCTGAGCAGCGTCACCCTCTTGGTGCCCCTTGCGGTGCATAAGCGCAACCGCCGAAGGCGACTGTACCGCATCCAAAAGTCTTAGGATCACGTCAGCAAGCTTAATGTTTTCCTTGGGCGGTCAGAAGTCCCCGTTCCTTCCGGATAGCCCCACGGGCATGAACTACACCCAAGGGTATTTTGAATTTGTCCGGGTGTTCGCTCGCAGTCCTTCAACAAGCTCTCACTAAAGCAATTCATTCGGCTCGTTGTGCGGATGTACCCTCAGGGAGTGACTTTGCTTCCAGCACTCGCTCTGCGGTGGTCACGGCATACCCCGCCATTCGAGCTCCATCCTTGGCTGACAGTAGGCACACTGATCTTTCGGGAGGGGTTGACTTCCCCGAGACGGGGCACTTGGGCTACTTCTCATGGCTCCTCGCCTCCCATTAGTGGTGTTTCCCAGTGGGTTCTCAGAGGTTACCTGGCCCCTGCGGTGCGCAAAGCAGCCGCTGTAGCGCTGGCAATTGTTTTGCCCATTCCCCCCCCCGCCTGTCCCTATTCCGACACACTTGCCAAGCAGTCTCCAGCAATTTCTCTAAATCTCTCACATCTGTTCCTTGCACTTGCTGTAACTTTTTCTTGACATCATCCGTCAGCTGTCCCAGAACCAGGAATAACAACTGACCCTTTCCCTCCTGAGAGGTACGGTTTAAAGGAGTATATTTCTGCATCCCTTCTTTTAATCGGTTCAAAAAATCAGTAGGGGATTCTTTTCTATCTATCTTGTTTAATTTCATACAATTTAGACCAATTTACTGATTTTGGGACAGCACTTCTTATTCCAGAAGCCATTCGTTCCCTGTACCGCGGTACTAAGTCCCGGGCTCCTGGCTGGTTAGGGCCCCGACCGGGACTGGTAATGGGAACATGGTTATCCACTGTTCCCGGCAGAGTTCCAGCCAAAACCAGAGCCTGGACTTGAGGGTCTGGCCACCCTCACAACACTCTGCTTTTCTGCCTCGCCGAACACCGCATCCGACATTGCACGCACATCCTCACAATCGGGGTCAAACAATCCTTTAATCTCCCATTCTGTCAACCTTTAAACATCTTTGTCCAATGCTACAAGGCGAGCAACATCTTTTTTGCTTCCTATTTTGCTTATTGTTTGTCTTTTTCTATCGCCAGGACCATAGGGTCCTGGGGTGCTGAATTGATTCCACGTTCTTTCTGCCATTCAGGGTGGTTTCGTAGAGTGAAAAACATACGTATCTGCATAAAGCACTTCATCCCATTTTCCTTCTCCCTGAAGGAAGAGCATTAAATTGTATTATTACACTAAATGTATAATACCTATTATAACGTGTGTAGTATTATATTACAATTATATGTACCTTAATGTAATAATGTAATTTTATTTTAATGTCCTGTTAAAGGGCCGTTTTTCTCCACCGTCTGGCTTCTAGAGAGGCCACCACTGATTACAATGCTTAATTAAAGTTTTCCTATCGACACTGCCTCCCGGCACTCCCCCCGGATCTCTCCAGTGCTCCAAAACACATCCCAGTGGGCTTTTCTTTAGAATTCCGCCACTCTGTGACTCTCCCATATCTGATGCAAATTTTACCATTAATAACCAAAATCCAATAAATGACAAACCAATAACCAATACCCGAAATGCATTAGCCAAAAGTCAGGTAACAGTTAACCGGACCTCCAAATGGGGACGCAGCCCCTCCAAACGGGGAAGTTAATCCCCTACCATATGGGACACAAGTCCCCCAGAGGTACACCTGTAAGGTGCTAGCGAGCCGGTATACGCCGACCCGTGTGCACATCTGCACGTCTTAAAGACGGTCCCAAATTGATCGATCGTTACCAATTCAGGATTTAAGGATGTCTTCTTGCCAGAGGGTCTTTGTCTGTCCCCGCGGTGATCCGACTGAGAACGGGGGTCTCTCCGGAAAAGATCTCCGGGGGCAAACCCAAGAGAGTCCCAGACTCATCGGGTCCCGCAGCCAAACAGGATGTCCCTCCCACCTGGGTCACCAAATGATTCACAAAAGTTACAGAAATTTAAACTCAGTAACACCAAAGTGTCATTAAGCAGACGCCTTTATTGCCACGCCGGACGCCTGGGGGATATCTCTTCCCAACGCACGCGCACTGAAGCAAAACTTCATCCTTTATATACCTGAAAGACGTGAATATTCGCACGTGTCCTGAGAAATCTCCGCCTCCTCGCTTATCTGCCACGTTTACGTAACTCTGGTGTTGCAAAACTACACTACGCGTGCGCGGGGGTCTCGGGCGGTCGTCGGTGGTCATTTGGGGAGTTAGCCCCCTCCTTCTTTTTCCCTTTTATGGTCACAGGTCTCCTGAGGATAGTTCCTTCTCCTTGGATGTTTTCCCCTTCTGTTCTTCAGCCAAGCGGTTCCTTCTTATCATCCGTGTTTGAGCACTCCTGCTAGGACGTTTCTGTGCTCAAGGTGAAGGTATCTCCTCTGCACTCATCAATTTCTCAGTCCTTGCTCTTAACTCTTCTCCTCTTGGTTCTCTCCACCTGTCTTCTCCGTTTCTACTTGTCTTTTAATTTTCATCAGGGCTGCTTTCCTCCTGATGAACTGTTTACATATAGGTACAGTGTTGGCACTGAGGCAAATACAGCCTAAGGACTATGAGAATAGGCCGTTAAACATAATGCCACGGTTGCTAGGCTAAAGAAGTCTATACTAAAGTTAAACTAATCACGAAATCAATAACCTTCCAGAAAGTACATCTCTTCAGAAATTTGTAAAACTGACAGTTGATTAGTTACACATGGTAAAACCTTCTAATTGTTTTAGATCCTTGTTTCAGAGGGCACTAAGGGAAGGGAAGAAGTCAGTTAAAAAATAAGGGTAGGCAAATAAGGACCGCGAATGAGAGAAAAGGCGGCAGAAAATTTTAAAAGCAATGGTGATTACGGCAAAAGGAAAAATATTAAGAGGCAGGGATGGCGAACTAAAACGGAGACGTAGATAGAAAATCTAAAAAGTGAAGCCACTAAGGGAATACCAGAAACAATCAAATACAAAGGGATACTGAAAAGTCGGCCAGAAAACCCTCTAACACTTAGTTTGAAGCTTTAGAAGGCGGGCATTCCTTACGGCAGCGCTGGGCAGCGCTGGGGATCGCTCCACCACGAGTGCTCCGACGGGTTAGTAAAGCACATCAGTTCATATGCAGAAAAGTCATACGTGTCATCAGATCCCCCAAGAAGGGCAGTCTTATGGTGAGGAGTCCCCGGAATTCGTTGACATAGTCCAAGCATGCGCAGTAAAATTAGGGTTAGGGTCTTTTCACCCTCAGGTGGTCGTCCACAGTCTTCCTCACGCAGTCTGCCAGTTGAACCTGGGGCTTCCTTTGTCCATATCTAGTCATCGAATTAGCTCCTCGGTCTTTCGGCCTCAGGATGGCACAAGGAGGTCAATTTAACCTGGTAGCAGTGATTTCCACGGGAAGCCTAAGGAGCTTTCTTTGTGTTATCCGTGAGTTTACACGGGAAGCCTAACAAGCTTGCTCACAGTCTGTTTGATCTTGTCGGGCAAGAAGTGACATGTTTAAGGTCTCAGCCAGTGATTTTACTTAAAAGAGTAAGTAAAGACGGAGAGGGGGAGACGGACAGGGAGACAGGGAGAAAGAGTAAAACAGCGATGGGCTTCAAGAGGGAGAGAGAGAAGAATTAAAAGATCCTGGCAGGGAGCCGGACAGGGCAAGACGGCAAAAGAAATGAAACTGCAGCGCGGCTCAGGGCTGACAAGGACAAAATTGCAAAACAGGGACAGGGAGCAGGATAGCGGGAGACAGAGGAAGAAAGAGACTTGTGCTGTGCTACAGGGCCGAGAAGGAAGACCTTGAACATCAGCCAGAGACTAGAGAACAGAGTGGAAGGAAGGCAAAAACGGTGGCTGGGAGCCGGACAGAGAGAGAGACTGTGAAAGAAAAGAGTAGCAACACGCTACATTGCAGAGGGAGGAATGGAAAAGCAGGGACAGGGAGCCAGACTGAGAGAGGCAGAGGAAGGAAAAATAGCCACAAGCTACAGAGCAGGGAGAGAGAGGACCTAAACGATGAGGACGGGGAGCTGGTCAGAGTGAGATGGAGAAAGGAGGTATGGGCGGGGGGTGGAGGGGGGGAACCACATCAGCGTGGGAAAGAGGGGGGGGCCAGGGGAGAGGCAGTGAGGGCCCGGGATGCAGAATAGGGGCAACAGGGCCCCGAGGGCCTGGGACTCACCACAGCTTTCACTCCCTGCACTGCTGGGAGAGTTCGCCAGTTCAGACGCTTCTTCCTCCTCCTCCTCCTCCTCCTCTCCTCCCTTCGCCTTCTGTAACTCCTGTCGCTTGGCTGTCCTCCACCTAAGAGAATACCGGGGTGTCTTACAGCTCGTACAAGACGGGGCTCCCTACACACGTAGCCTCACTCGTGCGCTACACGGCCGCCTTTGGTGACACGTACAGACCCTGCATGTCGATGGTGTGGCCTGCTGCGGACTACGAAGAGGGATCCTACCTCACCTGGAGGGGCTGGCTCGCTCTTCCCTGCAGCAGGAGGCAGCTGCCGGCCGGCCGGCCTTCGGTTTCTTCTTCCTCTTTACCGTTCTCTGGCCTCTCCAGCTCTGGCCGTGGCAGCTCCCGCCCAGGGCCGGCAAGCGCTCCGCCTGTCCCTTTCTGCAGCCGTGCCACGAGGAGAGCGAGGCTGGGCAGAGACAACCCACGCGAGCCCGAGGCGGGTGCGGTCAGCGGCATCCCCCCCCAGCGCGGCCCCTGGCAGAGGGAAAGAAGCAGCAGCGACCCTTATTACCGTAGTTCCCCCCTGGCCGAAGCCTCTCCTTCCGCGGGGGCTGCCGGAGACGCCGCTCTGCCCCTGCACCGCTGCCAACGGCGTCCGCTTTCACGGAGAACCCAGTGCACGCGAGGCCCGGCTTGCCGCCTCTGCGACAGGGCCCGAGGCCGGCCTGGGGCTACGGGACGGGCTTCAGGGGAGGGGCTGGAGCTGGGGGCAGCTGCGCGGGGCCAGGAGAAGCGAGCGGGGGGGCTCTGACGAGTTGGGAGGCGCCCGGCGTCCGCGCCTGGGGGGTGTCCACCTCCCTCCCTCCTCCCAGAGCCTCGGTAACTCCCCGGGGCTGCCCCGACCCGACTCGCCTCCAGCGGGCCGGCAGCCGGTCGCAGCGGGCGGCTCGAAGTTCCTCGCCCCGCCACCCGCGGGCGGCCGGTGCGCAGGAGACGCCCCGCACCCGCCCCAGGGGCTCGCTCGCCTCACCGGTGGTCCCGGCCCTTCACGCCCCGCCAGGAACCGGACCCCGCTGCGCCGCCATGCTGCTCCCGCGCGCCGCGCATGCGCCGGACGCCGGCGGCGCGCCGCAGGGCCGAGGGGCGGTGCGCGAACGCCGGGCTGCAGTAGCAGCGAGCACCCGGCGGCCGTGCCTCATTTTGCAGGGCGAGCACCCGCCCACGTTGCGCACATGGGGCGGCAACGGCGCGACCTTACCGGGAAGTAGCAAAGAGCGCGCAGGGACCGCAGAACGGCATCGCGGTTACCGGCGGCCGGCAGCGTGGGTCACTTAGGCGCCGCCGCGCATGCGCGGCTTCCCAGCTGCGGCGAGGTTCCCCACCGCGCATGCGTGCCTCCCGAGAGGCGGCAATGCGCCCATCGCGCATGCGCAGATTCTGAGCGACGAGGTGCTGTACCGCGCATGCGCGGCTGCCGAGCTGCAGTACCTAATTTTGGTCACAGGGCGGCAGCACTGAGAGCGGCGAGGAGGCACGCCACCACGCATGCCCGGGAACGCGCGTCGCAAAAACTACATCTCCCGGCATGCACTAGCAAGCACAACCGCCCGGAAGACCACGCTTCCCGGCATGGCGGGGAACGAACATGGCCGAGAGCAAACCCCGTGCCTCAGGACTACGGCTCCCGCCATGCCGCGAGACGCAGCCTGTCCTGCTGGCTCACCCTGCGCGGACACCGTCTTCCACCCCCCCATCCCCCATCCCCGCCGAGACGCGAGCGCTCACCCGCCCTCTGCAGCGTAGTTCCGGGTGGACCCCTCCGCCGGCTCGCACACCCCTCTGCTCCGTGCCTCCGACGCGGACCCCGCCGCCCTGCCTCAGGTCGATCGGGCGGCCCCGCTCACCTTCTTTCTCGCTGCAGCCGCAGCCCGGTCAGGCCGGGCGACCGCTCCACCCTTGGCTCCCCCCGGCCCCTCCACGGCCACCGGGAGTAGGGCAGCAGCAGCACCAGCCCCTCCCCCGGCAGCCACCCCTGTGCAGGGAGCGTCCGTCCCCACCGGCCTCACCGCCCGCACCTGGGGCTCCTCCAGCCCCGGCCCACAGCTGGAGCCCAGCTGGAACAGGGGGCCAGCGCCCGACCCCCACCCCAGGGCATCCCCTCCTGCCCCGAGCTCCGGCACAGCCCCTCACCCGGGGCAAAGCGAGGGCGAACGCAGCCGCGAGGGCAAAGGAGGCGGCGCATGACAAGGCCCGGGAGCGGGGCTGCCCCGGGGCTCGGGGCCTGCCCCGGGGACACCCCGGCAGTCCTTCCCGGAGCCGCGCTCCTCGGTGCGGCAGGGAACAGGCGGGCGGGCGGCTCCCGGAGCCATGGGCTGCTGGGCAGGGGGAGGCCGCCGAAAACGAGGTGTGAGGCACGGGACGCTACAAGAGAGGAGACCGGGGGCAGGGAGTCAGACCAGGAGAGAGGGAGAGACAAAAAAGTGGCAACCAAGCCGAAAGGAGGAATGAAACAATGGGGAGCCAGGACAGTGAAACACGGAGGTAAGGGGCGGGGAACACCACCAAAACAACCCTCATATCTGCACCGTACAGGGAGCTGGGGAAAAAAGAGAGCTGGAGAGCAACAAGAAGAGCAATGAGCATGGAAAGAAGGGGGTGGATGGGTGGTGGGAGTCCAAAATAGGGTCATCGGGGAGCCAGAGACAGTGAGATGGAGAACGGACAAAAGCAACAGGCGCTGCAGGGGGGAGAAGGAGGAATGAATGAGCAGGGACAGCCAGCCAGCCAGCGACAGAGAAAGGCAAGAGACCGCACGGGCGACAGCGCGGAGAGGGAGGAATTAAAAGCAAGGGACAGATTGCTGGGAAAGCAGAGGCAGAGAATGGAACAGAATCAGAGCGTGCTACAGGGCCAAGAAGGAAGAAACAGGGACAGGGAGCCAGGGAAAGAAAAAGTACTGAGGAGCTACAAGACAGACAGGGAGAAATGAAAAAACAGGGTTCCGGAGCCCGGCAGAGAGAGAGCTGGTGAAAGAAAACGATAGCAGTAGGCTACAGGGAGGAGAGGAAGGAATGAAAAGATAGGGACGGGAAGCCAGACGCAGAGAGAACCATGCCTCTGTGCTCTGAATGAGAGGCCTGTCTGGAAATAGAAAGTGCAGATACTAAATTTAATAAAGTAATAGCGAATATGATAGAGATGAGACTTGACCAAGTGTAGCACAAAATGTAAGATACACTACCCTGCTCCGTCAACGACTGTGGCCTAGCATCTAATGGCAGGCTTAGTTTCTGTTTCCCAAGGAGAGTAGCACAAAAACATAATTTTCCTATTATACAAATATTTTACCAGACTATGCAAAGAAAGTAACAACAATTGCCTTACAGATCTACGTGAATACATAACAGTAGCAGAAAATTGCTAGAGTACAAAACACTCAGCCTTCAAAGTCCACAGAAAGACATTAGGTCTTGTAAATCATCGGTTCTAAGGACCCTGCTGCTACCACATCACCGCAACATGTGACTCACAGCGTATTTCTTTCTTTCTAGGTTTAAGGAATTCCTTCATTTTGGGGGTTTATATGTTGGGGGGTTGTGAAGAAGGAAGCTCCTTAGCCGTGTTTTTCTTAAATCTGGCATATTAACTATTATGGCATGCTGTAATGATCACAGATTTGATATGTTTTCCTGGAAACAAAGTTGAATGCAGAAACAAACTCAAAGACCCAAGCACAGAAAGTGAGCTAGGATCCTGGCGTACAAGCTGGTGTAGACAAAAATCTTACAGAAGATTAACTGAAAAGTCCTCATTCTGCAAATGCTTATACACTTATCAATCCATTACTTGAGTCCACTAGCTTCGTATACAGTAAAGCCTGTGAGAGTAAACATTGTGGTCTGCTTGGTAGATTCATCTGTGACTCCACTCATTGCATACTTAATATTTTCCCCTTCTGTCAAAAGGAGTCGTTTTACCAAATGAAGTTAACGTTGTTCATGATCGCTTTTATGGGAAACTGGCAAAAAAAGAGTTTTCCTTAGGGTGAAAGAGCGAAAATGTTGTGTTGCCAAAAGAACAAATTCAGGATTCAAATGCAAGTCCGCTCGCCCTAAGAAGTTAACACTTCTTCTCCTATAACAATTCCCCACACAGAGCTCTAGCGAATGAGGACCTTATTTTGCTAGTTCTTGGATTTTGCCCACAGTCTGGACCAAACAAAATCTCTCCTCAAGGTTAACTCACTGAGCGACGTCATTGCACAGCTGACAAGACACTATGTGTTTGAGGAGGTCGGGGGTGATTAGGAGTTTGGTTTTGGTTTGAAATTTTTTTACTCCCCAATTGCAGTTACAAATTCAGAAAAAAAAAAGAAATATAGGAACACACTCACATGAAACTTTCCTCGCGTTTGATTCCTTCCACGGTATTCATCATGCATTCAAAATCAAGGTGCATTGTTGTAAAAAGCAATGTATCACTTCTCTACGTTATTCACAGGCAGCACAGAAGTTAAAATTCAACGCAAGAGTTCTGCAAGGACACAAAAGGGAAAAAACACATGCCATCTAGTTTCCTGCCCACTGAGAAATTGGAAAGCAGCTTAAAAAAGGCAAGACGTACAAAAAAAGATCCCCGGCATTAAGGACTCTATTGTCTTGGTTAATATTGGTAACTATTGCTTGGATTTCTTTGTAAAAAGAAACACAAAGGGATTAGACTATAATCAATGAGAATTAAGCCAGCACAGCAAAAACCCAAACAAACCCAACACATAAACAACATTAACTCCTCAAAAATACCTTCCAAACATTTCTTTAGAAAAAAAACAGGGAACATGCAGCTACTGGAGACTTCAATATTTATGTCTTTCTGTGACTCTCCACACCTACATTTGGGGAGAAGACTATAAAACAAGTTCACAGTGCATGAGGTCTTTTAAACTAAAAAAGGGATTAAACTTATGAGCAGTATTTTACTTCTAGAGCTTCACTTGTTCTCTTTGCATTATCATGGGACCCACAGAAGCAAGCCTAGAAAACTTGTGGAAAATTAGTTACATGAATTATGAAGAGGGCCAAGAATCTCTCAATTTTAAACCTACCTCGGGCAAACGATTCTGCCAGCAACTTTTCCAGACTCTGGGATTTTCCTGCTTTCCGTATTTCTGAAAAGATGGTGGGGGAAGCTACCATGCTTGTATAACCTTTGAAGCTGTTAGCATTTCTGCAAAACATGAAACGTTCTTACAGACTGAGCATGCAACAGGGAAAGTTTTACAGACATCCCTTTGTTCTACGCACAATGCCATACTTCTCTCAAAACTGGTAGCCAAGGAGGGAAGGTTTTGAACTCTTTTACGTTTACCTGAATTGTACTGCATAAATATGATGTCTTTTTTTAAGTGCTGCAAATTCCTCTTCATTTTCTGGGACTGCTTCATATGAATATAGACCATGTTTTAATCAGGCATTGCTACCTAACAATTCCAGACACTTGCTAGCTCATTGCTTGACAAATGCACGTACTCTGAATACTGCAGATGTCAAGTTTGGCGTGAAGTTTGGTGTCCATCATGACAGGCCACAATTTAAGCATAATAGAAGGCGACCAAATCTGTTCAGAACGTACTACAGGTTTTCACTTTGCAAATCATAATAGTTTTGGTATTTCCTTGAATGCTCAGCTCTTTATGACAAATGACTATGGATGGACAAAAAAAAACAAACCAAAAAACCCAATCACAAAAATTTTCTCCCAAGCTTCTTGATTCCAAAACAAATCTAAAAATTACAATGTGCCCTAAACCAAACCCTGAACTCACAAAGAAAGCAAAGAACAAATATGAGCTGCATTATAAAAATCTCAATTTTTATGCCAGTCTCATGATTACAGTAGGCACTGTATGGACGGTCCCATATCTTCCCGCACAAGGAAGAAAACTGCCTCTAGGACTGTCCCTACAGCTTTACAAGCCCCACTCCAAGAGGCAGTGGGACCTGATGGAGGAACAATGATGATTAAGGTGCCCTTTTCCACCACTGATCTAGGAGAATGGAGAAAAGTTGCAAGAGACTAGAGAAGCGACCCGGTGAGTGTTACTAAGCATTTTCAGTTCATGGTAAAACAACATAATCCAGACTGGAAAGGTATACAGTTGCTCTTAGAGTATATGACAGAAACAGAAAAGCAATTAATTTTGAAAACAGCAGAGAATTTAGCTGAAGACCATTACAAGATCACGGGGGGGGATGTCAAAGAATATTTCCCCTCCGAGACCCAAAATGGGACGCTAATAAATCTGCCCATATGGAGAGGCTACAGGAATATCAAGAATGGATTTTGAAGGGAATGGAAAGGGCTATTCCCAAAACCACAAACTGGTCAGCTCTATATGCAGTTAAACAAGGTCCTTCTGAGTCCCCATCCGAGTTCCTGGATCGATTGAGGGATGTAATGCGCCGTAGCACACCGCTGGATCCTGGGTCAGAGGTAGGAACACAACAAATAGTCTCCCTGTTCTTGGGTCAGTCTACGGGGGACATTAGGCACAAACTCCAGAAGCTGCGCCCTACAGAAGGTAGAAATCTGGAAGTGTTGCTGGGTGAAGCGTGGAGAGTATTTAGTAATAGAGAGGAAGAATATAGACAAGGGCAAAGAGGAAGGATAGCAGTTGTCAGGGAAGAGGAGGAAGGGAGGCCTAGACGAGAACCATCTTGATTAGGTAAGGATCAATGTGCGTTGTGTAAGAAATTTGGTCATTGGAAAGGAGGGTGTCCAAGAAACAAGGCAAAGAGGCGAAGCCACCAGACAGGAAGAATAGTAGCCCATGTGAAAAAGGATTGACAGGGACCTGGGGAATCTACCCTAGCAGATCCACTGGTTATAATGAGGCTGGGGAAGGAAGAACAAGAAGTAGAATTTTTGGTTGACACAGGGGCAACATACTCGGTTTTAAATCAAGCCTTGATGCCCCTGGGAAACGACTATATCATGGTAAAAGGAGCGACTGGCCAAAGTGAAAAGGCATATTTTTGTAAACCTTTGAAATATAAATTGGGAAAACAATGGGGTATCCACAAATTCCTACATAGGCCCAACTCCCCAAAGCCACTTTTGGGAAGAGATTTGTTAGAACAATTGGGTGCAAAAATTACATTTGAAAAAGGAGAAATTACTCTGGAAGTAAAAGATCAGCAATATATCCAGATACTGAGTCTATTCTTAACCAGTCTGCCCGCAGAAGGGAAGGTAAGGAAGGAATTCGGCCAGTGATTGGAAGATTTTTATAAATAGGATTACTGAAAAACTGTGAGTCTGATTTCAACACCCCTGTATTACCTGTTCGTAAACCTGACGGGTTGTATAGTGTGGTCCAGGATCTACGGGCCGTAAATAAAATAACTGAGGACCTTTACCCCGTAGCAGCAAATCCATATACCCTGTTGACCGTATTAACACCTGAACTAACTTGGTTTACTGTTTTAGATCTGAAGGATGCCTTCTTTTGCCTCCCTCTCCATGAAGCCAGCCAAAAATTATTTGCATTTGAATGGGAAAACCCCAAAAGTGGTCGCAAGACTCAGCTCACTTGGACGGTGTTGCCACAAGGATTTACGAACAGTCTACCATCTTTGGCAATGAGCTCGCAGAAGACTTGGAATCTTGGGAAATACCGTCTGGAGAAAGGAAACTGTTACGATACGATTGTATGATCTGGACGGGCAAAGAGACCACACGAGCCTTTGAGCTACTAAAGAAAGCTTTGGTGTCGGCTCCGGCCTTAGAGCTCCCCGATGTGAGTAAACCGTTTTTTTCTCTTTTCCCACGAGAAACAGGGAATTGCTCTGGGAATATTAGCACAAGATCTGGGCCCCTATCGACAAGCAGTTACCTACTTTTCCAAACAGTTAGACGCAACTGCGAAGGGTTGGCCTGGATGCTTGAGAGCAATTACAGCTGTAATATTGAATGTACAAGAAGCCCGAAAATTTACTCTGGGCCAGAAGATGACTGTTTTAGTGTCTCACACAGTGTCCGCAGTGCTGGACGCAAAGGGTGGGCACTGGCTTTCTCCACAAAGATCCCTGAGATATCAGGCTATACTGATAGAACAGGATGATGTGGAGGTCGTAGTTACTAACATTGTCAACCCAGCTTCTTTCCTTAGTGGAAACACGGGAGAACCAGCGCATCATGACTGTTTGGAGACTATTGAAACAACGTACGCAAACCAACCAGATCTAAAAGACAACCCTATGGAAAGCGGAGAAAACTGGTTCACAGGTGGAAGCAGCTATGTCCTGAGTGGTAAAAGACACGTGGGATATGCCATTACCACTAGTCAAGAAATAATAGACCTTTGCCCATAAATACCTCTGCACAGAGCGCAGAAATAATTGCTCTGACCCGAGCCTTGGAAGTGGCTCAAGGCAAAGTTGTGAATATTTATACAGACTCAAGATATGCCTTCGGAGTTGTGCACGTGCATGGAACAATCTAGGAGGAAAGAGGGTTACTGAGCTCTCAAGGGAAAACTATTAAGCATGCAAAAGAGATTTTGAGACTGTTGAAAGCAGTCCAACTTGCTGAGAAGGTGGCGATTATGCATATTAAGGCTCACCGGAAAGTGAGCTCGGAATTGGAGAGAGGAAATGAGCTGGTGGACAGAGAGGCAAAACAGGTAGCTAAAACAGAGATTAAAACAGAAGGAGCTTTAGTCCCTGACAGCGAATCTCCCTAGAAGGTAAGCCAAAATATACCGAGGAAGATCAAAACCTTATCACAGATCTGGAAGGGTCATATAACAAAGAAGGGTGGGCTTATACCCCGCAAGGAAAAGTGGTTATTCCCTCCTGCCTAATATGGCATTTGGTAAGGGAAGAACATAGGAAAAGGCATTGGGAGATGGAGACTCTATATAAACATTTAATTAGAGAAAGTGTGGCCAGAAATTTGTATACTATGGTGAGACAGGTAACTCAACAACGTGATCTTTGCCTCCAAACTAATCCCAAGAATACCGCCAAGCCAGAAATGGGCCAGATTGGGAGAGACAATGGGCCTGGGCAACAATGACAGATTGATTTTATAGAACTTCCAAGAAAAGGGGGGTATCGATATTTATTGGTATTAACTGATACCTTTTCAGGTTGGCCAGAGGCATTCCCAACCAGAACAGCTAAAGCTCGGGAGACAGCTAAAGCATTGATACAAGAGATAATACCACGTTTTGGAGTTCCAGCAACTATATCCTCTGACAGAGGACCACATTTTGTCCCTATTGATCCAGCATTTCAGTTACTTAATTATACTGGCCTCCCGGTTCCGCTAGGGACAGGGTGGTACTGGTTGTGTGGTACAGCAGCTCGGAAGACTTTACCTCTGAGGTGGTGGGGAGCATGTACTTTGGACACCCTGGTTCCCAACATCACTATTATTGATAAAACAACACAGAATCCCGTGAGAAGAAACTGAAGGGTGAGTAAACCCTTAATAGAAAAGCTGACACGCTATCATAGCTTTGTGCGGTGGCTAATCCCATTTCTGGGGGTTAGCGAGTTAGAAAAAGCTATAATAAACATCTCAGCTGTAATAGAGATAATCGAGAATAAAACTATAGATGCCATCAGGAAACTCCAAGAAGAAACTACTAGTTTATTGAAAATAGTATCACAAAATCGTATGGCTCCAGATTTAATATTAGCCTCACAGGCAGGGGTGTGCACAGTAATCAATGTCAGCTGTTGCATGTATGTAGACCAAAGTGGGTGAATATCTGCTGACTTACGGGAGATCAGAGAACAAGCAAAAATCCTACGTGAAAGTAACTCCAGATGACACCTTTTGGGGGTTTTCTGAGCTGTGGGAAAGTTAACCTCTTGGTTTACCAAACCTATCATGGTTAAAACGATTATTTGTTACTTGAATAATTATTGTGGTTCTATCCATAGCGCTTTGTGTTATAGTTCGATGTGCCCTGTGGTGTTTCCGGAACACAGGGGACTCCTACAGCGGATGGAAGAGGAACCAGTTACGACGCAGGCTTGAGTCTTACCAGTATTTTGAAAAGATGCTGGATAAGGATGTGATAAATGATTTAGTCCCAAACAGGATTCCAATTCAAATTTACAATTTATTAAGCGAATAGAGGCAAGCAAACAGCGCTGGGTGCTCCGGGAGTCTCCGCTCCACCAAGATGCACGCGGTACAGTTACTGTTCTTGGTTTATATCCTGTCTGCTAATACGTATTCATGAATAGGCGTGTCTTCTTCGGCGCATGCCCTCTTCTCCTTCTAGAGTCTTGTCAAATCTTCCTCGGCGTGCCCCCAGGATGACCCCAAACTTTATGCATGCACTTTACAAGTTTCTCTTTACACAATACTATGCGGTCAGTGGTCAAACTGGTTTGAGCTGATATACCAGCAAAGTAGTTTAACTTTCTTCTGTAAAATACCCCTTTTTATGGTGCAGGAGAAATCCATAAAAGTACAGAAGATTACACTTCATCACACGAATCAGATGAACATATTTCACAATCCCCCATCTTCTTCTTTGCAGTATTGATTCGTGTTTTCATTTCCAATTGAGTACTGCAGATATCTGCATTCCTTGTATAACCGAGTAGATTAATCTAGTAACAATCCCCCACATATCCCCAGTACAACTATCCCGATTTTAGTAAGCCAATCACCACCCATAAAATCTCCCCCAAATCCTCCTAGATTGACTCCTTTCCAAGTTTGTCTCTCAGGAGGCCATTCGTTATACACCTGGCTCTCCCTGATTTATGGGTAACAGGAAAAAACCCTAGGTTTTATTGTTCCAATTCCTTGGCAAATATGATTACAGGTACAGGCTGTACAATTAGAAAAGGTCCTCACTTTTTCCATTTTTCTGGGGTAAACCCCAGCTGGACTTGTTCCAATATTGACTACAGTTATTTGCCGTAGTCAGAGTCAAGGAACTCACCCCAAGCAGAACTAGAAGAGGTCCGGTCAGGACCATAGTGGTCGGCGGTCACAGCCCGAAGGGGTTGCAGCCCTTGGCAGACCCTTTTTAAGCCGCAATACCAGTTCCCCTCCGGTCTTGCCCTCTCCTTTCCTTTAAGGGGGTGCTTTCTTAGTACCCAAATTAATTGAGCACTGCTTGTGAAGGCCAGAGCTTTGCTAGATCAGTGGTTTGTCCAGACCTGAGCACTTGCCCGAGCCTGGCGATCCTCTTTATTTGCAAGGCTTTATGGCTACAGAAAACTGCCAGTTAGCCTGCAACACTAATCTTACAAATAAACACCACCTTCTACACAAAGGACAAATTCTAGTTCCAGCTCCTTTTTCCTGTTCTTCTTTTGCCAACAATTCCTTCCGATTATACTCGTTTGGAGTACCCATTGTTGTTTCCTATTACCCTTTCCCATTGTTTTCCAAACTTGGGGATTACTTATATTGCTCTTCATAGCTTCCCATGGCCATCGTTCACCTTGATTTGTTCCACCACAAACGTAACAATTAGCTATATTCAATGACTTAGCAATGTTTTCAGCAAGATTTACAAATAGATTTTTAGCAACTGTGGGAATTTCATGTTTCACTCCTGTTTCTATTACAGGAATAGCCGCAATAAAATTCCCACAGCAATTTAGTCAGATGTGACTTTCCACTCCTTCACTGGACCTTTCACTCGTGGCACATGTGTCCATCCTTTTTCAGCAGTTCTCACAGCTGTTTCTGTAGTTAATAAAACAAGGAAAGGTCCTTTCCAGAGGGGAGATAGGTTTCCTTCTTTCCATGTTTTTGTCAGAATTTTATCTCCTGGTTCTAACTGATGAATTGCAAATCCTAAAGGTGGTGTTTGGCACCATCCCAATCTCTCTTAATTCTTTTAATCTTTTTCCAAGGGTAATTATATATTGTTGGATACTATGATGCTCAATTACATTGTTCCCCAGAGGCACTCCTTGAAAATAAGGCACGCCATATAACATTTCATATGGCGATAATCCAGTCTCACTGTATGGTTTAGTTCTTACGTTTAGAAGTGCCAGTGGTAAACATTTCGTCCAGGGCATTTGCGTCTCAATCATTAATTTAGCCAATTGTTGTTTTATTGTTTGATTCATTCTTTCTACCTTCCCCGAGCTTTGTGGGTGCCACGGAGTGTGGTATTCCCACTGAATACCTAATGATTGACATAATAGTTTTATTATTTCAGAAGTAAAATGTGTGCCCTGGTCAGAATCAATGTACTGGATTATCCCATATCTAGGTATCAAATGTTCCAATAAAATTTTTACCACCATCTGTGCCATAGCTCGTGCTACAGGGTATGCTTCTACCCACTGTGTTAAATGATCTACTATTACCAATAAATATTTTATCCTCCCTACCTTAGGCAATGCAGTGAAATCGACTTTCTCAAAAGGTCTGTAAGCTGTTTTTCTCCCTCCCGTGACTGTTTGTCCAAACACTGTCTTATTTACCTTTTGACAGGTTAAGCAACCTTGTGTAATTTGCTTTGCTATTTCAAAAATTCCAATACCACCAAATTGTTTAAGAAAATGATCACTTAACGCTTTTGTACCCCAATGTGTTTGCACACGCAAACGTTCTAATATTCGCCTGGTGTAGGCTTTTGGCAACATTTCTCGCCCATCGGGCAGTGTCCATTTTCCTTGTTCTAATTTAGCTCCTATTTTCTCCAATTTTGTTTGTTCTTGTGGGGCAAACTTCTTCTCTCTTTCCTCTCGTCCTTCTTTGCTGGTGTCCTCCTTTGTTTGTATGACATTAATTTTGGCAACTTTAGTCCTCAAGGCTGCTTCCTGGGCCTCTTTATCTGCTAAGTTATTTCCTCTAGTTCGGTAATCTAATCCCTTTTGGTGTCCCCTCACATGTACCACTGCTATCTCCTTTGGTTCTCTTAAAGCCTTTAAAATTTTTACTATTAATTCTTGATGTACTAAAATCCTCCCTTGAGTATTAATCAAACCTCTTTCTTCCCAAATTTTTCCAAAAGAGTGAAACACCTCATATGCGTATTTAGAATCTGTAAATATAGCCCCACTTCTTCCTTTTAATAATCCCAGGGCCCTACATAGGGCATACAGCTCACAAGCCTGAGCTGACCATGATGGACTCAGAGGTCCTGATTCCACAAGTTCCAAGTCCTTATTAATTATTGCATATCCCGATTTTCTCTTCCCTTCTACCACTCAGGAGGAGCCATCTCTGAACAGCGCATCTCCATTTTCCAACTCAGCATCTCTTAAATCTGGTCTCACCTTAGTCTGGGTCTCAATTACCTCTAAACAGTTATGTTGTAATTCCTCTGATGGTTCTCCAAACAAAAATTGTGCTGGACTCTGAGCAGAAGTCACGCTTATTCAGGGGAGTCTATTAGTATTGCTTCGTACTTTAGAATCCGGCTGTCCATTAACCATTTTTCCGCTTTTTGTTGTGAAACATTTCTGACATTGTGTGGGGTATACACTTTTAAAGGAGCACTGAAGGTAATCTTCCTAACTTCTTCTATTAATAATGCTGTAGCAACCAAAGCTTGGAGACAAGCAGGCCATCCTCTGCTTACTGGATCAAGTAACTTAGAACAATACCCCACGGGTTTTTTGATTCCTGCCCAGTCTTGAGTAAGAACTCCGTATGCTGTCTGGCTTGATGTATTCACAAAGAGATAGAAAGGTTTTTCTAGATCTGGGAGGCTCAATACAGGTGCTTGTATTAATGCCTTTTTTACTTCCTCACATCTCTGATTGTCTTCAATAAGCCATTTAAGTTGGTTATTAGTTAATTTTTCATATAAGAATTTTACTTTTTCACTATAATTTTCAAGCCATGGTCTACAATATCCTGATAATCCCAGTATTTGCCTAATTTCCATTTTAGCTTGTGGGGGTCTTAAGGATGGAATCCCAGATACCCTATCAGGATCTAACTTCTTCCTTCCCTTACTCAGCCAATGTCCTAAGTATTTTACTTCTTGTTCTACAAACTGCAGCTTTGATCGGGACACCTTTAATCCCTTTTCCCCTAGAAAATTTAACAATTTAATGGTGGCTTTTCAGATCCCCTCTTCAGTTTCTCCTGCTACTAATAAATCGTCCACATATTGCAATAATTTTACCTCCTTAGGTATTGTGAAATCTTGTAGAATTTTCTCTAAAGTTTGTCCAGATAGATTTGGTGACTCTGTAAACCCTTGTGGTAACACAGTCCATCTTAATGGTTGTTTTCGTCCTGTTTCGGGGTCCTCCCACTCAAAGGCAAAATAATCTCCGGATCCCTCATCCAGAGATGTGGAGTAATCGCTGAGGGGTACTTTGGAAATTTACCCTCTAAGAACAGCCTTGAAACCAGGTGGAACGTAGCACTCATGCACAACGGGTCTGTGCCATGGAGACTCCCTGAACGGCCTTGGATGTTGGCAACATCAGGGGCGCCTGGTGTGCTGACTCTGGGAGAGATTACATGGAGGCTGGAGCGGAGTGGAGACCTCGCGGCCACGCTCTGTGAACCGGGGAGTTTAGGGATGCACAGGATGTACATTGATAAGCTGCACTTACAATGTCCTGGGCCAAAGACCTGTCAACTTTGATGAAGTGCTGTCCTTAGAGTGAACTTTGCTAATTATAATATCATTATAATACTAAAACGCACACCCCTCTCAAAAGCTACCACCCCCCCAAGGTGCGACCCCTCCTCAATGACTGTGCGCACTGAATTTTTCCTAGTCTGTACCTTTAAACGCGAAGCGAGAGAATTCTGCACCAATCCTGATAAAGGTATGTATGACTAGAGTCACTCAAGCTCCACCTGCGAAGTAAAACACTATAAAATAATATTTTAAGAGCTGGATGTTAGGGAAGATACCATCGTTGTGTACCACTCTAACTTCTGGGATCAGTCGACGGGCTGAGCCTCTCTTCCCCCCCATCGGGATGCCGTTGGGTAAGATTTGAACCCTTGGTCATACCAAGTGCCTCCCCGGGAAACTTAGAAATCTCTATATAGAGTCACTTTACATCTTTTAAGGCGTTTATAGCCAAGTAGTGTCCCTCGTAGTTTTAGCATTTGCACGTGCTTTATAGGTAGTGAATTTATCACCGGCAATCCAAAGAACCTGTATATCTGTTGCTTCAATAAATCGCACTATTGATTGACTCAGCCGTATGTTCAATAAATCGCACTATTGATTGACTCAGCCGTGTGTGGTCCCTGAACGTGACCGTACCTCTGAGTGCGGCCGTGTTAGTTCAGGAGGTGTCCGGCTGAGCAGGTAGTGTGATGTTAGTAGTGCATCCGGACCCGTGATAGTCCAACAAAGGTGTTGGGCGCGACCGGACTACTAACACTGACTTTGGGCATCACTCAGAACCTAAGCTCAGCCGCCCCCAGTCCCTCTGATATCTGAGGATCGACTGGAAAGCAAGGGGGTTTAGTTTCTGCCAAATTGCTCTGCCTCTTAACGCAACAGGCCCGTGGGTCCTGCTGGACACCAAGCTGAGCAGCAGCCAGCACCGTGCCCTTGGCCAAAGGCGGCGGGCGGCGGTGCCCTGGGCTGCGCTGGGCAAAGCCTTGCCAGCAGCTGGAGGGAGGGGAGCCTTGCCCTCTGCTCAGCGCTGCTGAGGCCATGCCCGCAGTGCTGTGCCCAGGCCCGGGCTCCCCAGGCCGAGAGAGACAGGAGCCCCTCCCCCAGCCCCGCCCCCCAGCCCCCCCCCCGGGCTTGGAATGGCAGCTGTGATGTCGCGGCGCTGGCCCGGCAACGGCCACAGTGCCTGCAGGCACGGCTCTGCCGGCACCCGGCAGCTCCAGGGAGAGACCAGCTCTCACCCAGCGGCACTGCCCGGCACCGGGACCCCCTCGACAGCCTCGCTCCAGCCGGCTGGGAGCTCTCCGGAGCCCCAGCAGCGTGTCCGGCGCGAGGACTCCCCTGGCCCCGGCACGATGGGCCAGATGAACTGCTGCTATGGCTCCAGGTGGGCTCCCCCCGCGGCTCGGGGACACGCCGGCGCAGCCGGGCCCCGCAGCAGCCGCCTTTCTCACGCCCTTTGCCGCCTGCTCTGCAGGGTCTACCCTGGCCCCGAGCAGCAGTGCGCGCCCGGCCCGGCATCAGCCGAGCCGCTGCTCCACCAGCGCGTGCGGGTGACGCAGGGCCGCGGGACGGGGAAGAGGCACCTCCTCCTCTTCAGCGATGCCTTGATCATCGCCAAGGCCAAGTAAGAGGCGCAGACCCCGGCTGCCTTTCCTCCTAAGGCCTGGCCCCGGCACCGGGGCAGGGACGCCCAAGGAGCAGCCCCAGGCCCCGGCACCCTGCTGCTGGCTGCACCCGTGGCCGTGCGCGGGGCAGGCGGAGGCCAGAGGGCAGCCGCCGGGCTCGGCCACCTCCAGGTCACTCCCTGCCGCTCCTCTCTGCAGACGTGGCAGCGCCCCGCGCCCGCAGCTCTGCCTGGCCCTGCGCCGGCTGTGGGTGCTGAGCGGCGGCAAGGAGGCGGCCGGGGATGCCGCCCAGGAGGAGGAAGACAAGGCCACCACGTCCCTCGTCCTCGCCTGGCCCTACGGCTTCTGCGTCGTCACCTTCTGGTGGGTCTCGGTGCCACGTCCCCCGGCAGGGCCGGGCAGCGCTTCTGTCCGGCCCCACGCCGCTTCCTCCTGCCTCTGCAGCCGTCCCCACGGGGCAGGGCTGTGCCGGCGCCCGCCTCTGCCCGCGGGCTGGGCAGCAGCGGGCGCTCAGGCTCTTTCTCCTCTCTTTCCTGCAGCTCCCGCTCGCTGAAGGAGCTCTGGCTCAGCGCGCTCCGTGGGTAAGCCCTGCCTGGCAGCGCAGCTTGGGGGGCTCGTGCTCACAGCACGGGGGGATGCTCTAGCCGTAGCCGTACGATGCGGAAACACCGCTCCTGAGCTGGGGAGAGCTGCCCCCACGACCGCGGGCGGCTCTGGAGCGGGCAGAGCTGGCGGAGCTGCTTCGCCCAGCCCCGTCCTCCCCCCTGCCGCTGCTCTCCGCTCGACGGCCGGGCGGTGCCCAGCTGCTTCGGGGCAGCTTGGAAGGGCTCCCCGGGCTGGCAGGCGAGGGAAGAGGCAGCTTGGGTCTCACACAGCTCTTTCTCTGCCCCTGCCCCGTGCACAGGCCAGCAGAAGGAGTGCAGGGAGCCCGCGTCACCCAGCTGCCCTCCATCAAGCTCCTGCTGAAGGAGCTGCGCGGCCGCAATGCCGTGAGTGTCCCTCCCGGCCCCGCTCTGCCCCAGGGGCTGCTCCAACCCCGCACCAGCCCCATGGCTTCTCACCTGCTGCTCTTCTCCCCTTGCCCAGGCCAAAACACTCAACGCCAGCAGCCTGGAGAGGCTGGTCGAGGGCCTGGCAGAGGTGAGGAGCCCCCGGGCCGCCATCTCGGCCGTCCCCACATCTCACTCATGGCCCGCGGCCGATGCAGCTCGCCAGGGGCCCTTAGTGCTGCGGGGCTGCTTGCTGAGCGCAGCGCATTTCTTGCAGGCTGGTGCCCAGCAGAAGCCACCTCCCGTCCCCTCCGGCAGCCAAGGTGGACGTGGCCACTCGGACGGTGAGTTTGGAGGAGACGGGGGCAGGACGGCCCCTCTCTCCTGCGCTGGCAGGCGGCAGCCGCGCTGCTCGGGGGTTGCTGCTGCCCTTCCCGCAGGGCACGGCCGCAGAGAGCTGAGCCCCCGGGGCGCCTCGTTCCCCAGCCACGCCTCTCCCTCGCTGCTGGCGGGGACGCCCAGCACGCAGAGGCTCGGGCAGCATTCACCTGGCGCTTGCCCTCCATGGCTCTCTGCTCTGTTTTCCCTGGCGGCAGGCGGGACCCGCAGCAGGACGAGGGGGCTGCCCTGGCCCTTTGCGCGGCGAGGGACCTTGGCCGCTGCGGAGGCGCCCGGGCAGTCGGGCTGTGCCGGCAGGGCGGGTCTCTTCGGCTGGCCCCTGGCAGCTCTCTGCAGCCAGGACGGCACGCTGCCCCAGCCCCTCCAGGTAATCCAGCAGAGGGACCCCGGCTGGGGCTCGGGGACCAAGGCGGCTCCGCCCCACCTCCCCCACCTCCAGCCACCCCTGCGTCCTGCCCTAGTGAAAGCAGAGCCGCCCACGCTCGCTCCTGGCCCGGGGGAAGGCTCACCGGCCCCGGGGCCTGTCCCCAGCCAAGCAACTGTCCTCCTCTGTGCCCCGCAGCTCTTTGAGGAGGAGGAGGATGTGGCTGGGCTTGCCGGCACGTCGGCCAAGGAGTTGCCAGCAGCAGAGGTGGAAGCAGAAGCAGCAGCGGTATGTCAGGGCCACAAAGAGGGTGACAGCACTGTCAGAAGTTGAGAGTGCTGCCGCATAGACAAGCAAGGTCACCCACTAGCCGGCAGCTCTGCAAAGGTGCAGAGGAAGGGTGGTGCAGGATGGCCATGGCGGTTTGTGCGGTGATGCCACCAGAACTGGCTCAGCTGGGCTGAGCAAACCCATCCAAGGGCTGTGCCTTTCCGAGCTAAGGTAGCAATTGGGCAGGAAGGTCCTTGCCACCCGTTAACTTGCACATTTCCATTGCAGGTGCCTCCAGTCCCTCCAGAAAGTGAACACCTGGAGAGCTCCTCTGGGGAGACAAGGTAAAATGAGCTAGGTGTGGTTAAGAGCAGAATTGGTTCACGTTTATCATGGCTTGACCTGTCTAACAATACATTGAATGGAAAGTTTGCCAGGCTCGAGAAGAGCAACCTGTGAAGAGGGGAGCAACGGGCTACTGGACAGCGAGAGGAGCAAGTTGGGAGCAGAGCTCTGCGGGATGGGCAACTGAGGACATCCAGGCAGGCAAGAAGAACGAGGAGCCCAGGTGTGTAGCAGGCTCTGCTGCCCATCTTTCAAAGCTCCGAACACTGCTCCGACTATGGGCAATATTTCTGAGGTGCGCAGAGATGGCACCGGGCAGGAAGCCCGCAGCTGCCCGTGGGAGAGCGTGTCTGTCAGGAGGAACATATCACTCCAGCGTTGGCAGCTCTCCTTCGGCACTTGTGGCAGCTCTGTTTGTGCAAGGCTGAGCAACACCCCAGCAGAGTCACAAGGCTCATAGCGATTTTTTGAACTCTTTGACCCGCTGCCTACAGAAAGAGGCAAAGTCTCCCTTTTCTGTTCATGTCAGCTGGCAAGCCCAGCACTGGCTGCTGGTGTCTGAATCCCAAAGACGCAGCAAGGAGCTGTGTCACGTAGCTGTAGACCCTGAGGTACTGGCACTTCGTAAAAAGCTCACGTTGCACCTGAGACAATTGAGGGAAGAAGAAAACAACCAAACACTACCAAAGCAGCGTGTTTTGCCTTCAAGCCTGGCTTTCTAGCAAGGGACAGTGAGGCGTGCTGCTGCTCGGCTTTTGGAAAGGACCACAGCACAGCTGCCCTGCCCAGCTCTGCTGCCTAGCAAAGCAGTGCTGCACATCTCTGTCAACTTGCAGAGCTCTGAGGGTGTCACACGTGTGGAGAAGGGGACAAAGCCGTGCCGTAGCCACTGCCAGGGAGGGTTCCCTCTCGTGTGCCAGGAACTGCCCCTTGGACAGCACACTGCCCAACGAACGGGGCACAAAGTCGTGCCTGTTCCCGCCTTCATGGTTTCATCAGCACTTTGGACTCTCTTCTTGCAGGTGCCGATTTTTTTCTGCTGCCTGGATTGCCCGCATGAGCTCTGCTGCCTGGGCTTTGAGGGGCGATGCAGCCCCAGCACCACCTCGGCGGAGGCGAGGAGGGAGGCACCGCGCCCTTCTGCTCCGGCCGGCACATTTCACTCGGGCACCGCGACGCCGGAGCGGCCCCGCACCGCCCTCAGACCCAGCCCAGCCCTGGCGGGAGGCCTTGCTGGCTCACTCCTCGGCTCCGTCAGCAAAAGCCCACCAGCCGGCACAGCTGCCCCCGTGGGGAGCTGGCATGTCACCTGCAGATTCCATGGGGCGTGCTGGGCGTGGAGGTGTATATCATCTGAGAGGGACACGAGGGACACGCTGGACAGCATGTTCCAGACTATAAAACCCTCCAGGTTTTCTTTGCCGCTACTCATTCTTGGCAGAGAGACGCTGCACCACCTTGCTGCATACAAGAAGGGAGCACCCATTGCTGCCCTTTGGTCGGTGCAAGTCCTTGTATGCAGCACACAGCACAACGCCCTTTCTTAGTATTCTTGATCAAACATGACTGGCTTGCAGTTTCCATTAGCTGAGTTAACTCCAGGTTAGCTACAGCAAAAACTCCGCTCTTACTTCTCCGACCCATCAGCGCTCTCTGGACCGATGCAAACACCCCCCTTTCTGTCAATCAGAACTGGAGTGGTGATGCTTTGCTTTCAGCCACAACACGTGCCTGTGCCTAGGGACTGATGGGAAGGAGGAGTTAAAAAAGCCAGCTTACATGGTGCCCCAAATCCCACCCACCCTCCAGGACCGGAAAAAAACTGGACACACCCCCATATTTATTCTAGCCATTCTGTAGCCAGTACAGTCATTTCAGTGTCGATCCTGGTTGATTCTGCAGCTTTATAACAGTTGAAACACCCAGCTCATCAAGGCAGCTGATCTAGAAGGCAGGGGATCTGAACTGGCCCCAACTACCTATGATGTGACAGTGTCCATAACTCGGGTTAATCACAGGTTGTCCTGTGACATAAGGATGTCCCGCTCTTTCACCTTTCTCCTTTGAAGCTTTGGGGTTTGTGCACGGGAGCCTTATGTACCTTTCTTTTCAGAGTTGCTCATCGTTTCAGCATTGTTTCTGATGAGGAAAACATCCTTTCTGTGTAGATGTTAATTTATGTACATTTAATAAACAGCATGGTATCCTATACTACCAATGATCTTTTTTTCAGACTAATGAAAAGTTCAAGACAAAAGCATGCTTTGTGTCTGCAAAGAAAAGTATCTGTAACTGTATTAAAAAGCTGCGGTTGTTTCACTCGTGGATGTTTGTAGCTATAGCAGAAACAGAGCTGCTGGCTGCCTTACTGCGAGATCCACAGGACACCAGTCTTCTCCTGAAGGCTTTCTACCAGCGTAATACTGTTTGAGTTGCCACTCCATTAAAACAGGACTTGTTCACTAATTGGTTCCTACATGAAAACCCGAGGATAGAAACTTGATCCTGGTTGGCAATGTCAAAAGCAGCATGAGGCGAGGCTGCCCAAAGCCTGGCTGCTGCGCTTGGAGGAAATGTGCCTTGAGTCCCGATGGGCAGACAGGGCACGCCTCTGCAAGTCTGCTTCGCAACACAGCACGACGCAACAGACCTGTGTACAAAGAGCATTAACATCATCACAGGTACAGCCAGTCACAAGGTGGGCAATGCCCGAGTGAAGGCTGCCAGCTGTCCTGCTGGCCGGCTCTGTCCTTCACGGCTGCAGACTCCCTTTCCCAGGCACTCACTGAGCCGGGGGCTGGCTTCGCACTCGGAAAGCACGTAGCCCATGCAGCAGCTCACTCCACTGCTCACCGTGGTCCCCCATGGCTGCTTATCTACCCAGCAGATCTCTTAGTCCCTCCTGTTTGTGTATGGAGAAGGACTCGTAGGAGATGGGATAACAGTGATCACCAAACAGGGGAGTTGAAACTTTTGAGTGTAATGAGATACAGCTCAGAGGAGTTGCTACCTTGCTTTTCAGGAGAGCAAACTTGAAGCTACTCAGAGAGCTAGTCTGCAGTGTCCCCTACGAAGCTGCTTTGGAGGGCTTAGGGCTCATAGAGCAGCTTAGTTTTTCAGAACCACCTTCTGCAAGCACGGGAGCAGGCAATCTGGTGGAGTCTGAAGTCAAACAAGAGGGGCAGAAGACCAGCTTGGCTGAACAGGGACCTCCTTTTTCAACTCAGGTGGAAAAAGGAATGTTATGATCCCTGGGACCAAGGTCCGGCTTGGCAGGAAGATCACAGAGCTGTAGTTCATACGTGTAAGGAGAGAACAGAAAAGGGCAAAGCGCAGCTAGAGTTGAAATTGGCCAGTGTTGTGTCGGGCTATAAAAAGGGCTTTTTACAGTACGTTCATAGCAATCGCTCATTGAGCACGGCCAGGGACTCTCTGAGGAGGAGGAGGATGCGGCTGGGCTTGCCGGTGCATCGGCCACAGAGCCGCCAGCACCAGGGGCAGAAGCAGAAAGCGCAGAGGTCTGTGAGGTGCACAGAGAGCGGGGGCTGCGCAAACCCCTCCGAGCGTATCGCGGGATACGTTGTATCGCGGGATACGTTGTATGACGTTGGCGGTTTTGGGGGGTAACTATGTACGTACTGTAGGGACACATGCTTTCTTACGGGATGAAAAGATGTAATGTAAAAGGTGGTTTCTGTGAGAAAGTGAGATTCTTCCTATTAAACTGTGTTGGTTTCTGTGTTCAGGGTGTCAGAGTGACCGGAGGAAGTTTGTGTTGTGCCTTCCAACACCCCGGAGCACAGCCATTCAGGCATCTGTGGGCAAAGCTGCGGAAGATATAGGCAGGCCTTCTGATGCACAGGAAGGCGGCAGAGGGTTACAAGGCATTGCTTTGCTGTCGCAAGTGCCTTCAGGAGCTTGTAACAGACAGCACAAACGTTCTGGGCGCAGGCTCAGACACCGGTGATGCTCCAGGTGCTGCCTGAGTTGACTCCTTCAAGGGAAAACAAGCCTTCCTTGCTGCCTGTCTGTCTTTCCTTCTCTCTCTCTCTCTCTCTGTCTCTCTCTCCCCCCGCCTCTTCTGAAATAAGGGTTGATCTACCAACAGAGGTAACACCCTCCTTAAGCAAGGCTGAGATTAGAGGTCACTCTGGTATTCAAGGGAAAGCAGGAGTAACAGGTGGAGCTGTGTATTTCCTGTAGGATAACTAACTTTAGGAACGCCTCTTCACTTCAGATGTCTTGTGGTATTTAGAAATATCTTTTTTTTTTTTTTTTAAGGTACAAATGTTTATTAGCAATTAAAAACATTGCAGGGGGGCTGCAGGGGTGGCTTCTGTGGGAAGCTGCTAGAAGCTTCCCCTATGTCCAGTAGAGCCGATGCCAGCCGGCTCCAAGACAGCCCCACCGCTGGCCAAGGCCGAGCCAGTCAGCAACAGTAGTAGCACGTCTGGGATAACGTATTTCAGAAGGGGGGTAAGAACTGGCAGGCAGCAACTGCAGCGGGAGAGAGGAGCGAGAATACATGAGAGAAACATCTCTGCAGACACCTGGGTCAGTGCAGAAGGAGGGGCAGGAGGGGCTCCAGGGGCCGGAGCAGAGACCCCTCTGCAGCCCCTGCTGAAGACCATGGTGAGGCCGGCTGTGCCCCTGCAGCCCATGGAGCTCCGTGGGGGAGCAGATGTCCACCTGCAGGCTGGGGAGGGCCCCACGCTGGAGCAGGGGGCTGCACGAAGGAGGCTGTGACCCCACTGGAAGCCAGAACTGGAGCAGGCTCCTGGCAGGACCTGTGGCCCCGTGGAGAGAGGAGCCCACGCTGGCACAGGTTTGCTGGCAGGAGTTGTGGCCGCGTGGGGGACCCACCGTGGAGCAGCCTGTTCCTGAAGGACGGCACCCCGTGGCAGGCACCCAGGCTGGAGCAGTTGGTGAAGAACTGCAGCCTCTGGGAAGGACTCAAGTTGGAGAAGTCCGTGGAGGACTGTCTCGCGTGGGAGGGACCCCAGGCTGGAGCAGGGGAAGAGTGTGAGGAGTCCTCCCCCTGAAGAGGAAGGAGCAGCAGACACAACATGTGATGAACGGACCGCAACCCCCATTCCCCGTCCTCCTGTGGCACTCGGGGGGAGGAGGCAGAGAAAATGGGGAGCAAAGTTGAGCCCGGGAAGAAAGGAGGGGTGGGCAGAAGGTGTTTTAAGATTTGGGTTTAGTTCTCGTTACCTTACTCTGATTCCATTGGCAATAAATGAAACACATTTCCCCAAGTCCAGTCTCTTTTGACTCTGACGGCAATTGCTGAATGATCGCTCCTTGTCCTTGTCTCGACCCACAAGCTTCTTGTTGTACTTTCTCTCCTCCCTCTAGCCGAGGAGGGGAGTGAAAGAGTAGCTTTGGTGGGCACCTGGGATCCAGCCAAAGTCAACCCATCACAGAAGTACTTTGCATTACATTTCTTGAAGCTTGCTGAATGGAGATGCTTAGAACAAGGGGAAAAAACGCATCCTTTAGCCCCAATATTTGCTCTCTAACTGCACAGGCTACAAAGAATGTGTGGAGAAAGTGCCCACTAATTCTCAGCTATGGGGATACAGAATCCAAACCTCCTTGGTAGAAGAGGGAACTAGAACTCGGGTGGGATTCAGCTCGCTTCATTACGGCCTCTGAGATGGCATTAGGTTGCCCGTGTGTAGGAAATCGACCTGAGGCCCTAGTCAATACAGCCAGTTAAGTCTAAAGGGGCCCTAACTAAAGACGTCTACTTTAGGACAGCATGAATAGCTTTTTACTCTGCTAACTCTAATGGTATCTTCGCAATTTTGTAACCGCAACATCTGCAATAGGCCTATCTAAAGTCAGAGGAGCTGAGTCCCACCCTGGGTGTCTCGTGTTTGAGTGGGTGGTCTCAGCATCTCTGGCTAGCTCTCGAAGACAAGCTTCTACTGCTCTATGGCATGTCATGAGAGACAGACATGCAGAGCCTCATGGAGTGGGCTATGGCTGTCCATGCTCAGCTGTGACTCAAGTGCTTTTGGAACTTGCAGGGAGAAATTTCAGTTCTTGGAAAGAGGATTCCCAAAAACTGGGGTGCTGTCAACTTTCACGTGTCAACAGGCTGAAGAAAAACATAATTTCTGAAGCAGTCACTTCCTTAGATGCCAAAACCAATTTGATATCACACTTCAGGTGACCCTGTTCTCTTGCGAAGCCAGAACTTATGTACACAAGCTTTACTGTCACGGGTGCCAAAGGATGGCATCTACCTGTGCCTGTGCAGTTAGATCTGGACTCATCTGCCTTTACCCAGAGCTGGGTAAGAGCAATGACCGTGCCAATATGCATTGTATTTCAGCA
Organism: Phaethon aethereus; assembly: GCF_964289735.1. Lineage (NCBI taxonomy): Eukaryota > Metazoa > Chordata > Aves > Phaethontiformes > Phaethontidae > Phaethon > Phaethon aethereus. Next base: position 262,444 of record NW_028114324.1, on the reverse strand, counting down.
TACGTCACTCATCAGAATATTTGCATGGACACAGAAGTCATGAAACTGCCTCTGTTTAGTCAGCTCAGAATGTGGGTAGAGAAAGCTGGGTCAATTTGTAGCCATCTCTGTAGACACACATAACCAGGCTCTGAGGAACTAAATCCTAGTGTACTATGTCATCGTGAATTGTCAGCTTTCTATTTCTGCATATCCAGCCATAAATTCAAACTAGCTCCTGGTTAAAATAACCCACATTCAGTCAAAAACACTTTAAGAAAGGAATATTCTAGCTGAGCTGCTCAATATTTCTGCATTCCAACAGTTTTTCGCCTTGGGTCTCTTTCTCTCCAAGGCCGGAGTTAAATGGAAACAAGTAGACTCGCATACATAGATAAACTCTCACAGATTTATGACTTGGGATCATGTGAACAGCTCACCCGACAATACAACCTTCAGAGACAAGATTTCCATATATATCATCAATTTTGACAGACGCACAGCAATCCATGTCCAAGTGTGAAAACAAATTGCAAAGACCCCCCAAAAAAGGCAGACTTAAAGGGAAAATCACTAGTCTCTATGAAATGCTAAGTAGTATGAAAATAGGTAAGTCACAGAACATAAAAGAAAAATAAGAAACACAATTTCTGATGAGATGACTCCTGGGCAGATATCTCCTACACTGCACACACCATCACTTCCTTTCCATCACTGAGTGACTGCCAGCGGAAAATAATCCCTCTATACTCTCATAATCAGTGGTAAAATGAGAATAATGGGGCCAACATCCTGTGGAAAATGGGAACAGGAAAACAGGTCACCACAAACATAATTTTCTGGTGTTATTCACATGTGCAAAATATTGACTATATAAATATATAAGCTTATATGAAATCTTTGACATGACATGCATTTTGAAAAATACCCAATCCATTATGTTCTGGAAAGGAATTCTGCTATTCCATTTGTACAAAGCCACATTTATGCAAGAAAAATTAAAGCAGCTCTCCCAACACCTACACTTAAGGCTCTATTTAGTTATTAGATCAGTAATAATTTAATAGGAAAGGGAAAGAATTAGATTATACTTAAAAGAAACACCACAGTCCCAAAATAACAGGAAAATTACAACAAGTTGTAATGAGGGAAACATGGACCATATTTACAAATCTGGAAAAAGGAGCACAGAAGAAAGAAAAAGAACAAGCCAAAAAAACCCTTCTGCATCGTAAGATGTGTAACACTGCAGTATTTGTAAAAATGCATCACTGTTGAAAAAACATAATCCTCAGTCTAAGCATATAGAGGTGTAATACTACTCAAAAAAAATACAAACTCAAGATAAACAATATTTGAACCATTCCAAGGCAACAAAAATGGTGCCTGCTAAAAGAAACTGAACCCAGTGAACCTCAGGACCCAAGAAGGTCTGAAGCTGCTGTGGTTCCCTGTTCAAGATTCAGTCAGTAATAAGGCTGAGCATATTTCCCCAACTCACACGTGCGAGTAGACATGATTGTCCAGCAGCACATAAACATAAGCAGAAGATCAGTGCCTTTAGATGCACCAGATGATACACACAAACAGTACTCATATAAATGACACAAATGTCCTGACGTTCTCCAGGCTGACCCCGACTTGGTCCTTGCAATATCCAGCTCCAGGACCTGCCAGCCAGACTACTTGCCAGATGGTCTGACTTGAGTTTGCTGGCATGTTACACACACAAAAAATAAAATGAACACTCATGCAGTTCTCTCTATGGATAGAAGCAGGAACTTACCAAGAAGTGAGGATGGACTGTGCCATGATCATGGACAGGACTCAGACAAATGTACTGACCTGCAGCTTATTTGCATGAGAGTGCCCTCTGTAATTGCCCTTTTTCTCAATGTTTTCCTCCCTTTTCTGACATTTTATCCTTCTCCTAAGCAGCCAATAAGTTTTGCACATTCCCAGAATCCCCTCAAGCATCCCATAAGAAGTTTAAACACTCGCAATGATGCCCCTTAAATATCCTATAGTAAGTTTGCTCTTTAACATCAGATCCAGGATACTCTCATTTCCCTTCTGAGCTATTACAAAGTTGGGCATGATTCTGCCCAAGGTCACACTTGCCTGGTGCCTTTAACAGCCCATCCAGCAGGTCTGGTCTTTTCTATGGACTTCATTATCCACTGGTCCCTTAGGGCTTCTGTATCTCTGTCTTCAGTTTTTTGCTTTTCCTGTTTCTTGTCTTGGCCTTTTAATCAGATGTTCTTACAAAACAGATGTCCTACACTGCAGCTATCCTTACAGAGTCGTGCCAAACATTCAGCCTAATCCTACCCTTTTCAATTCCCCTCTCCAGTAGATTTAGGCATTTGGGAGAGACTGGAAAGTGAGCAGAAGACAAAGGGAGGAATGTATTCTGCAACACATCTTCCTGCATACCCATGGCCCTTTGCTATTCATCAAACTTATTTTTAAATTTTCTGAATCTTTCAAGAACAAGGATCACTTCAAAAAGATGTATTGGAGAGACATTAGTTGTTGTCTTCTTTTTAACAATAAACAACAGTGTTGATTATTTGCTGTTCGTGAGTCAGTTGATTTAAATATTGAATTCTGGTGCTTACCTTTTACAAAATTACTATGAAGGCTCAAAGTTCACTCAAATGCCATAGAAATTTTAGGATCTGAAAGAGAGCACTGGCTCTGTATAATATTAACTGTATCGTTTGTGTTGCTGCCTCTCTTAAAAAAATAAACACATAAAAATATTGCAAGACAGGAATTTGTAAAAACCTTTTCCACAAACATTATAAATTGTGTATCGGCTTTTGCTTCTTAGCCAGCCTATTTTCTGCCAAACCCTTTATAGACAGTTGAAAAGGATTTTATTCTGAAAACACAGTTATAAACAAACTACCTGCAAAACCTGCTAAAATCTATTTTCTTACTTATTTAAAATAAAAATTAAAAAAATACTATATTGAATCTTTTCTATTAATTGTTTAAAGACCTCAGTTTTACATCAAGCATAAACATTCATTAGCCAAGCTGTCTAAAAGTGATAAAACTTTAAAGATCAGAAAAGCTTGTTTGCCATAGTATGGTCCCTTTTATGAGCGTCTAGGTGCTGCAACAGATTAAATGGCTAAGACTGACAACTGTAATTTTTCCTTAAGTAGCTTGCCTAAAAATAAATAAAATGCAACAGAGACGCACAGAGACTTCAATCTCAGGCATATTAGCATGTAAAAACTGCTGTTAAAAATAGCTGATCTTATGCAGGTTTCTAATGCAGAACTTAAAAAGCACAATAAAACTGTGATTCAGATTGCTTTGCTTGACATCCACAATTCCAAAAAGCATTCAGTGTTTTCTGACATGTCCAGCTGTTGTCTCAGAAACAATGTAGTAGGGAACAACTTTACAACTACTATGTAAAACACTTTTTATCTTCAAAATGCATTCAGTGCAACAGTTTGGGTCACCAGATTTTTCCAGGTGGCTTCTTAGTTTCCAAAGGTTAGTGCCTTTTTCAGTTTCTTTTCTTGTATGTTTTTGAAAAGTGCTAAGTGAAAAGTGTCAGGCTGTCTTCGATTTCTTTCCTGTGTGAAATATTGCTTCAATGTCTTGTAGTATTTATTTTAGAAGTGACTGATAGAAGACTACTGCTGATTTTTACATGCTTTGGATGCCTTAAAGTCTAGGCATGTTTACAGCGGGAAAAGTCTTGCAAGCGAGAAAGGCTGAGAAATATTTAACTCATACAGCCAAAGAAAGTTTAGGCAGGTCCTGCCTGATGGCAGAGTTCCCTCCAAACAGGCACTTGAGGCAGGCAAAGAAAACTTCAACTATGAAAACAAAAAGCTTTAAACTGGTCTGCATTACACCAGAGAGAACCAAATTTACCAGACGGACTGTAGGAACAGTGTAAGCGTACTGGTTCCACAGCACTTCACTCGCAGAGCTGAGGGCCTGCAAAGGTGGCTGCTGCTGCTGGGTTTTAGCAGACTCATGGCACCTGCTCTTGGTCTTTGCACCGCCCAGATCTTCGCACCTGAGGATATCCTCCTCACGTACATGTTGTTGAAGTGTCTCTGCACCCATGATCTCTTCGATGCATCTTGACAACAATGGTTTGGTGACCCAAATTTTATATACAGAAAGATATGGAAGCATTTCAGGTAGACCAAAGTCTATGCAAAGTTTATATGAGTGATTCCTTTTAGTTGGATTAAATGCCAAGCATGTGGAGAGATCAGCAAAAGGAAGTATTTATTGCATTGCCTGTGCCTGCTTTCCAGCCTTCATTTTCTAGAACTATCATTCCATTTTCATAGCCATTCTTCTTTTTTTCAGCAGCATCTACGAAACTGGGTCCACAGTAGGGATTGAAGACTCTCAATACCCTCACAAGATGAAAACACAATAAATTAATTCATTAAGGATAATAATAAAATGCTTTAAAAACACTATTTAAGGTTTCACTTAATTGAAACACGCATCCTCATATTGAAAGTCCAAATCAAGGTTCATGTTTCACACTTTTGGTAATGTGAACTACGTAGAAACTTGATAATATAATATATGAAATTATGACAAAAAGAAGGAAAAAAATCTGTATGAGAAGCACATATGTGGAGACATGACTGTATGAGATTTCCTTTTTATTCAAATGCACTTTTACATATCCTGTGGAAACCATTTGAAACATTGGGGTTTTTTTTTTCATTTTATTAACACTAATTGTGCACCTGCATGCTCCAGGTAAGATTTCCAAACTGAGCTTTTCAGTGGAGAGCTCCCATACATTCTGACAATCCCTGCCTAGAAATCACCAATGATCAAGTGCTACATTCAGCTGAGTCTACCCTGATGTATTTTTTAAAGGCTTAGTACTATCCACTTCAGTAAATGGATTTCAGCTACTATTGTAGAACTACAAAAGAATAATCAAAAACCTTTTTCCAACAAATATTTTTGGATTTGAACAACGATTATTCAGGTTATGTATCTGTCCACTTGCATACTTGAGTTGTCACTCAATGTTCTAAAATATATGCCTGCTTATGTTATCTGTGTTACATCAATCTAAACAACAAACGTTGCTTTTTAAAAATATGAAATAAAGATTAATGATGGAGTGAAATAGATCAGTGACTTGACATACTCTAAGCAATGCCTGATATTGAAATGACAAATTGTATACGGAAGTGTTATATTAATATTCCAATTGTGTGTTATGACACTTAAATATAATTGAATATTATTTTAGTCAAGCTAGGACCAATTATTTTATTTCTCTGGCAATTCCTATTGTGGTAATTGTCATTATGTGCAGTCAGGCAAATAAGTTTGTTGTTTGCAACTTCAGAAAGTAACTAAGACATGATGTTAATGACCTCGGAAGGGCAGATTTCAAAACCAGGGAAATGTTGCTTTCAGTTTCACTGGTATAATTAAGAGCAAAACAATATCTTTGCATGGAAAGAAACACAAAACATACCAGCAAGCTAAGACCATGTCATGAAAAGGTGGTATAATACGGGATTGATGGCAATGCATTGTGGATGATGGTAAATTATTGCCTGGTGAAGCCAGCACTGAGTTAAGTAAGTTATTCTAGTTAAAGGCAATCAGCAGAGCTTGCTAGAGAATAACAATTTGGTTTCCTGACAGTTTTCAAGTTCCAAATTTGTTTTATTCTGCTTTGGCATGAAAACAAAGCCATTTAAATACTACTGCAAAATGGAAGTGTGCCAAAATATCTGCTTCATGTTGAAAAGGTCAACATTTTGATGCAAGCCTTTCTCTCATGAGTGTTCATTCTCGATCAAAACCTTTACACGGAAAGTTTTGTCAAAATAAATGCCTCTGGAATGTTTCTGAAAAATGTTTTGGCTTCAAGAAAACATCTTGCTCAAATGTGATTGTTCCATAAGTAGCCAAAATAGTGAACCCTAGGGTCCTAGAGATCTGTGGTTCCTTACCTCTAAACTCCCAATAATTCACGCTACTATACTGTGTGACATCCTTACTAAGAGACAGAACGCTTCCTTGGTTCATGTTAATTTTTGCTCCTGTATAGATCTGCCCAGGTAACTGGCTAACTTGCTGCTAGAAGAAAAAGTGGATAACCCCAGAGTTCTCACAATTTTTATTTCCAAGAACAAGGAACTGATTCTCTCTTCAATAACCTATTTAGGAGAGTGCAACAAGGGGACAAGGAAAGACTTATCTTGGGGATTTTTTTTTGTTGGTAGTTGGTTAAGACTGGTAAGAACTTATTGTGGTTGAATGATAGACAGCATAATCACACAAAAAGGCAAATTAGAGGAAAAAAGATTTGTGAAGAATATTCTTATTTCATTATTACTAAATCTATTATTACACCTCAGCATCATGTACTAAGAAAATAATTTCACTTGATTATTATACCATTTATACTTAAATACTAAAGCAATATTGAAAAAGAAATGATGACTTCTGGATTTTGCTTGGCAGTAGGCACATGTAATAAACATCACTCAGAGTACAGTTATGGGAAACATATTTGTATTTTTGTATTGCTCAAAGCATTGGTATCTCTTTGTATTTTGAGGAGAAGATTTGGCTCCCTGAAGAAAGCAGTGAAGTGCCATAAGCACAGACATATCTATATAGTTGATGCTATCTGATGGGGACTTTCTTCTCAGTGGTTGATCATCTTTTTAATCAGCAGGCACTAGATGGTATCGGAATTATGGCTTAATGTCTCAGTCTAATCTATGCCACACTGGAATGACATATACTGCACAATACATTGCTTACATTATGTAGAACCACACGAGTTTCCCTGAATGCATTTAAATTATAACTGTGGCTAATCAACATTTCTGTAATGCAGTTTTATTGCTTTACCTGGTCATAAAAACCACTCTTGCTGTAAAAAAAACTTCTATTCATTTTTCTTAGCTTCTCAACAAACTTACTTTTCAAAACAGGAATGGGGAAAAAAAAGTAAACAAAAAATCAGTGGCTTGTGGTCAGGACAGCCAGTGAGAAAAGTTTTTTTCACAATAAGTACTTGAACCAGGATGCCTGGTATGTAGTAAGCAGCCCAAAAGAATACTGTGTTGGCTTTTGTTCCATGAGTAAAACATTCATCATGCAAGAGAGACAAGGAAGCTCTGCAGTCCAGAAGCTGGGGGTAGATGTAAGACGCTCTGCGGGGATTTGGGAGAACAAAGTTTGTACCCTTGATTCAATGAACACTCAATTAGCTTTATGAAATAGAATAGCTCTGAGTGAAGATTAAGGGAATTTTGCTGTGAATATCTACCTACCACAGAAAAGCTTGGTGGCTTGGCAAGGAAGAGATTTTAATACACATCTTTCACATCCCAAATTAATGCCCCATAAACCATGCTTTTAGCTAGTTTGAGAGAGAAGTCTCTTTCCTCAGAGAAGACTTCCAGGCTTGCCCAGGAAATAATTTGAAAATATTTTAGGGGATGGAAAGGAACATTTTCACCTAGTTCAATATATGTAAGCACACAGTCATGTCACTGGTAACATCTGAAGTAGCAGCTCATATGTTCTCTAACTAAACACAGACACCTCTCAGATGTAGCCCCTAACAATAGGGTGATCATATTAAGACTGTCACTGTGTTTCAGCTATGTTTAGCACAGCATCACTCCTGTAACCTTTATATGTAGGAAAGAAATCTCTTTTTCTGTTGCTTTCTCATGCTCTTTCTCTTCTCAGCACTGCATGCCACACAACAGCAAACTAACCCTTCATCCAGGCATTTTGTTTTATTGCACCAGATGATGAAGCAACAGTGTTCAATATAAATGGAGAAAAATGGTGCATAGCTTAGATCCAGCCCAGAAACAAGCAAATCACCGAGTGCTCCTTGAGCTCAGCTTCCCATGTGTTCATTTTCAGTGGATCTGTGAGGCGCTGCAAGCTGACAGGTGAAATCATTTGCCTCATAGATCATGGATGTAGCTACAGTAAGATGAATTGTACGCAAAACAGCAGACAGAAAAATCAACAATACTGAAACAATGACAATTCTGAAGATTAGGCAACTCACTGAAAAAAGTAAAAATAAAAAATATGGCAGCTGCTCTGCTCTTCAGAATATAATGGAAGGGGACATCATAAACTAAGCTTAGATGAACATTAAATACATTGAAGCCATATAGAAGATGACTGTTAATTCCAGAAGGTCAGTGATTCCTGAAAGTATTCCTTTTAAAAAAATTGTCAGTCTAGCCTGTTGTGTTAATGTCTGTTCATAGCCATTTTGTCAAATGCTGGAAGCATATTGAGATACCTTTACCAGTTTCTGTCTTCTGTACTGGAGTGGAAGAGATGGTGGGTATATTGTTTTAATCTGAAACATTAACAGAACATTTAAGACTAAAATCCCAACACCTGATTCAGCAAAGCATCCATATATTCTATTTGGTCACTCAGCTCATTTTCTGCAAGCCGGTATGTTTAATTGTAGTTATACTGAAAGATGAGTTTACTACTGTTTCTGTCAGAATAAAGCATTCATTTGCTGAATGTAGTGTAAATCCAGAAGCGGGACAATCCAGTTTTTCCTGGACTGAGGTATGAAACAGCACTTTGGAGCTGTATTTAAAAACTGCTGAAGACAGGGAACAGCATTTTTCACCTGCGCATTCCCCAGGAGAACTGCTGCTACTTCTTCTACGTGTGCTGCTACAACGGTCCTGCGGCCCACACTTCCAGGGAGGTTGATATATGTGCATCCATTGTTCATGTTCAACATGTCATCTGCATGGCTGGGGGAATATCATGTGCATGCCGCTGCTTTTGTTTAGAGCTTGTTTTTATCTGAGAAAACTGAGAGCTTAAGTCACTGGGAAGAAAACTAGGCTAGCGTCCTTTTTCTGTATGAATGAAATGTAACATTGGAAGATGGGTACATTCCTGTTGGAGCTGGTGGCAGTAGAAGTCCTTTTACAATCACGATAAATGTTGCTCCTCTCTTCCCAGCCCTTCCTTGAGTAGGCAATCACACAATCAACCAAATGCAGCCTTGTCATGAGTAAGAGCACTGTGAGCAGAAGCGTTGGGCTAAATCCTGAACGCTGTCACGTTGCTATAGATTTGTGGACAAGACTCATGCCTTATAAAACATGCCCCTCTGCCAAGCTGGGGGTCACTCCAGCTCAGAGTTGGCAGGAAGGGAGCTGATACTGATGATGAGGAGGGTAACCCTTCAGAGTGGTGACCACAAGCTGGAGAAACCTCCCTCAGGTGGACAGAAGGACATGCAACAGCCTGCACCACTGCAGCATGAGGCCTCGCAACCACGAGGCTGGGGTCAGCCTGGAGGAGCTTGCCGAATGGGGATGCTTAGAACAAGGGGAAAAAACGCATCCTTTAGCCCCAATATTTGCTGTCTAACTGCGCAGGCTACAAAGAATGTGTGGAGAATGTGCCCACTAATTCTCAGCTACGGGGATACAGAATCCAAACCTCCTTGGTAGAAGAGGGAACTAGAACTCGGGTGGGATTCGGCTCGCTCTAACTTCTGTGGCTATGTTCAGGCTAGGGATCTGCACAGCCGTTGTAGCGAGCGGATATGAAGGGCCTGATGCAGTTGCCTCCCCCTGCGCATCATGTGGGTGTGATCTGAGATTCTATAGGTATGTCCTCTGGCCTCCAGCTGTCCCCTCCGAAGGGCAAGGCTGTCTGTAGGTCCTGTGTCGTGTCTGCTAGGCTCTAGGTGCTAGCTTCATTACGGCCTCTGAGATGGCATTAAGTTGCCCGTGTGTAGGAAATCGACCTGAGGCCATAGTCAATACAGCCAGTTAAGTCTAAAGGGGCCCTAACTAAAGACGTCTACTTTAGGACAGCATGAATAGCTTTTTACTCTGCTAACTCTAATGGTATCTTCACAATTTTGTAACCGCAACATCTGCAATAGGCCTATCTAAAGTCAGAGGAGCTGAGTGCCACCCTGGGTGTCTCGTGTTTGAGTGGGTGGTCTCAGCATCTCTGGCTAGCTCTCGAAGACAAGCTTCTACTGCTCTATGGCATGTCATGAGAGACAGACATGCAGAGCCTCATGGAGTGGGCTATGGCTGTCCATGCTCAGCTGTGACTCAAGTGCTTTTGTAGGGAGAAATTTCAGTTCTTGGAAAGAGGATTCCCAAAAACTGGGGTGCTGTCAACTTTCACGTGTCAACAGGCTGAAGAAAAACATAATTTCTGAAGCAGTCGCTTCCTTAGATGCCAAAACCAATTTGATATCACGCTTCAGGTGACCCTGTTCTCTTGCGAATCCGGAACTTATGTACACAAGCTTTACTGTCACGGGTGCCGAATGGTAAGAAAGCATCACCGTTCAGGCGGGCTGAACAGGCTCTTCGGGAGGGACAGGCAGGGCAGGCGAGGGGGAGGAGCTGCACCGTGTGTAAGGTGGGCATCTGCTTTGGAGGACGGAGGGGCCCGTGAGAGCTGGTCCGTTCTAAAGAGCCACCTTTTAAAAGCCCAGGAGCAGGCCATGCCTTTGTGTTGAAAGTCAAGCAAGTGGGGTAGGACACCCACTTGCCTGAAGAGGGAACTCCTTTTGGAACTCAGGCGGAAAAAGAAATTGTATGAACGATCCCTAGAAGCAAGGCCAGCCTTGGCAGGAAGACTACGGAGCTGTGCTTCACATATGTAGGGAGAAATGATGGAAGGCCAAAGCTCAGCTAGAGTTGAAACTGGCCAGTGTTCTGTCAGACAACAAAAAAAGCCTTTTGAAGTATGCTAAGAGAAAGAGGAGGTCTAAGGAAAGTATTGCACTCCATTCCTTCCTTCCTCCCTTCCTTCCTTCCTTCCTTCCTTCCTTCCTTCCTTCCTTCCTTCCTTCCTTCCTTCCTTCCTTCCTTCCTTCCTCCCTCCCTCCCTCCCTCCCTCCCTCCCTCCCTTCCTTCCGCCCCTCTCTTCCTTCCCTTCCGCCAAACATTAAACAAGAGCTTGTGTTTTGGTTATTAGCTTCTCCGTAGTCTGCTTTATAGACTTGGAGCCAAAGAGACAACAGGCCTGGCTCCAGCAGGTGCAAGGATGGCTTTCTTCTCTCTGCCAACCGTCCAAGGCATGGCAGGAAGGGTGGGAAGTGGGCAGGGCGTGCCTGCAAGCCCCTGGGCTGCACCAGGCTGCTCTGCTCTGCTTCATGCCACTTCCCCCCTCGCCGCCCGGGAGAGGCTGGGCTTCTGCAGACAGCCGCTCACTCGAGAAGGCAGCTAGGCAGCTGCTGCTTCCATTGCACTTGGCAAAGCCAAACTCCTCTCCAGTGTTCCGGGAGAGTGCCAAGGCCACCTTCCAGCGGGACATGCTGTAAAGAAGAAGAAGAAGAAGGTTGCCTTTAACAAGTTGGAGTTAAGGAAGCTCTGCCCCTGGGCTCTGTGGCCAGGTGCATCCTCTTCCTCCCAGTCCCAGCACAAGAGAGCGCCTTTCCACTGGGACCGCTGCTTTGGCTGGAGGCAACGTGCCCGTCTCAAGCGCACGACAGTGGCACGGGGGGACCTGCGGGAAGAGGGTGGGACGGACTGCGGGCGGCACCGGTACGCGCACCAAGCATCCCGGCACACATGCGCACGTACTCGTGAGCAAGAGCAGCTCAGCAAAGCTGCTGGAAAGCGGCGTGGCAGAAAAGGCCCGTGGGTCCTGCTGGACACCAAGCTGAGCAGCAGCCAGCACCGTGCCCTTGGCCAAAGGCGGCGGGCGGCGGTGCCCTGGGCTGCGCTGGGCAAAGCCTTGCCAGCAGCTGGAGGGAGGGGAGCCTTGCCCTCTGCTCAGCGCTGCTGAGGCCATGCCCGCAGTGCTGTGCCCAGGCCCGGGCTCCCCAGGCCGAGAGAGACAGGAGCCCCTCCCCCAGCCCCCCCCCCCCCCCGGGCTTGGAATGGCAGCTGTGATGTCGCGGCGCTGGCCCGGCAACGGCCACAGTGCCTGCAGGCACGGCTCTGCCAGCACCCGGCAGCTCCAGGGAGAGACCAGCTCTCACCCAGCGGCACTGCCCGGCACCGGGACCCCCTCGACAGCCTCGCTCCAGCCGGCTGGGAGCTCTCCGGAGCCCCAGCAGCGTGTCCGGCGCGAGGACTCCCCTGGCCCCGGCACGATGGGCCAGCTGAACTGCTGCTACGGCTCCAGGTGGGCTCCCCCCGCGGCTCGGGGACACGCTGGCGCAGCCGGGCCCCGCAGCAGCCGCCTTTCTCACGCCCTTTGCCGCCTGCTCTGCAGGGTCTACCCTGGCCCCGAGCAGCAGTGCGCGCCCGGCCCGGCATCAGCCCAGCCGCTGCTCCACCAGCGCGTGCGGGTGACGCAGGGCCGCGGGACGGGGAAGAGGCACCTCCTCCTCTTCAGCGATGCCTTGATCATCGCCAAGGCCAAGTAAGAGGCGCAGACCCCGGCTGCCTTTCCTCCTAAGGCCTGGCCCCGGCACCGGGGCAGGGACGCCCAAGGAGCAGCCCCAGGCCCCGGCACCCTGCTGCTGGCTGCACCCGTGGCCGTGCGCGGGGCAGGCGGAGGCCAGAGGGCAGCCGCCGGGCTCGGCCACCTCCAGGTCACTCCCTGCCGCTCCTCTCTGCAGACGTGGCAGCGCCCCGCGCCCGCAGCTCTGCCTGGCCCTGCGCCGGCTGTGGGTGCTGAGCGGCGGCAAGGGGGCGGCCGGGGATGCCGCCCAGGAGGAGGAAGACAAGGCCACCACGTCCCTCGTCCTCGCCTGGCCCTACGGCTTCTGCGTCGTCACCTTCTGGTGGGTCTCGGTGCCACGTCCCCCGGCAGGGCCGGGCAGCGCTTCTGTCCGGCCCCACGCCGCTTCCTCCTGCCTCTGCAGCCGTCCCCACGGGGCAGGGCTGTGCCGGCGCCCGCCTCTGCCCGCGGGCTGGGCAGCAGCGGGCGCTCAGGCTCTTTCTCCTCTCTTTCCTGCAGCTCCCGCTCGCTGAAGGAGCTCTGGCTCAGCGCGCTCCGTGGGTAAGCCCTGCCTGGCAGAGCAGCTTGGGGGGCCCGTGCTCACAGCACGGGGGGATGCTCTAGCCGTAGCCGTACGATGCGGAAACGCCGCTCCTGAGCTGGGGAGAGCTGCCCCCACGGCTGCGGGCGGCTCTGGAGCGGGCAGAGCTGGCGGAGCTGCTTCACCCAGCCCCGTCCTCCCCCCTTGCCGCTGCTCTCCGCTCGACGGCCGGGCGGTGCCCAGCTGCTTCGGGGCAGCTTGGAAGGGCTCCCCGGGCTGGCAGGCGAGGGAAGAGGCAGCTTGGGTCTCACACAGCTCTTTCTCTGCCCCTGCCCCGTGCACAGGCCAGCAGAAGGAGTGCAGGGAGCCCGCGTCACCCAGCTGCCCTCCATCAAGCTCCTGCTGAAGGAGCTGCGCGGCCGCAATGCCGTGAGTGTCCCTCCCGGCCCCGCTCTGCCCCAGGGGCTGCTCCAACCCCGCACCAGCCCCATCGCTTCTCACCTGCTGCTCTTCTCCCCTTGCCCAGGCCAAAACACTCAACGCCAGCAGCCTGGAGAGGCTGGTCGAGGGCCTGGCAGAGGTGAGGAGCCCCCGGGCCGCCATCTCGGCCGTCCCCACATCTCACTCATGGCCCGCGGCCGATGCAGCTCGCCAGGGGCCCTTCGTGCTGCGGGGCTGCTCGCTGAGCGCAGCGCATTTCTTGCAGGCTGGTGCCCAGCAGCGGCCACCTCCCGTCCCCTCCGGCGGCCAAGGTGGACGTGGCCACTCGGCCGGTGAGTTTGGAGGAGACGGGGGCAGGATGGCCCCTCTCTCCTGCGCTGGCAGGCAGCAACCGCGCTGCTCAGGGGCTGCTGCTGCCCTTCCCGCAGGGCACGGCCGCAGAGAGCTGAGCCCCCGGGGCGCCTCGTTCCCCAGCCACGCCTCTCCCTCGCTGCTGGCGGGGACGCCCAGCACGCAGAGGCTCGGGCAGCATTCACCTGGCGCTTGCCCTCCATGGCTCTCTGCTCTGTTTTCCCTGGCGGCAGGCGGGACCCGCAGCAGGACGAGGGGGCTGCCCTGGCCCTTTGCGCGGCGAGGGACCTTGGCCGCTGCGGAGGCGCCCGGGCAGTCGGGCTGTGCCGGCAGGGCAGGTCTCTTCGACCGGCCCCTGGCAGCTCTCTGCAGCCAGGACGGCACGCTGCCCCAGCCCCTCCAGGTAAGCCAGCCTGGCCGGGGGGTGCCTGTGGCGCTGGCTCCTGCGCAGAGGCGCTGTCCCCAGCAGAGTGACCCCGGCTGGGGCTCGGGGACCAAGCCGGCTCCGCCCCACCTCCCCCACCTCCAGCCACCCCTGCGTCCTGCCCTAGTGAAAGCAGAGCCGCCCACGCTCGCTCCTGGCCTGGAGGAAGGCTCACCGGCCCCGGGGCCTGTCCCCAGCCAAGCAACTGTCCTCCTCTGTCCCCCGCAGCTCTTTGAGGAGGAGGAGGATGTGGCTGGGCTTGCCGGCACGTCGGCCAAGGAGTTGCCAGCACCAGAGGCGGAAGCAGAAGCAGCAGCGGTATGTCAGGGCCACAAAGAGGGTGACAGCACTGTCAGAAGTTGAGAGTGCTGCCGCAGGGACAAGCAAGGTCACCCACTAGCCGGCAGCTCTGCAAAGGTGCAGAGGAAGGGTGGTGCAGGATGGCCATGGCGGTTTGTGCGGTGATGCCACCAGAACTGGCTCAGCTGGGCTGAGCAAACCCATCCAAGGGCTGTGCCTTTCCGAGCTAAGGTAGCAATTGGGCAGGAAGGTCCTTGCCACCCGTTAACTTGCACATTTCCATTGCAGGTGCCTCCAGTCCCTCCAGAAAGTGAACACCTGGAGAGCTCCTCTGGGGAGACAAGGTAAAATGAGCTAGGTGTGCTTAAGAGCAGAATTGGTTCACGTTTATCATGGCTTGACCTGTCTAACAATACATTGAATGGAAAGTTTGCCAGGCTCGAGAAGAGCAACCTGTGAAGAGGGGAGCAACGGGCTACTGGACAGCGAGAGGAGCAAGATGGGAGCAGAGCTCTGCGGGATGGGCAACTGAGGACATCCAGGCAGGCAAGAAGAACGAGGAGCCCAGGTGTGTAGCAGGCTCTGCTGCCCATCTTTCAAAGCTCCGAACACTGCTCCGACTATGGGCAATATTTCTGAGGTGCGCAGAGATGGCACCGGGCAGGAAGCCCGCAGCTGCCCGTGGGAGAGCGTGTCTGTCAGGAGGAACATATCACTCCAGCGTTGGCAGCTCTCCTTCGGCACTTGTGGCAGCTCTGTTTGTGCAAGGCTGAGCAACACCCCAGCAGAGTCACAAGGCTCATAGCAATTTTTGGAGCTCTTTGACCCGCTGCCTACAGAAAGAGGCAAAGTCTCCCTTTTCTGTTCATGTCAGCTGGCAAGCCCAGCACTGGCTGCTGGTGTCTGAATCCCAAAGACGCAGCAAGGAGCTGTGTCACGTAGCTGTAGACCCTGAGGTACTGGCACTTCGTAAAAAGCTCACGTTGCACCTGAGACAATTGAGGGAAGAAAAAAGCAACCAAACAATACCAAAGCAGCGTGTTTTGCCTTCAAGCCTGGCTTTCTAGCAAGGGACAGTGAGGCGTGCTGCTGCTCGGCTTTTGGAAAGGACCACAGCACAGCTGCCCTGCCCAGCCCTGCTGCCTAGCAAAGCAGTGCTGCACATCTCTGTCAACTTGCAGAGCTCTGAGGGTGTCACACGTGTGGAGAAGGGGACAAAGCCGTGCCGTAGCCACTGCCAGGGAGGGTTCCCTCTCGTGTGCCAGGAACTGCCCCTTGGACAGCACACTGCCCAAAGAACGGGGCACAAAGTCGTGCCTGTTCCCGCCTTCATGGTTTCATCAGCACTTTGGACTCTCTTCTTGCAGGTGCCAATTTTTTTCTGCTGCCTGGATTGCCCGCATGAGCTCTGCTGCCTGGGCTTTGAGGGGCGCGATGCAGCCCCAGCACCACCTCGGCGGAGGCGAGGAGGGAGGCACCGCGCCCTTCTGCTCCGGCCGGCACATTTCACTCGGGCACCGCGACGCCGGAGCGGCCCCGCACCGCCCTCAGACCCAGCCCAGCCCTGGCGGGAGGCCTTGCTGGCTCACTCCTCGGCTCCGTCAGCAAAAGCCCACCAGCCGGCACAGCTGCCCCCGTGGGGAGCTGGCATGTCACCTGCAGATTCCATGGGGCGTGCTGGGCGTGGAGGTGTATATCATCTGAGAGGGACACAAGGGACACGCTGGACAGCATGTTCCAGACTATAAAACCCTCCAGGTTTTCTTTGCCGCTACTCATTCTTGGCAGAGAGACGCTGCACCACCTTGCTGCATACAAGAAGGGAGCACCCATTGCTGCCCTTTGGTCAGTGCAAGTCCTTGTATGCAGCACACAGCACAACGCCCTTTCTTAGTATTCTTGATCAAACATGACTGGCTTGCAGTTTCCATTAGCTGAGTTAACTCCAGGTTAGCTACAGCAAAAACTCCGCTCTTACTTCTCCGACCCATCAGCGCTCTCTGGACCGACGCGAACACCCCCCTTTCTGTCAATCAGAACTGGAGTGGTGATGCTTTGCTTTCAGCCACAACACGTGCCTGTGCCTAGGGACTGATGGGAAGGAGGAGTTAAAAAAGCCAGCTTACATGGTGCCCCAAATCCCACCCACCCTCCAGGACCGGAAAAAAACTGGACACACCCCCATATTTATTCTAGCCATTCTGTAGCCAGTACAGTCATTTCAGTGTCGATCCTGGTTGATTCTGCAGCTTTATAACAGTTGAAACACCCAGCTCATCAAGGCAGCTGATCTAGAAGGCAGGGGATCTGAACTGGCCCCAACTACCTATGATGTGACAGTGTCCATAACTCGGGTTAATCACAGGTTGTCCTGTGACATAAGGATGTCCCGCTCTTTCACCTTTCTCCTTTGAAGCTTTGGGGTTTGTGCACGGGAGCCTTATGTACCTTTCTTTTCAGAGTTGCTCATCGTTTCAGCATTGTTTCTGATGAGGAAAACATCCTTTCTGTGTAGATGTTAATTTATGTACATTTAATAAACAGCATGGTATCCTATACTACCAATGATCTTTTTTTCAGACTAATGAAAAGTTCAAGACAAAAGCATGCTTTGTGTCTGCAAAGAAAAGTATCTGTAACTGTATTAAAAAGCTGCGGTTGTTTCACTCGTGGATGTTTGTAGCTATAGCAGAAACAGAGCTGCTGGCTGCCTTACTGCGAGATCCACAGGACACCAGTCTTCTCCTGAAGGCTTTCTACCAGCGTAATACTGTTTGAGTTGCCACTCCATTAAAACAGGACTTGTTCACTAATTGGTTCCTACATGAAAACCCGAGGATAGAAACTTTTGGCAATGTCAACAGCAGCATGAGGCGAGGCTGCCCAAAGCCTGGCTGCTGCGCTTGGAGGAAATGTGCCTTGAGTCCCGATGGGCAGACAGGGCACGCCTCTGCAAGTCTGCTTCGCAACACAGCACGACGCAACAGACCTGTGTACAAAGAGCATTAACATCATCACAGGTAGAGCCAGTCACAAGGTAGGCAATGCCTGAGTGAAGGCTGCCAGCTGTCCTGCTGGCCGGCTCTGTCCTTCACGGCTGCAGACTCCCTTTCCCAGGCACTCACTGAGCCAGGGGCTGGCTTCGCACTCGGAAAGCACGTAGCCCATGCAGCAGCTCACTCCACTGCTCACCGTGGTTCCCCATGGCTGCTTATCTACCCAACAGATCTCTTAGTCCCTCCTGTTTGTGTATGGAGAAGGACTCGTAGGAGATGGGATCACAGTGATCACCAAACAGGGGAGTTTAAACTTTTGAGTGTAATGAGATACAGCTCAGAGGAGTTGCTACCTTGCTTTTCAGGAGAGCAAACTTGAAGCTACTCAGAGAGCTAGTCTGCAGTGTCCCCTGCGAATCTGCTTTGGAGGGCTTAGGGCTCATAGAGCAGGTTAGTTTTTCAGAACCACCTTCTGCAAGCACGGGAGCAGGCAATCTGGTGGAGTCTGAAGTCAAACAAGAGGGGCAGAATGCGACGAGCGAGGGAAGGCATGCAGTCGACTCAATATGAGTGATAAAGCAAGCTTCAACTTTATTGCAAAACCTTACACATATTTATACACTAAGTTCTACCTTATGCATACTTGTCTTACAATCATTGGCTTAGCCCTAAAGATTGCATTATCATACTCCTCCTACTTGCGGTTACTGCTACGTGGTCCGGGTTCCATCCTGTTTTTCTTATACAGTGCTGCTTCTTAGCTGTTTACCACAGCTCCTTCTCCTCAAGGCCGAGCCCTGCAGATGTCCAGCTGTTTACCAGCTTCCCAGTGCCACAGCTCCCTCTTCTCAAGGCCGAGCCGTGCAGATATCTAGCTGTTTACCAGCTTCTCAATGCTGCAGCTCCTTTTCCTTAAGGTCGAGCCGTGCAGAGTGATCCCAACATCTCCCCCTTTTTGTTTTTGTATAAACAAAACCTGATGGATCATTTGCAACCCAAGGACTGTGAGGAAAATGGACCCTCTGTACATTCTTGTATCGTCCTGTGCCGCGAACTCAGCCCAGCAGTTGGTAGGTGCCAGCTTTACGTGGGCGTCCCCACGGAGGCAACGGTGGCCTTGCTGTACACCAGCCCACTGCCCTTCAGGAAATCCCGGTATTACACATTTGTAGAGGAACGAGTTTCGACACACGTGGCCAGCGAGTGTCGGAACTCACCTCAGTTGTCACCTTTTAACACAGGGAGCCTATGGCGTATGCGCCCGCTGGCCAGACGTGCTGCACGCACCACAGCCATCCCGTCTATTGGTTCGTAGGCTTTGTTCACACGGCATTTTTTCATAACTCAGCAGTCACGTATCAACTTATGCTTAAGTCAATAGCAGAATATTACAAAGCAAAACAATTCTAGCTGTACTACTTCTAGTGATATAAACTACTCCTAGTGATAGAAAAAAGGTACTTGTATAAGGCTATGAAGACCAATATTATATCTTACCAAAGCATTTGTAGTTATAGAACGCTTTGCCTCAAAAGCTTTCCACGTTCATCTCATGATACCGCAAATTTCAGTGTGATTTACCCCTACATTTTCTTTTGACTGAGGTGGCATCCAGATTGTGATGACACCTGATAGTGTCATGATGTGTCCAACGATGACGATGGCGACTGCCCCACCCATGGCCTCACCCACTTCGAGGCACCTGCAAAGTGGGTTACCCATGGTTTTACCCATGGTTTTAAACAGCCACCACCGTCAACCTCGTCCCCTGGTTAGCAGTTGAAAAGGTCCTTTCTCCTTCCGCAAATAATTTAACACATATAAGGCTTTATTCAAACGTTCTTAGGGTAATGTGGTAGCCTCTCCCCCTTTTTGTTTTGAGCGTGATTATCTGACAGAGCTCATTCATTGGGTGTGTAAGATACTTGTTTGAGTTATTAGCTAGCCAAGCATTCTTTACTACCTTTTGAACCATTCCTTGTAGACAATGCAATAAACATGGTACAATAAGCATTAGTATTAAGATAACTGCCCCTTTTATTAAGTCTTGTAACCATCCACTTAGGCCCAAACTTGACAGCTATGATTCGAGGTTTAGTGAACTTGTCTGTAACCTGTCCGTTAAGTCCTTCAGTTTTTGTAATTGTTGAGTTACCGACTGTGATGTATCTGTTAAATTCATACAACACGTGCCATCAAACTCCTCACACCCGTGCCCTTGGGCCAAAAGTAGGAAGTCGATAGCTGCCCTATTTTGCAATGTCGCATGCCTTATTGAGTCAGTTTCCATTAACAAAGCACTGAGTGTTGCAGAAGTAGCATTGGTTTGTTTCGCTAGCCAACATCCCAATTTATTTAAAGTGGTTAAGCCTTGGGCAGCAGCGACCCCAGGGGCAAGGAAAGAGGTTAGTATGGTTTTGTCCGCAGTCCAAAAATCCAGTTGGTCATTGCACTCTTCCTGATATTTTCAAATCTGTCATCTTATTCTATGCCCTCGGGTAAGGTTCAATATCATAGAAGTGTTGGGAGTTAACAATGTTAGGTGCCCCAATGTGTAAGGACCACCTCTCAAACGGGAGGGAACACCTTGCCATGCACGATCACCACAAATCAAGAATATTCCTTTAGGGAGTCTCATTGGGACAATAGTAGAGCGTGAGATGTTGCTCGTTGTATAATTACACCAATTGGTAGCATTCTGAAAAATGGCTAACGTGGGGTTTACATCCTGTGACCTGGCTATCTTCTCAGTAATTTTCTGCAAAGCTTGGTGTTGATCCTCATTCAGTTGACGTCGCTCTGGAGCCTCCACCGAAGACTCCAGGAGCGGCATCAATGGCCTTAGATCATCATTAGTAATTCCGCAAATATTGCGAACCCACTGTATGTCCCCCATTAATTTTTGGACATCAGAAAGATTTTCTATTTTCGCCTTAATCTTTATTTTTTGTGAGTGGACCGCTGCCCTGGTAATAATCCAGCTCAAACATTGCTATGGTCCCTTCTTTTTTTTTTTTTTTTTTTTTTTTTTTTTTTTTTGGTGCTATTTTTAAACCCCGTTTTCCTAAATAGTGCTCTAAGTGCTGTAAAATGTGGTCTGCATTCAATTGTGTCCCTGCTATTAATATATCAACTATATAATGATACATTATTAAATCTGGATACTTTTTCCACACCGGTTCTAGAGCCCATGCCACAAATGTCTGACACATCGTAGGTGAATTTTGCATTCCTTGTGGTAACACTACCCAATGATACTTTTTGCTAGCTCTCCTTTATTTACCGATGGTACCATAAAGGCAAACTTCTCCGCATCCTCAGCTGCTAAGGGAATGGTAAAAAAGCAATTGAAATATACTCTTCGATTCCCTGCAAAAGAAATGATACATTTGTGACAATAATTACAACGACATAGAACAAAGCCACAACACCGTTTTACAAATATGGCATATTGAAGTTCCTGCTCTTGAACGTCCGGGGAGAGCCGCTGAGACAGTCAACGAGCCGTCATTCCGCATACAAAAGAGTGAAAGCATCAGCTGGTGGTACGACGGAGTTGACTGCGTCCGTGGGACGTGTGACAAGATCTTCAGGTCTTACTGCCGGCCGTACCGACCTGGCCGGTACCCGCTTCACTCCGTCCCCTCCCTCTCTGCCAAAGTCTCTTGTCTCATGCCTCGCCAATGTTGGGCAGGGTCGTATCTTGACTTGGGGGAAGGATCATCCCAGGCAGCCCCCTCCTGTTGCGGCACGGGTCAGGAGGCGGGGGCCAAGGAGGACTCGCCACCTCCGTTGGTTGCGTTAGCGGGGGGTGGGGCGGGGGGGGGTGGGGGGGGGCGGGCGGGGGTTGCTCGTTCTCACCATCCCCAGCTCGGCCTCCCTTCTCTCCCAAGGCTGTGGCAGCGGCAGCTGCTGCCGCCGTCCGCTCTGATTTTATCGTCTTTATAGAGTCTCTGACTAATCGCCAGGTTGTTAACACTTTCGCAGCCGTATGATCCTCTTTAGAGGTGCCTCAAACACCAATTTCCCTGCTTTCTCCCAGGTAGGTAACTCAAAAGCTGTTGCAGAGTCTGCTGCTAGCCCCTGGCTCTTCAAAACAGTCTCCAATAGCAATTGCCATGTTGTTGCTAGCTCCGCTGCTTGCCCATCTCCTTTCGAGACTCGCCCCATTGATCTTTCACATGGGCACACAGGGGAACACTGAGTACATTGTTCTGGGCAACGTTGTCCCGTCTTGCCCTCACATACATCATCGTAGATCTGTTTCTCTGACTTATCTATGCAGCCGGTTTACTCGGTGCATCTGGCACCTCAGGAGGTGCAGTCGGAGTCGCTGAAGGTCCTGGACCCTCTGACTCAGTTAAAAAGGGATTGGTTGAAGATGGTTTAACAGCCTCCTCCATATCAGCTGCAGCTTTTCTCTCTGCCTTTAAGGCTTTTAATGTGTTTAACATCAACTTCCATGTCGTCACTAACTCTGCGGTGGTTTTATCTCCATTTCCAATATGTTCCTATAACATTTTTCCTATCTCCTCCCACGTCTCTGCCTTAAACGCCACAGACGCATCGGGGGGGTACCCTTTTTGGCACCAAATTAGAAGTCTTCTAAGTGTATATTCATCATATTTCAGTCCTCTCTTAGAGAGCATATGCAGCAGGAGTCTGACCATCGCCCCTTCTTCATGCGATGCGTTCTGCCTTTAGTTCTTTTAATGTCTCTAGGATCAACCTCTAGAGCTTTGTAGATTTTATACTGTCTTTGTTGCCTGTGCTATTCGCTTTTCAGTTTTATATCTTTTCATGCAATGAATAACATCTCTCCAAGATTTCATTAATTTTTTTGCTGATTTATCATCATCGATTACTAGATCCCACAAACAATCTCCATAAGAACGCCACTCGTCTACTTCAAACATACTTTCAGGGTCTTTAAAAAACCCTTTCGCTTTCCCTAACGCAATTAACCCAGCCAGATCTTTTAATTGGCTTACTCCCCGCTTTTCTAAAAAGCATTTTAAGATTTCGAATGCTACCTCTATTTCCATTGCGCGCTACGTTGACCTTCTTAATTATCCGGTCAATTATTTTTGCAGCCTTTTCCCTTGGGTAGCCTTCTTTCGGACGGCGAACCCCTTCTTAATTATCCTGGGTTCAAGCACGGATCAGGCGCGCCGCGGCAGCGTCCGCCGATCTTCTGCTCCCTGGTCGCTGCTACCAGTGCTTCTCCGATCTCGCTGTCCGGTGAAAAACAAGGATGGGGGTCCCTGTTCGGGCGCCACTTGCGACGAGCGAGGGAAGGCATGCAGTCGACTCAATATGAGTGATAAAGCAAGCTTCAACTTTATTGCAAAACCTTACACATATTTATACACTAAGTTCTACCTTATGCATACTTGTCTTACAATCATTGGCTTAGCCCTAAAGATTGCATTATCATACTCCTCCTACTTGCGGTTACTGCTACGTGGTCCGGGTTCCATCCTGTTTTTCTTATACAGTGCTGCTTCTTAGCTGTTTACCACAGCTCCTTCTCCTCAAGGCCGAGCCCTGCAGATGTCCAGCTGTTTACCAGCTTCCCAGTGCCACAGCTCCCTCTTCTCAAGGCCGAGCCGTGCAGATATCTAGCTGTTTACCAGCTTCTCAATGCTGCAGCTCCTTTTCCTTAAGGTCGAGCCGTGCAGAGTGATCCCAACAGCAGAAGACCAGCTTGGCTGAACAGGGACCTCCTTTTTCAACTCAGGTGGAAAAAGGAATGTTATGATCCCTGGGACCAAGGTCCGGCTTGGCAGGAAGATCACAGAGCTGTAGTTCATACGTGTAAGGAGAGAACAGAAAAGGGCAAAGCGCAGCTAGAGTTGAAATTGGCCAGTGTTGTGTCGGGCTATAAAAAGGGCTTTTTACAGTACGTTCATAGCAATCGCTCATTGAGCACGGCCAGGGACTCTCTGAGGAGGAGGAGGATGCGGCTGGGCTTGCCGGTGCATCGGCCACAGAGCCGCCAGCACCAGGGGCAGAAGCAGAAAGCGCAGAGGTCTGTGAGGTGCACAGAGAGCGGGGGCTGCGCAAACCCCTCCGAGCGTATCGCGGGATACGTTGTATCGCGGGATACGTTGTATGACGTTGGCGGTTTTGGTGGGTAACTATGTACGTACTGTAGGGACACATGCTTTCTTACAGGATGAAAAGATGTAATGTAAAAGGTGGTTTCTGTGAGAAAGTGAGATTCTTCCTATTAAACTGTGTTGGTTTCTGTGTTCAGGGTGTCAGAGTGACCGGAGGAAGTTTGTGTTGTGCCTTCCAACACCCCGGAGCACAGCCATTCAGGCTTCTGTGGGCAAAGCTGCGGAAGATATAGGCAGGCCTTCTGATGCACAGGAAGGCGGCAGAGGGTTACAAGGCATTGCTTTGCTGTCGCAAGTGCCTTCAGGAGCTTGTAACAGACAGCACAAACGTTCTGGGCGCAGGCTCAGACACCGGTGATGCTCCAGGTGCTGCCTGAGTTGACTCCTTCAAGGGAAAACAAGCCTTCCTTGCTGCCTGTCTGTCTTTCCTTCTCTCTCTCTCTCTCTCTGTCTCTCTCTCCCCCCGCCTCTTCTGAAATAAGGGTTGATCTACCAACAGAGGTAACACCCTCCTTAAGCAAGGCTGAGATTAGAGGTCACTCTGGTATTCAAGGGAAAGCAGGAGTAACAGGTGGGGCTGCGTATTTCCTGTAGGATAACTAACTTTAGAACGCCTCTTCACTTCAGATGTCTTGTGGTATTTAGAAATATCTTTTTTTTTTTTTTTTAAGGTACAAAAGTTTATTAGCAATTAAAAACATTGCAGGGGGGCTGCAGGGGTGGCTTCTGTGGGAAGCTGCTAGAAGCTTCCCCTATGTCCAGTAGAGCCGATGCCAGCCGGCTCCAAGACAGCCCCACCGCTGGCCAAGGCCGAGCCAGTCAGCAACAGTAGTAGCACGTCTGGGATAACGTATTTCAGAAGGGGGGTAAGAACTGGCAGGCAGCAACTGCAGCGGGAGAGAGGAGCGAGAATACATGAGAGAAACATCTCTGCAGACACCTGGGTCAGTGCAGAAGGAGGGGCAGGAGGGGCTCCAGGGGCCGGAGCAGAGACCCCTCTGCAGCCCCTGCTGAAGACCATGGTGAGGCCGGCTGTGCCCCTGCAGCCCATGGAGCTCCGTGGGGGAGCAGATGTCCACCTGCAGGCTGGGGAGGGCCCCACGCTGGAGCAGGGGGCTGCACGAAGGAGGCTGTGAGCCCACTGGAAGCCAGAACTGGAGCAGGCTCCTGGCAGGACCTGTGGCCCCGTGGAGAGAGGAGCCCACGCTGGCACAGGTTTCCTGGCAGGACTCGTGGCCGCGTGGGGGACCCACCGTGGAGCAGCCTGTTCCTGAAGGACGGCACCCCGTGGCAGGCAACCAGGCTGGAGCAGTTGGTGAAGAACTGCAGCCTCTGGGAAGGACTCAAGTTGGAGAAGTCCGTGGAGGACTGTCTCGCGTGGGAGGGACCCCAGGCTGGAGCAGGGGAAGAGTGTGAGGAGTCCTCCCCCTGAGGAGGAAGGAGCAGCAGAGACAACATGTGATGAACTGACCGCAACCCCCATTCCCCGACCTCCTGTGGCACTCGGGGGGAGGAGGCAGAGAAAATGGGGAGCAAAGTTGAGCCCGGGAAGAAAGGAGGGGTGGGCGGAAGGTGTTTTAAGATTTGGGTTTAGTTCTCATTACCTTACTCTGATTCGAGTGGCAATAAATGAAACAAATTTCCCCAAGTCCAGTCTCTTTTGACTCTGATGGCAATTGCTGAATGATCGCTCCTTGTCCTTGTCTCGACTCACAAGCTTCTTGTTGTACTTTCTCTCCTCTCTCCAGCCGAGGAGGGGAGTGAAAGAGCAGCTTTGGTGGGCCCCTGGAATCCAGCCAAAGTCAACCCATCACAGAAGTACTTTGCATTACGTTTCTTGAAGCTTGCCGAATGGGGATGCTTAGAACAAGGGGAAAAAACGCATCCTTGAGCCCCAATATTTGCTCTCTAACTGCACAAGCTACAAAGAATGTGTGGAGAATGTGCCCACTAATTCTCAGCTACAGGGATACAGAATCCAAACCTCCTTGGTAGAAGAGGGAACTAGAACTCGGGTGGGATTCGGCTCGCTCTAACTTCTGTGGCTATGTTCGGGCTAGGGATCCGCACAGCCGTTGTAGTGAGTGGATATGAAGGGCCTGATGCAGTTGCCTCCCCCTGCGCATCATGTGGGTGTGATCTGAGATTCTATAGGTATGTCCTCTGGCCTCCAGCTGTCCCCTCCGAAGGGCAAGGCTGTCCGTAGGTCCTGTGTCGTGTCTGCTAGGCTCTAGGTGCTAGCTTCATTGTGGCCTCTGAGATGGCATTAAGTTGCCCGTGTGTAGGAAATCGACCTGAGGCCCTTAAGTTAGACTTAACTGAGCCAGTTAAGTCTAAAGGGGCCCTAACTAAAGACGTCTACTTTAGGACAGCATGAATAGCTTTTTACTCTGCTAACTCTAATGGTATCTTGGCAATTTTGTAACCGCAACATCTGCAATAGGCCTATCTAAAGTCAGAGGAGCTGAGTCCCACCCTGGGTGTCTCGTGTTTGAGTGGGTGGTCTCAGCATCTCTGGCTAGCTCTCGAAGACAAGCTTCTACTGCTCTATGGCATGTCATGAGAGACAGACATGCAGAGCCTCATGGAGTGGGCTATGGCTGTCCATGCTCAGCTGTGACTCAAGTGCTTTTGGAAATTCCAGGGAGAAATTTAAGTTCTTGGAAAGAGGATTCCCAAAAACTGGGGTGCTGTCAACTTTCACGTGTCAACAGGCTGAAGAAAAACATAATTTCTGAAGCAGTCGCTTCCTTAGATGCCAAAACCAATTTGATATCATGCTTCAGGTGACCCTGTTCTCTTGCAAATCCGGAACTTATGTACACGAGCTTTACTGTCACGGGTGCCGAATGGTAAGAAAGCATCACCGTTCAGGCGGGCTGAACAGGCTCTTCGGGAGGGACAGGCAGGGCAGGCGAGGGGGAGGAGCTGCACCGTGTGTAAGGTGGGCATCTGCTTGGGAGGACAGCGGGGCCCGTGAGAGCTGGTCCGTTCTAAAGAGCCACCTTTTAAAAGCCCAGGAGCAGGCCATGCCTTTGTGTTGAAAGTCAAGCAAGTGGGGTAGAACACCCACTTGCCTGAAGAGGGAACTCCTTTTGGAACTCAGGCGGAAAAAGAAATTGTATCAACGATCCCTAGAAGCAAGGCCAGCCTTCGCAGGAAGACTACGGAGCTGTGCTTCACATATGTAGGGAGAAATGATGGAAGGCCAAAGCTCAGCTAGAGTTGAAACTGGCGAGTGTCCTGTCAGACAACAAAAAAAGCCTTTTGAAGTATGCTAAGAGAAAGAGGAGGTCTAAGGAAAGTATTGCACTCCATTCCTTCCTTCCTTCCTTCCTTCCTTCCTTCCTTCCTTCCTTCCTTCCTTCCTTCCTTCCTTCCTTCCTTCCTTCCTTCCTTCCTTCCTTCCTTCCTTCCTTCCTTCCTTCCTTCCTTCCTTCCTTCCTTCCTTCCTTCCTTCCTTCCTTCCTTCCTTCCTTCCTTCCTTCCTTCCTTCCTTCCTTCCTTCCTTCCTTCCTTCCTTCCTTCCTTCCTTCCTTCCTTCCTTCCTTCCTTCCTTCCTTCCTTCCTTCCTTCCTTCCTTCCTTCCTTCCTTCCTTCCTTCCTTCCTTCCTTCCTTCCTTCCTTCCTTCCTTCTTCCTCCCTCCCTCCCTCCCTCCCTCCCTCCCTCCCTTCCTCCCTCCCTTCCTCCCTTCCTCCCTCCCTTCCTCCCTTCCTCCCTTCCTCCCTTCCTCCCTTCCTTCCTTCCTCCCTCCCTTCCTCCCTTCCTCCCTTCCTCCCTTCCTCCCTTCCTCCCTTCCTCCCTTCCTCCCTTCCTCCCTTCCTCCCTCCCTTCCTCCCTCCCTTCCTTCCTCCCTTCCTTCCTCCCTTCCTTCCTCCCTTCCTTCCTCCCTTCCTCCCTTCCTTCCTCCCTTCCTTCCTCCCTTCCTTCCTCCCTTCCTCCCTTCCTTCCTCCCTTCCGCCCCTCTCTTCCTTCCCTTCCGCCAAACATTAAACAAGAGCTTGTGTTTTGGTTATTAGCTTCTCCTTAGTCTGCTTTATAGACTTGGAGCCAAAGAGACAACAGGCCTGGCTCCAGCAGGTGCAAGGATGGCTTTCTTCTCTCTGCCAACCATCCAAGGCATGGCAGGAAGGGCGGGAAGTGGGCAGGGCGTGCCTGCAAGCCCCTGGGCTGCACCAGGCTGCTCTGCTCTGCTTCATGCCACTTCCCCCCTCGCCGCCCGGGAGAGGCTGGGCTTCTGCAGACAGCCGCTCACTCGAGAAGGCAGCTAGGCAGCTGCTGCTTCCATTGCACTTGGCAAAGCCAAACTCCTCTCCAGTGTTCCGGCAGAGTGCCAAGGCCACCTTCCAGCGGGACATGCTGTAAAGAAGAAGAAGAAGAAGAAGAAGAAGAAGAAGAAGAAGAAGAAGGTTGCCTTTAACAAGTTGGAGTTAAGGAAGCTCTGCCCCTGGGCTCTGTGGCCAGCTGCATCCTCTTCCTCCCAGTCCCAGCAAAAGAGAGAGCCTTTCCGCTGGGACCGCTGCTTTGGCTGGAGGCAACGTGCCCGTCTCAAGCGCACGACAGTGGCACGGGGGGACCTGCGGGAAGAGGGTGGGACGGACTGCGGGCGGCACCGGTACGCGCACGAAGCATCCCGGCACACATGCGCACGTACTCGTGAGCAAGAGCAGCTCAGCAAAGCTGCTGGAAAGCGGCGTGGCAGAAAAGGCCCGTGGGTCGTGCTGGACACCAAGCTGAGCAGCAGCCAGCACCGTGCCCTTGGCCAAAGGCGGCGGGCGGCGGTGCCCTGGGCTGCGCTGGGCAAAGCCTTGCCAGCAGCTGGAGGGAGGGGAGCCTTGCCCTCTGCTCAGCGCTGCTGAGGCCATGCCCGCAGTGCTGTGCCCAGGCCCGGGCTCCCCAGGCCGAGAGAGACAGGAGCCCCTCCCCCAGCCCCGCCCCCCAGCCCCCCCCCCCCGGGCTTGGAATGGCAGCTGTGATGTCGCGGCGCTGGCCCGGCAACGGCCACAGTGCCTGCAGGCACGGCTCTGCCAGCACCCGGCAGCTCCAGGGAGAGACCAGCTCTCACCCAGCGGCACTGCCCGGCACCGGGACCCCCTCGACAGCCTCGCTCCAGCCGGCTGGGAGCTCTCCGGAGCCCCAGCAGCGTGTCCGGCGCGAGGACTCCCCTGGCCCCGGCACGATGGGCCAGCTGAACTGCTGCTACGGCTCCAGGTGGGCTCCCCCCGTGGCTCGGGGTCATGCCGGAGCAGCCGGGCCCCGCAGCAGCCGCCTTTCTCACGCCCTTTGCCGCCTGCTCTGCAGGGTCTACCCTGGCCCCGAGCAGCAGTGCGCGCCCGGCCCGGCATCAGCCGAGCCGCTGCTCCACCAGCGCGTGCGGGTGACGCAGGGCCGCGGGACGGGGAAGAGGCACCTCCTCCTCTTCAGCGACACCTTGATCATCGCCAAGGCCAAGTAAGAGGCGCAGACCCCGGCTGCCTTTCCTCCTAAGACCTGGCCCCGGTACCGGGGCAGGGACGCCCAAGGAGCAGCCCCAGGCCCCGGCACCCTGCTGCTGGCTGCACCCGTGGCCGTGCGCGGGGCAGGCGGAGGCCAGAGGGCAGCCGCCGGGCTCGGCCACCTCCAGGTCACTCCCTGCCGCTCCTCTCTGCAGACATGGCAGCGCCCCGCGCCCGCAGCTCTGCCTGGCCCTGCGCCGGCTGTGGGTGCTGAGCGGCGGCAAGGGGGCGGCCGGGGATGCCGCCCAGGAGGAGGAAGACAAGGCCACCACGTCCCTCGTCCTCGCCTGGCCCTACGGCTTCTGCGTCGTCACCTTCTGGTGGGTCTCGGTGCCACGTCCCCCGGCAGGGCCGGGCAGCGCTTCTGTCCGGCCCCACGCCGCTTCCTCCTGCCTCTGCAGCCGTCCCCACGGGGCAGGGCTGTGCCGGCGCCCGCCTCTGCCCGCGGGCTGGGCAGCAGCGGGCGCTCAGGCTCTTTCTCCTCTCTTTCCTGCAGCTCCCGCTCGCTGAAGGAGCTCTGGCTCAGCGCGCTCCGTGGGTAAGCCCTGCCTGGCAGAGCAGCTTGGGGGGCCCGTGCTCACAGCACGGGGGGATGCTCTAGCCGTAGCCGTACGATGCGGAAACGCCGCTCCTGAGCTGGGGAGAGCTGCCCCCACGGCTGCGGGCGGCTCTGGAGCGGGCAGAGCTGGCGGAGCTGCTTCACCCAGCCCCGTCCTCCCCCCTTGCCACTGCTCTCCGCTCGACGGCCGGGCGGTGCCCAGCTGCTTCGGGGCAGCTTGGAAGGGCTCCCCGGGCTGGCAGGCGAGGGAAGAGGCAGCTTGGGTCTCACACAGCTCTTTCTCTGCCCCTGCCCCGTGCACAGGCCAGCAGAAGGAGTGCAGGGAGCCCGCGTCACCCAGCTGCCCTCCATCAAGCTCCTGCTGAAGGAGCTGCGCGGCCGCAATGCCGTGAGTGTCCCTCCCGGCCCCGCTCTGCCCCAGGGGCTGCTCCAACCCCGCACCAGCCCCATCGCTTCTCACCTGCTGCTCTTCTCCCCTTGCCCAGGCCAAAACACTCAACGCCAGCAGCCTGGAGAGGCTGGTCGAGGGCCTGGCAGAGGTGAGGAGCCCCCGGGCCGCCATCTCGGCCGTCCCCACATCTCACTCATGGCCCGCGGCCGATGCAGCTCGCCAGGGGCCCTTCGTGCTGCGGGGCTGCTCGCTGAGCGCAGTGCATTTCTTGCAGGCTGGTGCCCAGCAGCGGCCACCTCCCGTCCCCTCCGGCAGCCAAGGTGGACGTGGCCCCTCGGCCGGTGAGTTTGGAGGAGACGGGGGCAGGACGGCCCCTCTCTCCTGCGCTGGCAGGCGGCAGCCGCGCTGCTCAGGGGCTGCTGCTGCCCTTCCCGCAGGGCACGGCCGCAGAGAGCTGAGCCCCCGGGGCGCCTCGTTCCCCAGCCACGCCTCTCCCTCGCTGCTGGCGGGGACGCCCAGCACGCAGAGGCTCGGGCAGCATTCACCTGGCGCTTGCCCTCCATGGCTCTCTGCTCTGTTTTCCCTGGCGGCAGGCGGGACCCGCAGCAGGACGAGGGGGCTGCCCTGGCCCTTTGCGCGGCGAGGGACCTTGGCCGCTGCGGAGGCGCCCGGGCAGTCGGGCTGTGCCGGCAGGGCGGGTCTCTTCGGCCGGCCCCTGGCAGCTCTCTGCAGCCAGGACGGCACGCTGCCCCAGCCCCTCCAGGTAAGCCAGCAGAGGGACCCCGGCTGGGGCTCGGGGACCAAGCCGGCTCCGCCCCACCTCCCCCACCTCCAGCCACCCCTGCGTCCTGCCCTAGTGAAAGCAGAGCCGCCCACGCTCGCTCCTGGCCTGGAGGAAGGCTCACCGGCCCCGGGGCCTGTCCCCAGCCAAGCAACTGTCCTCCTCTGTCCCCCGCAGCTCTTTGAGGAGGAGGAGGATGTGGCTGGGCTTGCCGGCACGTCGGGCAAGGAGTTGCCAGCACCAGAGGCGGAAGCAGAAGCAGCAGCGGTATGTCAGGGCCACAAAGAGGGTGACAGCACTGTCAGAAGTTGAGAGTGCTGCCGCAGGGACAAGCAAGGTCACCCACTAGCCGGCAGCTCTGCAAAGGTGCAGAGGAAGGGTGGTGCAGGATGGCCATGGAGGTTTGTGCGGTGATGCCACCAGAACTGGCTCAGCTGGGCTGAGCAAACCCATCCAAGGGCTGTGCCTTTCCGAGCTAAGGTAGCAATTGGGCAGGAAGGTCCTTGCCACCCGTTAACTTGCACATTTCCATTGCAGGTGCCTCCAGTCCCTCCAGAAAGTGAACACCTGGAGAGCTCCTCTGGGGAGACAAGGTAAAATGAGCTAGGTGTGCTTAAGAGCAGAATTGGTTCACGTTTATCATGGCTTGACCTGTCTAACAATACATTGAATGGAAAGTTTGCCAGGCTCGAGAAGAGCAACCTGTGAAGAGGGGAGCAACGGGCTACTGGACAGCGAGAGGAGCAAGTTGGGAGCAGAGCTCTGCGGGATGGGCAACTGAGGACATCCAGGCAGGCAAGAAGAACGAGGAGCCCAGGTGTGTAGCAGGCTCTGCTGCCCATCTTTCAAAGCTCCGAACACTGCTCCGACTATGGG
Source organism: Phaethon aethereus (assembly GCF_964289735.1). Taxonomy (NCBI): domain Eukaryota; kingdom Metazoa; phylum Chordata; class Aves; order Phaethontiformes; family Phaethontidae; genus Phaethon; species Phaethon aethereus. The sequence goes on along the minus strand of NW_028114324.1, from coordinate 230,767 downwards.
CAATATTTCTGAGGTGCGCAGAGATGGCACCGGGCAGGAAGCCCGCAGCTGCCCGTGGGAGAGCGTGTCTGTCAGGAGGAACATACCACTCCAGCGTTGGCAGCTCTCCTTCGGCACTTGTGGCAGCTCTGTTTGTGCAAGGCTGAGCAACACCCCAGCAGAGTCACAAGGCTCATAGCAATTTTTTGAGCTCTTTGACCCGCTGCCTACAGAAAGAGGCAAAGTCTCCCTTTGCTGTTCATGTCAGCTGGCAAGCCCAGCACTGGCTGCTGGTGTCTGAATCCCAAAGACGCAGCAAGGAGCTGTGTCACGTAGCTGTAGACCCTGAGGTACTGGCACTTCGTAAAAAGCTCACGTTGCACCTGAGACAATTGAGGGAAGAAGAAAACAACCAAACAATACCAAAGCAGCGTGTTTTGCCTTCAAGCCTGGCTTTCTAGCAAGGGACAGTGAGGCGTGCTGCTGCTCGGCTTTTGGAAAGGACCACAGCACAGCTGCCCTGCCCAGCCCTGCTGCCTAGCAAAGCAGCGCTGCACATCTCTGTCAACTTGCAGAGCTCTGAGGGTGTCACACGTGTGGAGAAGGGGACAAAGCCGTGCCGTAGCCACTGCCAGGGACGGTTCCCTCTCGTGTGCCAGGAACTGCCCCTTGGACAGCACACTGCCCAAAGAACGGGGCACAAAGTCGTGCCTGTTCCCGCCTTCATGGTTTCATCAGCACTTTGGACTCTCTTCTTGCAGGTGCCGATTTTTTTCTGCTGCCTGGATTGCCCGCATGAGCTCTGCTGCCTGGGCTTTGAGGGGCGCGATGCAGCCCCAGCACCACCTCGGCGGAGGCGAGGAGGGAGGCAGCGCGCCCTTCTGCTCCGGCCGGCACATTTCACTCGGGCACCGCGACGCCGGAGCGGCCCCGCACCGCCCTCAGACCCAGCCCAGCCCTGGCGGGAGGCCTTGCTGGCTCACTCCTCGGCTCCGTCAGCAAAAGCCCACCAGCCGGCACAGCTGCCCCCGTGGGGAGCTGGCATGTCACCTGCAGATTCCATGGGGCGTGCTGGGCGTGGAGGTGTATATCATCTGAGAGGGACACGAGGGACACGCTGGACAGCATGTTCCAGACTATAAAACCCTCCAGGTTTTCTTTGCCGCTACTCATTCTTGGCAGAGAGACGCTGCACCACCTTGCTGCATACAAGAAGGGAGCACCCATTGCTGCCCTTTGGTCGGTGCAAGTCCTTGTATGCAGCACACAGCACAACGCCCTTTCTTAGTATTCTTGATCAAACACGACTGGCTTGCAGTTTCCATTAGCTGAGTTAACTCCAGGTTAGCTACAGCAAAAACTCCGCTCTTACTTCTCCGACCCATCAGCGCTCTCTGGACCGACGCAAACACCCCCCTTTCTGTCAATCAGAACTGGAGTGGTGATGCTTTGCTTTCAGCCACAACACGTGCCTGTGCCTAGGGACTGATGGGAAGGAGGAGTTAAAAAAGCCAGCTTACATGGTGCCCCGAATCCCACCGATCCTCCAGGACCGGAAAAAAACAGGACACACCCCCATATTTATTCTAGCCATTCTGTAGCCAGCACAGTCATTTCAGTGTCGATTCTGGTTGATTCTGCAGCTTTATAACAGTTGAAACACCCAGCTCATCAAGGCGGCTGATCTAGAAGGCAGGGGATCTGAACTGGCCCCAACTACCTATGATGTGACAGTGTCCATAACTCGGGTTAATCACAGGTTGTCCTGTGACATAAGGATGTCCCGCTCTTTCACCTTTCTCCTTTGAAGCTTTGGGGTTTGTGCACGGGAGCCTTATGTACCTTTCTTTTCAGAGTTGCTCATCTTTTCAGCATTGTTTCTGATGAGGAAAACATCCTTTCTATGTAGATGTTAATTTATGTACATTTAATAAACAGCATGGTATCCTATACTACCAATGATCTTTTTTTCAGACTAATGAAAAGTTCAAGACAAAAGCATGCTTTGTGTCTGCAAAGAAAAGTGTAAACCTCTGTAACTGTATTAAAAAGCTGCGGTTGTTTCACTCGTGGATGTTTGTAGCTATAGCAGAAACAGAGCTGCTGGCTGCCTTACTGCGAGATCCACAGGACACCAGTCTTCTCCTGAAGGCTTTCTACCAGCGTAATACTGTTTGAGTTGCCACTCCATTAAAACAGGACTTGTTCACTAATTGGTTCCTACATGAAAACCCGAGGATAGAAACTTGATCCTGGTTGGCAATGTCAAAAGCAGCATGAGGCGAGGCTGCCCAAAGCCTGGCTGCTGCGCTTGGAGGAAATGTGCCTTGAGTCCCGATGGGCAGACAGGGCACGCCTCTGCAAGTCTGCTTCGCAACACAGCACGACGCAACAGACCTGTGTACAAAGAGCATTAACATCATCACAGGTACAGCCAGTCACAAGGTGGGCAATGCCCGAGTGAAGGCTGCCAGCTGTCCTGCTGGCCGGCTCTGTCCTTCACGGCTGCAGACTCCCTTTCCCAGGCACTCACTGAGCCAGGGGCTGGCTTCGCACTCGCAAAGCACGTAGCCCATGCAGCAGCTCACTCCACTGCTCACCGTGGTTCCCCATGGCTGCTTACCTATCCGACAGATCTCTTAGTCCCTCCTGTTTGTGTATGGAGAAGGACTCGTAGGAGATGGGATCACAGTGATCACAAAACAGGGGAGTTTAAACTTTTGAGTGTAATGAGATACAGCTCAGAGGAGTTGCTACCTTGCTTTTCAGGAGAGCAAACTTGAAGCTACTCAGAGAGCTAGTCTGCAGTGTCCCCTACGAAGCTGCTTTGGAGGGCTCAGGGCTCAGAGAGCAGCTTAGTTTTTCAGAACCACCTTCTGCAAGCACGGGAGCAGGCAATCTGGTGGAGTCTGAAGTCAAACAAGAGGGGCAGAATGCGACGAGCGAGGGAAGGCATGCAGTCGACTCAATATGAGTGATAAAGCAAGCTTCAACTTTATTGCAAAACCTTACACATATTTATACACTAAGTTCTACCTTATGCATACTTGTCTTACAATCATTGGCTTAGCCCTAAAGATTGCATTATCATACTCCTCCTACTTGCGGTTACTGCTACGTGGTCCGGGTTCCATCCTGTTTTTCTTATACAGTGCTGCTTCTTAGCTGTTTACCACAGCTCCTTCTCCTCAAGGCCGAGCCCTGCAGATGTCCAGCTGTTTACCAGCTTCCCAGTGCCACAGCTCCCTCTTCTCAAGGCCGAGCCGTGCAGATATCTAGCTGTTTACCAGCTTCTCAATGCTGCAGCTCCTTTTCCTTAAGGTCGAGCCGTGCAGAGTGATCCCAACAGCAGAAGACCAGCTTGGCTGAACAGGGACCTCCTTTTTCAACTCAGGTGGAAAAAGGAATGTTATGATCCCTGGGACCAAGGTCCGGCTTGGCAGGAAGATCACAGAGCTGTAGTTCATACGTGTAAGGAGAGAACAGAAAAGGGCAAAGCGCAGCTAGAGTTGAAATTGGCCAGTGTTGTGTCGGGCTATAAAAAGGGCTTTTTACAGTACGTTCATAGCAATCGCTCATTGAGCACGGCCAGGGACTCTCTGAGGAGGAGGAGGATGCGGCTGGGCTTGCCGGTGCATCGGCCACAGAGCCGCCAGCACCAGGGGCAGAAGCAGAAAGCGCAGAGGTCTGTGAGGTGCACAGAGAGCGGGGGCTGCGCAAACCCCTCCGAGCGTATGGCGTGATATGTTGTATCACGTGATACGTTGTATCGCGTGATACGTTGTATCGCGTGATACGTTGTATGACGTTGGCGGTTTTGGGGGGTAACTATGTACGTACTGTAGGGACACATGCTTTCTTACAGGATGAAAAGATGTAATGTTGTCGTGGTTTAGCCCCAGCCGGCAACTAAGCACCACGCAGCCGCTCGCTCACTCCCCCTCCCACAGTAGGGTGGGGGACAGAATTAGGAAAAAAACCTCGTGGGTTGAGATAAACACGGTTTAATAGGACAGAAAGAAAGAAGGAAACAACAATGATAATACCAACACAGGAATGTACAAGTGATGCCCAATACAGCAATTGCTCACCACCCGGCGATCGACAGCCCGTCCCCGAGCAGCGATTTCCGCCCCCCGGCCAACTCCAGTTTATGTACTGGGCATGACGTCGGATGGTAGGGAATATCTCTTTGGCCAGTCTGGGTCAGCTGTCCCGGCTGTGTCCCCTCCCAGCTCCCCGTGCACCCCCAACCTCCTTGCTAGCAGGCCAGCACGAGAAGCTGGACTGTCCTTGACTGCTCAGCAACAACCCAAAACATCAGCACATTATCAACAGTTTCTCATCCCAAATCCAAAACACAGTGTCACACTGGCTTCTGTGAAGAAAACCAGCTCTATCCTGGCTGAAAACAGGACACAGGGAATAAGGGAAGCGGTTCCCCGAGGGCAAAACATTACTAAAGCATTTAATGAACAACAAGGGAAAGACGAATCTCCAACAGAATGGTTGGAGAGGTTGAGGAAAAACCTACAAATGTACTCTGGAATTGATCCGAATACAGTGGCTGGGACCGCACTCCTTAGAACACAATTTGTAGCTAAATCCTGGGGGCATATAAGAAGGAAATTAGAAAAATTGGAAGATTGGCAAGAAAGAAGATTAGAGGAGTTACTTAGAGAAGCCCAGAAAGTCTATGTTAGGAGGGACAAAGAAAAACAAAAAGCAAAAGCAAAAATTTTTGTACGTGTCAGTAGTAGGAGCAAAAGGAGAGCCTTTTAAAGTAAATATATTGAAAGATGTAGAAGTAGAAACAGAAAAGAAAATTTGTCTTAATGATTTACTTTTGCTCCCTGAAGCGGAATACAATTTATTAGGAAGGGATTTGATTTTGAAGTTAAACTTGAGCATTCAGAGTCAAGGGGACAAATTGCAGATTAAATTATACACTTTAACACAAGAGGATGAAGAAGCTATTAACCCCTCAGTGTGGTATAAGGAAGGGGAAACTGGAAAGATAAAAATGGACCCCATAAGCGTTCAAATAACAGATCCGCACCGCCCAATTAGAATCAAGCAATACCCTATACCTATGGAGGGTCAAAAAGGATTAAAACCTGTAGTTGACAGACTTTTGGAAAAAGGAACCCTAGAACCATGTATGTCCCCTCATAACACGCCCATTCTTCCCGTAAAGAAACCGGATGGGTCATACAGGATGGTGCAGGACTTAAGAGCTGTAAATCAGCGAACAATCACTAAATTCCCTGTGGTGGCAAATCCTTATACTTTATTGAGTCATATATCTCCCACACATACTTGGTATAGTGTAACAGATTTGAAAGATGCTTTTTGGGCCTGTCCTCTGGATGAGGGATCCGGAGATTATTTTGCCTTTGAGTGGGAGGACCCCAAAACAGGACGAAAACAACCATTAAGATGGACTGTGTTACCACAAGGGTTTACAGAGTCACCAAATCTATTTGGACAAACTTTAGAGAAAATTCTACAAGATTTCACAATACCTAAGGAGGTAAAATTATTGCAATATGTGCAGGATTTATTAGTAGCAGGAGAAACTGAAGAGGGGATCCGAAAAGCCACCATTAAATTGTTAAATTTTCTAGGGGAAAAGGGATTAAAGGTGTCCCGATCAAAGCTACAGTTTGTAGAACAAGAAGTAAAATACTTAGGACATTGGCTGAGTAAGGGAAGGAAGAAGTTAGATCCTGATAGGGTATCTGGGATTCCATCCTTAAGACCCCCACAAGCTAAAACGGAAATTAGGCAAATACTGGGATTATTAGGATATTGTAGACCATGGCTTGAAAATTATAGTGAAAAAGTAAAATTCCTATATGAAAAATTAACTAATAACCAACTTAAATGGCTTATTGAAGACGATTAGAGATTTGAGGAAGTAAAAAAGGCATTAATACAAGCACCTGTATTGAGCCTCCCAGATCTAGAAAAACCTTTCTATCTCTTTGTGAATACATCAAGCCAGACAGCATATGGAGTTCTTACTCAAGACTGGGCAGGAATCAAAAAACCCGTGGGGTATTGTTCTAAGTTACTTGATCCAGTAAGCAGAGGATGGCCTGCTTGTCTCCAAGCTTTGGTTGCTACAGCGTTATTAATAGAAGAAGTTAGGAAGATTACCTTCAGTGCTCCTTTAAAAGTGTATACCCCACACAATGTCAGAAATGTTTCACAACAAAAAGCGGAAAAATGGTTAATGGACAGCCGGATTCTAAAGTATGAAGCAATACTAATAGACTCCCCCTACTTAGAACTAAGCGTGACTTCTGCTCAGAGTCCAGCACAATTTTTGTTTGGAGAACCATCAGAGGAATTACAACATAACTGTTTAGAGGTAATTGAGACCCAGACTAAGGTGAGACCAGATTTAAGAGATGCTGAGTTGGAAAATGGAGATGCGCTGTTCAGAGATGGCTCCTCCTGAGTGGTAGAAGGGAAGAGAAAATCGGGATATGCAATAATTAATAAGGACTTAGAACTTGTGGAATCAGGACCTCTGAGTCCATCATGGTCAGCTCAGGCTTGTGAGCTGTATGACCTATGTAGGGTCCTGGAATTGCTAAAAGGAAGAAGCGGGACTATATTTACAGATTCTAAATACGCATATGGGGTGGTCCACACTTTTGGAAAAATTTGGGAAGAAAGAGGTATGATTAATACTCAAGGGAGGAATTTAATACATCAAGAATTAATAGTAAAAATTTTAAAGGCTTTAAGAGAACCAAAGGAGATAGCAGTGGTACATGTGAGGGGACACCAAAAGGGATTAGATTACCGAATGAGAGGAAATAACTTAGCAGATAAAGAGGCCCAGGAAGCAGCCTTGAGGACTAAAGTTGCCAAAATTAATGTCATACAAACAAAGGAGGACACCAGCAAAGAAGGACGAGAGGAAAGAGAGAAGAAGTTTGCCCCACAAGAACAAACAAAATTGGAGAAAATAGGAGCTAAATTAGAACAAGGAAAATGGACACTGCCCGATGGGCGAGAAATGTTGCCAAAAGCCTACACCAGGCGAATATTAGAACGTTTGCGTGTGCAAACACATTGGGGTACAAAAGCGTTAAGTGATCATTTTCTTAAACAATTTGGTGGTATTGGAATTTTTGAAATAGCAAAGCAAATTACACAAGGTTGCTTAACTTGACAAAAGGTAAATAAGACAGTGTTTGGACAAGCAGCCACGGGAGGGAGAAAAACAGCTTACAGACCTTTTGAGAAAGTACAAGTCGATTTCACTGCATTGCCTAAGGTAGGGAGGATAAAATATTTATTGGTAATAGTAGATCATTTAACACAGTGGGTAGAAGCGTACCCTGTAGCACGAGCTACGGCACAGATGGTGGTAAAAATTTTATTGGAACATTTGATACCTAGATATGGGATAATCCAGTACATTGATTCTGACCAGGGCACACATTTTACTTCTAAAATAATAAAACTATTATGTCAATCATTAGGTATTCAGTGGGAATACCACACTCCGTGGCACCCACAAAGCTCGGGGAAGGTAGAAAGAATGAATCAAACAATAAAACAACAATTGGCTAAATTAATGATTGAGACGCAAATGCCCTGGACGAAATGTTTACCACTGGCACTTCTAAACGTAAGAACTAAACCATACAGTGAGACTGGATTATCGCCATATGAAATGTTATATGGCGTGCCTTATTTTCAAGGAATGCCTCTGGGGAACAATGTAATTGAGCATCATAGTATCCAACAATATATAATTACCCTTGGAAAAAGATTAAAAGAATTAAGAGAGATTGGGATGGTGGCCCAAACACCACCTTTAGGATTTGCAATTCATCAGTTAGAACCAGGAGATAAAATTCTGACAAAAACATGGAAAGAAGGAAACCTATCTCCCCTCTGGAAAGGACCTTTCCTTGTTTTATTAACTACAGAAACAGCTGTGAGAACTGCTGAAAAAGGATGGACACATGTGTCACGAGTGAAAGGTCCAGTGAAGGAGTGGAAAGTCACATCTGACTAAATTGCTGTGGGAATTTTATTGCGGCTATTCCTGTAATAGAAACAGGAGTGAAACATGAAATTCCCACAGTTGCTAAAAATCTATTTGTAAATCTTGCTGAAAACATTGCTAAGTCATTGAATATAGCTAATTGTTACGTTTGTGGTGGAACAAATCAAGGTGAACGATGGCCATGGGAAGCTATGGAGAGCAATATAAGTAATCCCCAAGTTTGGAAAACAATGGGAAAGGGTAATAGGAAACAACAATGGGTACTCCGAACGAGTATAATCGGAAGGAGTTGTTGGCAAAAGAAGAACAGGAAAAAGGAGCTGGAACTAGAATTTGTCCTTTGTGTAGAAGGTGGTGTGTATTTGTAAGATTAGTGTTGCAGGCTAACTGGCAGTTTTCTGTAGCCATAAAGCCTTGCAAATAAAGAGGATCGCCAGGCTCGGGCAAGTGCTCAGGTCTGGACAAACCACTGATCTAGCAAAGCTCTGGCCTTCACAAGCAGTGCTCAATTAATTTGGGTACTAAGAAAGCACCCCCTTAAAGGAAAGGAGAGGGCAAGACCGGAGGGGAACTGGTATTGCGGCTTAAAAAGGGTCTGCCAAGGGCTGCAACCCCTTTGGGCTGTGACCGCCGACCACTATGGCCCTGACCGGACCTCTTCTAGTTCTACTTGGGGTGAGTTCCTTGACTCTGACTACGGCAAATAACTGTAGTCAATATTGGAACAAGTCCAGCTGGGGTTTACCCCAGAAAAATGGAAAAAGTGAGGACCTTTTCTAATTGTACAGCCTGTACCTGTAATCATATTTGCCAAGGAATTGGAACAATAAAACCTAGTTTTTTTTCCTGTTACCCATAAATCAGGGAGAGCCAGGTGTATAACGAATGGCCTCCTGAGAGACAAACTTGGAAAGGAGTCAATCTAGGAGGATTTGGGGGAGATTTTATGGGTGGTGATTGGCTTACTAAAATCGGGATAGTTGTACTGGGGATATGTGGGGGATTGTTACTAGATTAATCTACTCGGTTATACAAGGAATGCAGATATCTGCAGTACTCAATTGGAAATGAAAACACGAATCAATACTATAAAGAAGAAGATGGGGGATTGTGAAATATGTTCATCTGATTCGTGTGATGAAGTGTAATCTTCTGTACTTTTATGGATTTCTCCTGCACCATAAAAAGGGGTATTTTACAGAAGAAAGTTAAACTACTTTGCTGGTATATCAGCTCAAACCAGTTTGACCACTGACCGCATAGTATTGTGTAAAGAGAAACTTGTAAAGTGCATGCATAAAGTTTGGGGTCATCCTGGGGGCACGCCGAGGAAGATTTGACAAGACTCTAGAAGGAGAAGAGGGCATGCGCCGAAGAAGACACGCCTATTCATGAATACGTATTAGCAGACAGGATATAAACCAAGAACAGTAACTGTACCGCGTGCATCTTGGTGGAGCGGAGACTCCCGGAGCACCCAGCGCTGTTTGCTTGCCTCTATTCGCTTAATAAATTGTAAATTTGAATTGGAATCCTGTTTGGGACTAAATCATTTATCACATCCTTATCCAGCATCTTTTCAAAATACTGGTAAGACTCAAGCCTGCGTCGTAACTGGTTCCTCTTCCATCCGCTGTAGGAGTCCCCTGTGTTCCGGAAACACCACAGGGCACATCGAACTATAACACAAAGCGCTATGGATAGAACCACAATAATTATTCAAGTAACAAATAATCGTTTTAACCATGATAGGTTTGGCAAACCAAGAGGTTAACTTTCCCACAGCTCAGAAAACCCCCAAAAGGTGTCATCTTGAGTTACTTCACGTAGGATTTTTGCTTGTTCTCTGATTCTCCCATAAGTCAGCAGATATTCACCCACTTTGGTCTACATACATGCAACAGCTGACATTGATTACTGTGCACACCCCTGCCTGTGAGGCTAATATTAAATCTGGAGCCATACGATTTTGTGATACTATTTTCGATAAACTAGTAGTTTCTTCTTGGAGTTTCCTGATGGCAGGAGTCTATAGTTTTATTCTCGATTATCTCTATTACAGCCGAGATGTTTATTATAGCTTTTTCTAACTCGCTAACCTCCAGAAATGGGATTAGCCACCGCACAAAGCTATGATAGCGTGTCAGCTTTTCTATTAAGGGCTTACTCACCCTTCAGTTTCTTCTCACGGGATTCTGTGTTGTTTTATCAATAATAGTGATGTTGGGAACCAGGGTGTCCAAAGTACATGCTCCCCACCACCTCAGAGGTAAAGTTTTCCGAGCTGCTGTACCACACAACCAGTACCACCCTGTCCCTAGCGGAACCGGGAGGCCAGTATAATTAAGTAACTGAAATGCTGGATCAATAGAGACAAAATGTGGTCCTCTGTCAGAGGATATAGTTGCTGGAACTCCAAAACGTGGTATTATCTCTTGTATCAATGCTTTAGCTGTCTCCCGAGCTTTAGCTGTTCTGGTTGGGAATGCCTCTGGCCAACCTGAAAAGGTATCAGTTCATACCAATAAATATCGATACCCCCCTTTTCTTGGAAGTTCTATAAAATCAATCTGTCATTGTTGCCCAGGCCCATTGTCTCTCCCAATCTGGCCCATTTCTGGCTTGGCAGTATTCTTGGGATTAGTTTGGAGGCAAAGATCACGTTGTTGAGTTACCTGTCTCACCATAGTATACAAATTTCTGGCCACACTTTCTCTAATTAAATGTTTATATAGAGTCTCCATCTCCCAATGCCTTTTCCTATGTTCTTCCCTTACCAAATGCCATATTAGGCAGGAGGGAATAACCACTTTTCCTTGTGGGGTATAAGCCCACCCTTCTTTGTTATATGACCCTTCCAGATCTGTGATAAGGTTTTGATCTTCCTCGGTATATTTTGGCTTACCTTCTAGGGAGATTCGCCGTCAGGGACTAAAGCCCCTTCTGTTTTTATCTCTGTTTTAGCTACCTGTTTTGCCTCTCTGTCCACCAGCTCATTTCCTCTCTCCAATTCCGAGCTCACTTTCCGGTGAGCCTTAATATGCATAATTGCCACCTTCTCAGCAAGTCGGACTGCTTTCAACAGTCTCAAAATCTCTTTTGCATGCTTAATAGTTTTCCCTTGAGAGCTCAGTAACCCTCTTTCCTCCTAGATTGTTCCATGCACGTGCACAACTCCAAAGGCATATCTTGAGTCTGTATAAATATTCACAACTTTGCCTTGAGCCACTTCCAAGGCTCGGGTCAGAGCAATTATTTCTGCGCTCTGTGCAGAGGTATTTATGGGCAAAGGTCTATTATTTCTTGACTAGTGGTAATGGCATATCCCACGTGTCTTTTACCACTCAGGACATAGCTGCTTCCACCTGTGAACCAGTTTTCTCCGCTTTCCATAGGGTTGTCTTTTAGATCTGGTCGGTTTGCGTACGTTGTTTCAATAGTCTCCAAACAGTCATGATGCGCTGGTTCTCCCGTGTTTCCACTAAGGAAAGAAGCTGGGTTGACAATGTTAGTAACTACGACCTCCACATCATCCTGTTCTATCAGTATAGCCTGATATCTCAGGGATCTTTGTGGAGAAAGCCAGTGCCCACCCTTTGCGTCCAGCACTGCGGACACTGTGTGAGACACTAAAACAGTCATCTTCTGGCCCAGAGTAAATTTTCGGGCTTCTTGTACATTCAATATTACAGCTGTAATTGCTCTCAAGCATCCAGGCCAACCCTTCGCAGTTGCGTCTAACTGTTTGGAAAAGTAGGTAACTGCTCGTCGATAGGGGCCCAGATCTTGTGCTAATATTCCCAGAGCAATTCCCTGTTTCTCGTGGGAAAAGAGAAAAAAACGGTTTACTCACATCGGGGAGCTCTAAGGCCGGAGCCGACACCAAAGCTTTCTTTAGTAGCTCAAAGGCTCGTGTGCTCTCTTTGCCCGTCCAGATCATACAATCGTATCGTAACAGTTTCCTTTCTCCAGACGGTATTTCCCAAGATTCCAAGTCTTTTGCGAGCTCATTGCCAAAGATGGTAGACTGTTCGTAAATCCTTGTGGCAACACCGTCCAAGTGAGCTGAGTCTTGCGACCACTTTTGGGGTTTTCCCATTCAAATGCAAATAATTTTTGGCTGGCTTCATGGAGAGGGAGGCAAAAGAAGGCATCCTTCAGATCTAAAACAGTAAACCAAGTTAGTTCAGGTGTTAAGACGGTCAACAGGGTATATGGATTTGCTACTACGGGGTAAAGGTCCTCAGTTATTTTATTTACGGCCCGTAGATCCTGGACCACACTATGCAACCCGTCAGGTTTACGAACAGGTAATACAGGGGTGTTGAAATCAGACTCACAGTTTTTCAGTAATCCTATTTATAAAAATCTTTCAATCACTGGCCGAATTCCTTCCTTACCTTCCCTTCTGCAGGCAGACTGGTTAAGAATAGACTCAGTATCTGGATATATTGCTGATCTTTTACTTCCAGAGTAATTTCTCCTTTTTCAAATGTAATTTTTGCACCCAATTGTTCTAACAAATCTCTTCCCAAAAGTGGCTTTGGGGAGTTGGGCCTATGTAGGAATTTGTGGATACCCCATTGTTTTCCCAATTTATACTTCAAAGGTTTACAAAAATATGCCTTTTCACTTTGGCCAGTCGCTCCTTTTACCATGATATAGTCGTTTCCCAGGGGCATCAAGGCTTGATTTAAAACCAAGTATGTTGCCCCTGTGTCAACCAAAAATTCTACTTCTTGTTCTTCCTTCCCCAGCCTCATTATAACCAGTGGATCTGCTAGGGTACATTCCCCAGGTCCCTGTCAATCCTTTTTCACATGGGCTACTATTCTTCCTGTCTGGTGGCTTCGCCTCTTTGCCTTGTTTCTTGGACATCCTCCTTTCCAATGACCAAATTTCTTACACAACGCACATTGATCCTTACCTAATCAAGATGGTTCTCGTCTAGGCCTCCCTTCCTCCTCTTCCCTGACAACTGCTATCCTTCCTCTCTATTACTAAATACTCTCCACGCTTCACCCAGCAACACTTCCAGATTTCTACCTTCTGTAGGGCGCAGCTTCTGGAGTTTGTGCCTAATGTCCCCCGTAGACTGACCCAAGAACAGGGAGACTATTTGTTGTATTCCTACCTCTGACCCAGGATCCAGCGGTGTGCTACGGCGCATTACATCCCTCAATCGATCCAGGAACTCGGATGGGGACTCAGAAGGACCTTGTTTAACTGCATATAGAGCTGACCAGTTTGTGGTTTTGGGAATAGCCCTTTCCATTCCCTTCAAAATCCATTCTTGATATTCCTGTAGCCTCTCCATATGGGCAGATTTATTAGCGTCCCATTTTGGGTCTCGGAGGGGAAATATTCTTTGACACCCCCCCCCGTGATCTTGTAATGGTCTTCAGCTAAATTCTCTGCTGATTTCAAAATTAATTGCTTTTCTGTTTCTGTCATATACTCTAAGAGCAACTGTATACCTTTCCAGTCTGGATTATGTTGTTTTACGATGAACTGAAAATGCTTAGTAACACTCACCGGGTCGCTTCTATAGTCTCTTGCAACTTTTCTCCATTCTCCTAGATCAGTGGTGGAAAAGGGCACCTTAATCATCATTGTTCCTCCATCAGGTCCCACTGCCTCTTGGAGTGGGGCTTGTAAAGCTGTAGGGACAGTCCTAGAGGCAGTTTTCTTCCTTGTGCGGGAAGATATGGGACCGTCCATACAGTGCCTACTGTAATCATGAGACTGGCATAAAAATTGAGATTTTTATAATGCAGCTCATATTTGTTCTTTGCTTTCTTTGTGAGTTCAGGGTTTGGTTTAGGGCACATTGTAATTTTTAGATCTGTTTTAGAATCAAGAAGCTTGGGAGAAAATCTTTGTGATTGGGTTTTTTGGTTTGTTTTTTTTTGTCCATCCATAGTCATTTGTCATAAAGAGCTGAGCATTCAAGGAAATACCAAAACTATTATGATTTGCAAAGTGAAAACCTGTAGTACGTTCTGCACAGATTTGGTCGCCTTCTATTATGCTTAAATTGTGGCCTGTCATGATGGACACCAAACTTCACGCCAAACTTGACATCTGCAGTATTCAGAGTATGTGCATTTGTCAAGCAATGAGCTAGCAAGTGCCTGGAATTGTTAGGTAGCAATGCCTGATTAAAACATGGTCTATATTCATATGAAGCAATCCCAGAAAATGAAGAGGAATTTGCAGCACTTAAAAAAAGACATCATATTTATGCAGTACAATTCAGGTAAACGTAAAAGAGTTCAAAACCTTCCCTCCTTGGCTACCAGTTTTGAGAGAAGTATGGCGTTGTGCGTAGAACAAAGGGATGTCTGTAAAACTTTCCCTGTTGCATGCTCAGTCTGTAAGAACGTTTCATGTTTTGCAGAAATGCTAACAGCTTCAAAGGTTATACAAGCATGGTAGCTTCCCCCACCATCTTTTCAGAAATACGGAAAGCAGGAAAATCCCAGAGTCTGGAAAAGTTGCTGGCAGAATCGTTTGCCCGAGGTAGGTTTAAAATTGAGAGATTCTTGGCCCTCTTCATAATTCATGTAACTAATTTTCCACAAGTTTTCTAGGCTTGCTTCTGTGGGTCCTATGATAATGCAAAGAGAACAAGTGAAGCTCTAGAAGTAAAATACTTCTCATAAGTTTAATCCCTTTTTTAGTTTAAAAGACCTCATGCACTGTGAACTTGTTTTATAGTCTTCTCCCCAAATGTAGGTGTGGAGAGTCACAGAAAGACATAAATATTGAAGTCTCCAGTAGCTGCATGTTCCCTGTTTTTATCCTAAAGAAATGTTTGGAAGGTATTTTTGAGGAGTTAATGTTGTTTATGTGTTGGGTTTGTTTGGGTTTTTGCTGTGCTGGCTTAATTCTCATTGATTATAGTCTAATTCCTTTGTGTTTCTTTTTACAAAGAAATCCAAGCAATAGTTACCAATATTAACCAAGACAATAGAGTCCTTAATGCCGGGGATCTTTTTTTGTACGTCTTGCCTTTTTTAAGCTGCTTTCCAATTTCTCAGTGGGCAGGAAACTAGATGGCATGTGTTTTTTCCCTTTTGTGTCCTTGCAGAACTCTTGCGTTGAATTTTAACTTCTGTGTTGCCTGTGAATAATGTAGAGAAGTGATACATTGCTTTGTACAGCAATGCACCTTGATTTTGAATGCATGATGAATACCGTGGAAGGAACCAAACGCGAGGAAAGTTTTATGTGAGTGTGTTCCTATATTTCTTTTTTTTTTTTTCTGAATTTGTAACTGCAATTGGGGAGTAAAAAAATTTCAAACCAAAACCAAACTCCTAATCACCCCCGACCTCCTCAAACACATAGTGTCTTGTCAGCTGTGGAATGACGTCACTCAGTGAGTTAACCTTGAGGAGAGATTTTGTTTGGTCCAGACTGTGGGCAAAATCCAAGAACTAGCAAAGTAAGGTCCTCATTCGCTAGAGCTCTGTGTGGGGAATTGTTATAGGAGAAGAAGTGTTAACTTCTTAGGGCGAGCGGACTTGCATTTGAATCCTGAATTTGTTCTTTTGGCAACACAACATTTTCGCTCTTTCACCCTAAGGAAAACTCTTTTTTTGCCAGTTTCCCATAAAAGCGATCATGAACAACGTTAACTTCATTTGGTAAAACGACTCCTTTTGACAGAAGGGGAAAATATTAACTATGCAATGAGTGGAGTCACAGATGAATCTACCAAGCAGACCACAATGTTTACTCTCACAGGCTTTACTGTATACGAAGCTAGTGGACTCAAGTAATGGATTGATAAGTGTATAAGCATTTGCAGAATGAGGACTTTTCAGTTAATCTTCTGTAAGATTTTTGTCTACACCAGCTTGTACGCCAGGATCCTAGCTCACTTTCTGTGCTTGGGTCTTTGAGTTTGTTTCTGCATTCAACTTTGTTTCCAGGAGAACATATCAAATCTGTGATCATTACAGCATGCCATAATAGTTAATATGCCAGATTTAAGAAAAACACGGCTAAGGAGCTTCCTTCTTCACAACCCCCCAACAAATAAACCCCCAAAATGAAGGAATTCCTTAAACCTAGAAAGAAAGAAATACGCTGTGAGTCACATGTTGCGGTGATGTGGTAGCAGCAGGGTCCTTAGAACCGATGATTTACAAGACCTAATGTCTTTCTGTGGACTTTGAAGGCTGAGTGTTTTGTACTCTAGCAATTTCCTGCTACTGTTATGTATTCACGTAGATCTGTAAGGCAATTGTTGTTACTTTCTTTGCATAGTCTGGTAAAATATTTGTATAATAGGAAAATTATGTTTTTGTGCTACTCTCCTTGGGAAACAGAAACTAAGCCTGCCATTAGATGCTAGGCCACAGTCGTTGACGGAGCAGGGTAGTGTATCTTACATTTTGTGCTACACTTGGTCAAGTCTCATCTCTATCGTATTCGCTGTTACTTTATTAAATTTAGTATCTGCACTTTCTATTTCCAGACAGGCCTCTCATTCAGAGCACAGAGGCATGGTTCTCTCTGCGTCTGGCTTCCCGTCCCTATCTTTTCATTCCTTCCTCTCCTCCCTGTAGCCTACTGCTATCGTTTTCTTTCACCAGCTCTCTCTCTGCCGGGCTCCGGAACCCTGTTTTTTCATTTCTCCCTGTCTGTCTTGTAGCTCCTCAGTACTTTTTCTTTCCCTGGCTCCCTGTCCCTGTTTCTTCCTTCTTGGCCCTGTAGCACGCTCTGATTCTGTTCCATTCTCTGCCTCTGCTTTCCCAGCAATCTGTCCCTCGCTTTTAATTCCTCCCTCTCCGCGCTGTCGCTCGTGCGGTCTCTTGCCTTTCTCCGTCGCTGGCTGGCTGGCTGTCCCTGCTCATTCATTCCTCCCTCTCCCCCCTGCAGCGCCTGTCGCTTTTGTCCGTTCTCCATCTCGCTGTCTCTGGCTCCCTGATGACCCTATTTTGGACTCCCACCACCCATGCACCCCCTTCTTTCCATGCTCATTGCTCTTCTTGTTGCTCTCCAGCTCTCTTTTTTCCCCAGCTCCCTGTACGGTGCAGATATGGGGGTTGTTTTGGCGGTGTTCCCCGCCCCTTACCTCCGTGTTTCACTGTCCTGGCTCCCCATTGTTTCATTCCTCCTTTCGGCTCGGTTGCCACTTTTTTGTCTCTCCCTCTCTCCTGGTCTGACTCCGTGCCCCCGGTCTCCTCTCTTGTAGCGTCCCGTGCCTCACACCTCGTTTTCGGCGGCCTCCCCCTGCCCAGCAGCCCATGGCTCCGGGAGCCGCCCGCCCGCCTGTTCCCTGCCGCACCGAGGAGCGCGGCTCCGGGAAGGACTGCCGGGGTGTCCCCGGGGCAGGCCCCGAGCCCCGGGGCAGCCCCGCTCCCGGGCCTTGTCATGCGCCGCCTCCTTTGCCCTCGCGGCTGCGTTCGCCCTCGCTTTGCCCCGGGTGAGGGGCTGTGCCGGAGCTCGGGGCAGGAGGGGATGCCCTGGGGTGGGGGTCGGGCGCTGGCCCCCTGTTCCAGCTGGGCTCCAGCTGTGGGCCGGGGCTGGAGGAGCCCCAGGTGCGGGCGGTGAGGCCGGTGGGGACGGACGCTCCCTGCACAGGGGTGGCTGCCGGGGGAGGGGCTGGTGCTGCTGCTGCCCTACTCCCGGTGGCCGTGGAGGGGCCGGGGGGAGCCAAGGGTGGAGCGGTCGCCCGGCCTGACCGGGCTGCGGCTGCAGCGAGAAAGAAGGTGAGCGGGGCCGCCCGATCGACCTGAGGCAGGGCGGCGGGGTCCGCGTCGGAGGCACGGAGCAGAGGGGTGTGCGAGCCGGCGGAGGGGTCCACCCGGAACTACGCTGCAGAGGGCGGGTGAGCGCTCGCGTCTCGGCGGGGATGGGGGATGGGGGGGTGGAAGACGGTGTCCGCGCAGGGTGAGCCAGCAGGACAGGCTGCGTCTCGCGGCATGGCGGGAGCCGTAGTCCTGAGGCACGGGGTTTGCTCTCGGCCATGTTCGTTCCCCGCCATGCCGGGAAGCGTGGTCTTCCGGGCGGTCACGTTGTGCTTGCTAGTGCATGCCGGGAGATGTAGTTTTTGCGACGCGGGTTCCCGGGCATGCGTGGTGGCGTGCCTCCTCGCCGCTCTCAGTGCTGCCGCCCTGTGACCAAAATTAGGTACTGCAGCTCGGCAGCCGCGCATGCGCGGTACAGCACCTCGTCGCTCAGAAGCTGCGCATGCGCGATGGGCGCACTGCCGCAGCTCGGGAGGCACGCATGCGCGGTGGGGAACCTCGCCGCAGCTGGGAAGCCGCGCATGCGCGGCGGCGCCTAAGTGACCCACGCTGCCGGCCGCCGGTAACCGCGATGCCGTTCTGCGGTCCCTGCGCGCTCTTTGCCACTTCCCGGTAAGGTCGCGCCGTTGCCGCCCCATGTGCGCAACGTGGGCGGGTGCTCGCCCTGCAAAATGAGGCACGGCCGCCGGGTGCTCGCTGCTACTGCAGCTCGGCGTTCGCGCACCGCCCCTCGCCCCTGCGGCGCGCCGCCGGCGTCCGGCGCATGCGCGGCGCGCGGGAGCAGCATGGCGGCGCAGCGGGGTCCAGTTCCCGGCGGGGCGTGAAGGGCCGGGACCACCGGTGAGGCGAGCGAGCCCCTGGGGCGGGTGCGGGGCGTCTCCTGCGCGCCGGCCGCCCGCGGGTGGCGGGGCGAGGAACTTCGAGCCGCCCGCTGCGACGGGCTGCCGGCCCGCTGGAGGCGAGTCGGGTCGGGGCAGCCCCGGGGAGTTACCGGGGCTCTGGGAGGAGGGAAGGAGGCGGACACCCCCCAGGCGCGGACGCCGGGCGCCTCCCAACTCGTCAGAGCCCCCCCGCTCGCTTCTCCTGGCCCCGCGCAGCTGCCCCCAGCTCCAGCCCCTCCCCTGAAGCCCGTCCCGTAGCCCCGGGCCGGCCCCGGGCCCTGTCGCAGAGGCGGCAAGCCGGGCCTCGCGTGCGCTGGGTTCTCCGTGAAAGCGGATGCCGTTGGCAGCGGTGCAGGGGCAGAGCGGCGTCTCCGGCGGCCCCCGCGGAAGGAGAGGCTTCGGCCAGGGGGGAACTACGGTAATAAGGGTCGCTGCTGCTTCTTTCCCTCTGCCAGGGGCCGCGCTGGGGGGGGATGCCGCTGACCGCACCCGCCTCGGGCTCACGTGGGTTGTCTCTGCCCAGCCTCGCTCTCCTCGTGGCACGGCTGCAGGAAGGGACAGGCGGAGCGCTTGCCGGCCCTGGGCGGGAGCTGCCACGGCCAGAGCTGGAGAGGCCAGAGAACGGTAAAGAGGAAGAAGAAACCGAAGGCCGGCCGGCCGGCAGCTGCCTCCTGCTGCAGGGAAGAGCGAGCCAGCCCCTCCAGGTGAGGTAGGATCCCTCTTCGTAGTCCGCAGCAGGCCACACCATCGATATGCAGGGTCTGTACGCGTCACCAAAGGCGGCCGCGTAGCGCACGAGCGAGGCTACGTGTGTAGGGAGCCCCGTCTTGTACGAGCTGTAAGACACCCCGGTATTCTCTTAGGTGGAGGACAGCCAAGCGACAGGAGTTACAGAAGGCGAAGGGAGGAGAGGAGGAGGAAGAGGAGGAAGAAGCGTCTGAACTGGCGAACTCTCCCAGCAGTGCAGGGAGTGAAAGCTGTGGTGAGTCCCAGGCCCTCGGGGCCCTGTTGCCCCTATTCTGCATCCCAGGCCCTCACTGCCTCTCCCCTGGCCCCCCCCTCTTTCCCACGCTGATGTGGTTCCCCCCCTCCACCCTCCGCCCATACCTCCTTTCTCCATCTCACTCTGTCCAGCTCCCCGTCCTCATCTTTCAGGTCCTCTCTCTCCCTGCTCTGTAGCTTGTGGCTATTTTTCCTTCCTCTGCCTCTCTCAGTCTGGCTCCCTGTCCCTGCTTTTCCATTCCTCCCTCTGCAATGTAGCGTGTTGCTACTCTTTTCTTTCACAGTCTCTCTCTGTCCGGCTCCCAGCCACCGTTTTTGCCTTCCTTCCACTCTGTTCTCTAGTCTCTGGCTCTCTCTGCCTGGCTGAACATCTGCTGATGTTCAAGGTCTTCCTTCTCGGCCCTGTAGCACAGCACAAGTCTGTTTCTTCCTCTGTCTCCTGCTATCCTGCTCCCTGTCCCTGTTTTGCAATTTTGTCCTTGTCAGCCCTGAGCCACGCTGCAGTTTCATTTCTTTTGCCGTCTTGCCCTGTCCGGCTCCCTGCCAGGATCTTTTAATTCTTCTCTCTCTCCCTCTTGAAGCCCATCGCTGTTTTACTCTTTCTCCCTGTCTCCCTGTCCGTCTCCCCCTCTCCGTCTTTACTTACTCGTTTAAGGTCTCAGCCAGTGATTTTACTTAAAAATGTCACTTCTTGCCGACAAGATCAAACAGACCGTGAGCAAGCTTGTTAGGCTTCCCATGTAAACTCACGGATAACACAAAGCAAGCTCCTTAGGCTTCCCGTGGAAATCACTGGTACCAGGTTAAATTGACCTCCTTGTGCCATCCTGAGGCCGAAAGACCGAGGAGCTAATTCGATGACTAGATATGGACAAAGGAAGCCCCAGGTTCAACTGGCAGACTGCGTGAGGAAGACTGTGGACGACCACCTGAGGGTGAAAAGACCCTAACCCTAATTTTACTGCGCATGCTTGGACTATGTCAACGAATTCCGGGAACTTCTCACCATAAGACTGCCCTTCTTGGGGGATCTGATGACACGTATGACTTTTCTGCATATGAACTGATGTGCTTTACTAACCCGTCAGAGCACTCGTGGTGGAGCGATCCCCAGCCCTGCCCAGCGCTGCTGTAAGGAATGCCCGCCTTCTAAAGCCTCAAACTAAGTGTTAGAGGGTTTTCTGGCCGACTTTTCAGTATCCCTTTGTATTTGATTGTTTCTGGTATTCCCTTAGTGGCTTCACTTGTTAGATTTTCTATCTACGTCTCCGTTTTAGTTCGCCATCCCTGCCTCTTAATATTTTTCCTTTTGCCGTAATCACCATTGCTTTTAAAATTTTCTGCCGCCTTTTCTCTCATTCGCGGTCCTTATTTGCCTACCCTTATTTTTTAACTGACTTCTTCCCTTCCCGTAGTGCCCTCTGAAACAAGGATCTAAAACAATTAGAAGGTTTTAGCATGTGTAACTAATCAACTGTCAGTTTTACAAATTTCTGAAGAGATGTACTTTCTGGAAGGTTATTGATTTCGTGATTAGTTTAACTTTAGTATAGAGTTCTTTAGCCTAGCAACCGTGGCATTATGTTTAACGGCCTATTCTCATAGTCCTTAGGCTGTATTTGCCTCAGTGCCAACACTGTACCTATATGTAAACAGTTCATCAGGAGGAAAGCAGCCCTGATGAAAATTAAAACACAAGTAGAAACGGAGAAGACAGGTGGAGAGAACCAAGAGGAGAAGAGTTAAGAGCAAGGACTGAGAAATTGATGAGTGCAGAGGAGATACCTTCACCTGGAGCACAGAAACGTCCTAGCAGGAGTGCTCAAACACGGATGATAAGAAGGAACCGCTTGGCTGAAGAACAGAAGGGGAAAACATCCAAGGAGAAGGAACTATCCTCAGGAGACCTGTGACCATAAAAGGGAAAAAGAAGGAGGGGGCTAACTCCCCAAACGACCACCGACGACCGCCCAAGACGCCCGCACACGCGTAGGGTAGTTTTGCAACACCAGCGTTATGTAAACGTGGCAGATAAGCGAGGAGGCGGAGATTTCTCAGGACACGTGCGAATATTCACGTCTTTCAGGTATATAAAGGATGAAGTTTTGCTTCAGCGCGCGTGCGTTGGGAGGAGATATCCCCCAGGCGTCCGGCGTGGCAATAAAGGCGTCTGCTTAATGACACTTTGGTGTTACTGAGTTTAAATTTCTGTAACTTTTGTGAATCATTTGGTGACCCAGGTGGGAGGGACATCCTCTGTTCGGCTGTGGGACCCGATGAGTCTGGGACTCTCTTGGGTTTGCCCCCGGAGATCTTTTCCAGCGAGACCCCCGTTCTCAGTCGGATCACCGCGGGGACAGACAAAGACCCTCTGGCAAGAAGACATCCTTAAATCCTGAATTGGTAACGATCGATCAATTTGGGACCGTCTTTAAGACGTGCAGACGTGCACACGGGTCGGCCTATAGCGGCTCACTAGCACCTTACGGGTGTACCTCTGGGGGACTTGTGTCCCATATCGTAGGGGATTAACTTCCCCGTTTGGAGGGGCTGCGTCCCCATTTGGAGGTCCGGTTAACTGTTACCTGACTTTTGGCTAATGCATTTCGGGTATTGGTTATTGGTTTGTCATTTATTGGATTTTGGTTATTAACGGTAAAATTTGCATCAGATATGGGAGAGTCACAGAGTGGCGGAATTCTAAAGAAAAGCCCACTGGGATGTGTTTTGCAGCACTGGAGAGATCCGGGGGGAGTGCCGGGAGGCAGTGTCGATAGGAAAACTTTAATTAAGCATTGTAATCAGTGGTGGCCTCTCTAGAAGTTAGACGGTGGAGAAAAACGGCCCTTTAACAGGACATTAAAATAGAATACATTATTACATTAAGGTACATATAATTGTAATATAATACTACACACGTTATAATAGGTATTATACATTTAGTGTAGTAATACAATTTAATGCTCTTCCTTCAGGGAGAAGGAAAATGGGATGAAGTGCTGTATGCAGATACGTATGTTTTTCACTCTACGAAACCACCCTGAATGGCAGAAAGAACGTGGAATCAATTCAGCACCCCAGGACCCTATGGTCCTGGCGATAGAAAAAGACAAACAATAAGCAAAATAGGAAGCAAAAAAGATGTTGCTCGCCTTGTGGCATTGGACAAAGATGTTTAAAGGTTGACAGAATGGGAGATTAAAGGATTGTTTGACCCCGATTGCGAGGATGTGCGTGCAATGTCGGATGCGGTGTTCGGCGAGGCAGGAAAGCAGAGTGTTGTGAGGGTGGCCAGACCCTCAAGTCCAGGCTCTGGTTTTGGCTGGAACTCTGCCGGGAACAGTGGATAACCATGTTCCCATTACCAGTCCCGGTCGGGGCCCTAACCAGCCAGGAGCCTGGGACTTAGTACCGCGGTACAGGGAACGAATGGCTTCTGGAATAAGAAGTGCTGTCCCAAAATCAGTAAATTGGTCTAAATTGTATGAAATTAAACAAGATAGATAGAAAAGAATCCCCTACTGATTTTTTGAACCGATTAAAAGAAGGGATGCAGAAATATACTCCTTTAAACCGTACCTCTCGGGAGGGAAAGGGTCAGTTGTTATTCCTGGTTCTGGGACAGCTGACGGATGATGTCAAGAAAAAGTTACAGCAAGTGCAAGGAACAGATGTGAGAGATTTAGAGAAATTGCTGGAGACTGCTTGGCAAGTGTGTCGGAATAGGGACAGGCGGGGGGGGGAATGGGCAAAACAATTGCCAGCGCTACAGCGGCTGCTTTGCGCACCGCAGGGGCCAGGTAACCTCTGGGAACCCACTGGGAAACACCACTAATGGGAGGCGAGGAGCCATGAGAAGTAGCCCAAGTGCCCCGTCTCGGGGAAGTCAACCCCTCCCGAAAGATCAGTGTGCCTACTGTCAGCCAAGGATGGAGCTCGAATGGCGGGGTATGCCGTGACCACCGCAGAGCGAGTGCTGGAAGCAAAGTCACTCCCTGAGGGTACATCCGCACAACGAGCCGAATGAATTGCTTTAGTGAGAGCTTGTTGAAGGACTGCGAGCGAACACCCGGACAATTTCAAAATACGCCTTGGGTGTAGTTCATGCCCGTGGGGCTATCCGGAAGGAACGGGGACTTCTGACCGCCCAAGGAAAACATATTAAGCTTGCTGACGTGATCCTAAGACTTTTGGATGCGGTACAGTCGCCTTCGGCGGTTGCGCTTATGCACCGCAAGGGGCACCAAGAGGGTGACGCTGCTCAGGAAGTGGGGAATAAATCGGCAGATTATGAGGCAAAAAGAGCTGCGGAACAAGGTGAGGTGTTAAGTTTGATTCCTGAAAAAGCTTTGCCGCTACCGGACTCGGTCGACTGTGATGAGAAGGATCTTAGATTAATTAAAGATTTGGAAGCAGAAGTTGAATCATCAGGTTGGGCAAAATTAAAAGGTAACAGAGTAATAGTTCCCTTTAGTTTCCTAGTCTGTACCTTTAAACGTGAAGCGAGAGAATTCTGCACCAATCCTGATAAAGGTATGTATGACTAGAGTCACTCAAGCTCCTCCTGCGAAGTAAAACACTATAAAATAATGTTTTAAGAGCTGGATGTTAGGGAAGATACCATTGTTGTGTACCACTCTAACTTCTGGGATCAGTCGACGGGCTGAGCCTCTCTTCCCCCCCATCGGGACGCCGTTGGGTAAGATTCGAACCCTTGGTCATACCAAGTGCCTCCCCGGGAAACTTAGAAATCTCTATATAGAGTCACTTTACATCTTTTAAGGCGTTTATAGCCAAGTAGTGTCCCTCGTAGTTTTAGCATTTGCACGTGCTTTATAGGTAGTGAATTTATCACCGGCAATCCAAAGAACCTGTATATCTGTTGCTTCAATAAATCGCACTATTGATTGACTCAGCCGTGTGTTCAATAAATCGCACTATTGATTGACTCAGCCGTGTGTGGTCCCTGAACGCGACCGTACCTCTGAGTGCGGCCGTGTTAGTTCAGGAGGTGTCCGGCTGAGCAGGTAGTGTGATGTTAGTAGTGCATCCGGACCCGTGATAGTCCAACAAAGGTGTTGGGCGCGACCGGACTACTAACGCTGACTTTGGGCATCACTCAGAACCTAAGCTCAGCCGCCCCCAGTCCCTCTGATATCTGAGGATCGACTGGAAAGCAAGGGGGTTTAGTTTCTGCCAAATTGCTCTGCCTCTTAACGCAACAGAAAAAATTGGCGTCACGGACAGGATTGCCATGGATAAATTGCTGCAAAACCACAAATGTGCCCCTTCCCAGGCTGGGAAGGAGTGGGATCAAAAGTTTTGGAAAGATGAAAAGAAAGTGGTAGAATGTATTGAGCAGTGTCAGGCCGCGCAAAAGACTGGAGAAAAAAAAAGGGTAAAGATGTAATTTGTGCGGTGTTGGGAGCCTGTTTGTCTTGTGCTCAGCAAGAAGCTAAAGAAACTCCTGCTCCCAAACTAGTTTCCGATGCAGAATATACTGCCTTAAAATTGGAAAATGAGGTGTTAAAGTCATCATTAGCCTTTGAGAGGGAGACAGGAAAAAAAGTGGGAATCAGAGTTGATAAACTTGTAAGCGAGAACGATCATCTAAAACAAATGCTAGAAATTAAAGAACAATTGCTGGAAAGGGTTAATCGTCTGTTAGATAAAATGCAACCTTCTGCTCCAGTTAGGCAGGTTCGTAGATTAATGTGTAGTACAAACCCTGAAAATTGGGATGGCGATATTAGGTTTGATAGTGATGATGACGAGGAGGAAGAGACCTCCGATTCTGAATCTCAATTGATTTCTTTGAGACCTTTGGTTAAAACTGAGACTGTTGTTGATGACAATGACGAAGTCCGCACTACTGTGCGAACGATCCCGTGGTCACCAGCAGAGCTGATAAAAATACAAGAGAAATTCTCGAGGCGGTCAGGAGAATCAGAAGTCGAGTATGTGTGGCGAGTTTCTCTTGAAGGAGGAGACCGAATTATGTTAAGTGAGGAAGAAGCAGGAGGCTTTTGGGGACCAGGAGTATTTTTAACTGTTAGGCCAGGAGACCATAGTTACTCCTGAACTGCACGAGCTGCATACTGGGCAGGTGGCATAGATCCCCAGGAGAGAGGAGAACCACTGGAAATTAAAACCACCAGCTATTGCGATCTGGCCACAGCAGTACAGAAAGCAGCCTGCATTCAGGCAATATCTGAGAGAGATGAATTAAGGAAATCCCCGATGCTAGCCCCTATTGATCCAGCCCGATTAACCTCTCTTATTCGTGGCCTCCCTGATTGTCTCAAGATGTTTGTAGCAAATACCCAGGATCGCATACAAGCTGCTAGTATAAAGGCTAATCGCAGTCGTGGACGAAATGGGCACACCCCCATACCCACCTGGAGTGAATTTGTACAAGACATAGACAGGTACGGACGCCGAATGGGCTGGGTCGGTTCGTCCAGTACAAAGTCCTCAGATCATGCCCGGCGAGTTCGCCAAGTCCACGTTCAAAACCCCAAATACCCTAAATTCAATGAGAGATTTAAATCTTGTAAAGAATGGGGTGAATTGTGGCGTAAAGCCATAGATTTGGGTGTACCCCGACAAATCTTGCGGGGCGCCTCTATAGAGGATCTCCGTACACTAGTCCAATCCCTGGGTAAGAGGAATAACCCAACAGGGGAGAAATGCCTCGCTGGGAAACCCCCAAACCATAAAGAGAGTGTACCTTCTGCACCAGTATGTAATCCAACTGACAGGGCAGAAGTGCAGCAAAAAAACTTCTCTCCCCGGGGAGGGCAGTGAGCCACCCTGCTCGGCGGGTCTTAGCAATTCAATGGCTCTCTAATGAACACTCTGACCCTATAATTGCCATTCCCGTTGGACCCCGGAAAATATTGGTAAACTTTCTCATCGACACCGGGGCCCAAATGTCAGTAATCACCCATGAAACAGCACAAACCCTGGGCATAAAAGCTGGACGACGCAGGGTTAAATTCACCGGAATCGATGGTGTGGAAAAGGAGGGCCCCACTGCGAGAATTTCACTGTGGCTGCCAGAGGAACGTAAATTAACTCGGGCAGAAGTACTAGCTGGTGCTGCATACACTAATATTTTAGGATTTGACATATTGCGTGGGCGGATGTGGAAACTCCCAGATGGGACTGTGTGGAGTTTTGCAAGAAATAAAAAGGAATCAGGCACTGTGAAACTGAGCCTGTTACAAACATCTATACCCTTACCCCCCTCAAAAATCACTAATGTTTGGCAATATCCTTTGCCAGCAGCAGCACTTATGGGAATTGACAGGGTGGTGACAGAATTAGAAGAAAGAGGCATTATTAAACAAACTCATTCGCCATACAATTCACCGGTGTGGCCAGTAAAGAAACCGACCGGGCAGTGGCGTTTTACGGTAGATTACCGCCAGTTAAATGCTAATACGGCACCTTTGACTGCTGCAGTTCCAAACATGGCAGAAATAGTGACATTGATACAAGGCGCTGCCCATCCTTGGATGGCTGCCTTGGATGTCAAAGATATGTTTTTCATGATCCCTCTCCTTGAACAGGACAAAGCACAGTTTGCTTTCACATGGAAAGGGATCCAATACACTTTTAACAGGCTTCCACAAGGATATAAACATTCCCCCACAATTGCCCACAATGCTTTGGCTAAAATCTTAGCAGAAATTCCTGTTTCATCTGATAGCACAGTATATCAGTACATCGATGACATTCTGATAGGGGGAAAAAGCCAAGAGAGTGTAAGAGACACCATGGAAATCATTCGGAAAACACTGCTCGATTTAGGATTAGAAATTCCAGGCGCAAAGTGTCAGGGACCAGCACAGGAAGTTAAATTCCTGGGAGTCTGGTGGGTTAATGGAGCTGCTTCTATTCCTCAGGATACCCTGGAAAAAATAGAGTCTGGACAAAGGCCATCTAGTGTAAAGGAATTACAACAAGTTTTGGGAACCCTAAGTTATTGGCGCAAACACATTCTAATTAAGGAGCTGAGGTTATTCCAACAACTTGGTCCCACACATCCAACTGACCCTATTTATGTGGAATGGGGGTTCAGTGAACATGGCTCTCATTGTAACCTATGGCAAAAGGGGCCAGAAGGACCAGAAAGGCCACTAGAATTTACATCTCACTCTTTCAGCGATACTGAAAGGAGATATTCAGATCTTGAGAAGGGTTTACTGTTGCTAGTGCGAGCAGTGAAACAAACAGAACAAATAAGGAGAGAACAAAGCGTGATTATTCGAGGACCCATCCGCCTCCTGGACATAGTACGTAAAGGGACAATACCACCTGCTGGTATGGCTCAGAAACCCACAGTTCGTAAATGGTATGCATACCTAGAGGGCATTAATGAAATTATGCCAATTACTGAAGGTAATATTAAAATATCTAAACTACAAAAAGACATAGATAGTACCCTGTTGTTCCAGGCTCCGCCAAACAAACCATCCCCAATTCAGGAAGCACCTCCTCTAAAGGAAGACAGTGATCTAACAGGAGTATGGTTTACTGATGCATCATCCCATAGGGAGAACAACAAGTGGAAGTACACGGCTGTAGCACTGGAAGTGGTAACAGGAGAAAAATTGATTGAAACCGGTGAAGGCAGTGCACAAGTAGGGGAACTTAGAGCAGTTCTATTAGCTGCGCAACACGGTGCTAGCCATATCTACACTGATTCATATGCTGTTTTTAAAGGAGCCACTGAATGGATTGGCCACTGGGCGGTCAATGATTGGCAAGTGAACAGGGTTCCAGTCTGGCAAACGGATAGTTGGAAACAACTGTTAGAAACAGGAAAACAGCGGACACTATGTGTGGGCTGGGTAAAAGGACATGATCAATCAAACTCTATTACTGCTCAATTCAACCAACGGGTAGACAGCCTTACGTGGTTGCGACAAATTGATGTTGCAGATAATAACCAAGAGTGGGAACGTTTACTTGAATGGTTGCATGTTAAGCGTGGCCACACCGGACGAGCTGATTTATACCGGGAAGGTATAGCCCGAGGATGGCCCATATCAGTTAAACTATGTGAACAAGTAGTGACGGCCTGTTCACAATGTCATTTACGGCTTAATAAAGACCATCCGAGTAAGGCGCCCCCCCTACACATTCGCGACAGGAAGACATTATGGCTCTCCTGGCAGATTGATTACATCGGCCCATAGCGACCGTCATGTGGGAAAAAATACGTTCTGGTGGGAGTAGAGGTTATATCTGGTCTCACCATGGCTGCTGACTTCACGTCAGCCACCGGAGAAAACACGGTGAAGGGCCTTAAGGGATGGTTCAGCACACTTCCCCTACCAGAAGAAATTCGAAGTGATAACGGCTCACACTTTACAGCCGCCGTGGTACAAAGTTGGGCCAAAGAGGAAGGGATTCGGTGGGTATTCCACACTCCCTACTATCCTCAGGCTAATGGCATTGTCGAGCGCACCAATGCATTGGTCAAGCGTTTCGCAAAAACTCATGAATCTGGATGGCATTTACGATTGTATGACGCCATCTACCAACTGAATAATCGATGGAGCGGAGATGGCTGCCCCAAAATGAAAGCCTTCTGTGTATCTGCCGATACAATCACCCCAAAGGTTCATACTAAACCAGGAGACTATCCCACAGGATTTTACACCGGACAACCTGTGCTAGTGAAAATGCCCCAGATTGGAACAGTGGCCATGGTACTGACTACCCCCAAAAATCCCTACGCATGGGAAGCCAAAGATTGCTCAGGAAAAGTACACCGGATTAGTACCCGGTGGATCTCACCCTCTTTCTAACCTTGCCGGTTGAATACAACCGAGCACGTTTATTTCTTCTTGTGTTCACAGGAATCCAGGAAAAGAAGGCTCTGAATTGAGGCAGATGTCTGTGGTTGCAAAGTGAACCACTTTGGTGAAAAATGTGGTGCTTAGTTCTGACTTTAATACAACTTCCTTTGATGTATAGCTGGAAAGATCCAGGTTGGCCATGGTCCCAAGCCTATATCGGACACACTGGAGTCATAGGAACACGTGCCGTCAAAGAAAAATTAAACTTAGCCACTGTGGTTATGCATGGGGCCGAGGTGTTTTCAAGACATGAGTGGAGCTGGGATAACGGATGGCTTCCAATCCTGAAGGGAAAAGCAGGAGAAGGAATCCAGATAGGGTGTAGGACGATTAACGGATCAACCCATGAGAAAGCCACATTAATGGCAATATACGGAAACCCAGTAGCCTCAAAGTGTTGTGTCGCTGACAAATGGGATTGTTGGTATAACTTTACGCTGGTGGAACCCACTACTGTGACTTGTAAGTGGCAACAACACTGTACGGGTTTAGGGCCATCACAACCACATTGTACAGGGTTGTTGTTTCGGTTCAAAATAGACATGATTGAACCTAACCCAGATACACCACCAGGCCAAACTCCATACATCCTATTTGACACCCTGAAATACGGAGCTAGGAACATACCCATTGTCACTATGACATCTCGTAATGACCCTTGGGACCATGCATTGTCATGATATAGTGGAAGTGTTGGAACACTACAAAACAAAAGGAACTTAAATCTCTCTACTCTAGTTATACATGGAGATGAAGTGTTTTCGAAGGATGAATGGAGTTGGAATGACTCTCTTCAGATGGCTGAACTTCAAGCCATTTCAGGACAGGCAATACAAATCAGCTGCCGAGTAACTAACGGACCTAATTACCATAGGCCAACCGAAATCAAAGCATATCATACCGACTCTACCAGACCAAAGAACTACAACGCTGAGTGTTACAAAACAACCGAACCAAATTCGGATTGTTGGTACAATTTTACTCTGACCAAACCCATAATTGTATACTGCCTTTGGGGTTCCGAAGGCACGGAATTAATATTTGAATTTATGATTGATACAGCAACATCAAAGGATAAGAAACCTTTACCCCCGCAAACATCTAAAAATGTACCAACTCGGCCTCCCATTGGTCTAACTCCCTTCATCTTCAACACAGGCCCTTACATAATCAAATATACAGGTCAGCAACAAGTGCTGTTTAATCCGTCATACTCTCTCAAACAGGTGGAGATGTTGATGCAAATTAACATTTCTACAATTAAACCAACCTGTTCACCATTCCTAAATATATCCCATGCAGGACGGTTAGCCTGGTTACATGGGCAAACCCTCGTCTCTTCAAGACGGACAAGGAGAGACGCAACTGGTATTATAGGGACAGGATTGGGAGTCTTAAACAGTATAGATGCTGAAGTACTCATAAACAAACTGAGCACGACAACAAGTGATTTAAGCAAATTAGGACACCCATTGCGGTCTTCTCTAGTAGCACTGGGAACTAACCAATGGCTTGTGTCAGATTTGTTACCTCAGTGGGGAGAAACAAACGAAAAGGATCACCAATTGATTGTGGATGCACTTGGTGCAGCCCAAAATAATATTTCTCTCGCTCTCAGTTGCATCCAAGCTCAACTATGGATGCAATCTGTGGTGGCAGCCATTATAAGAGAAGGTGAAGAGGGCATCTTACCCTCTGAAATTCGAAAGGTAGTTTGGGATAATGCAACTACCTTTGAGAGAAAATTCCAATCATGGTGGTATTTGGTCAATTTTACCTGCAACCCTACTGATGGCAAAGCCACTGCTTTTGTCTTAACAATATGCAATGCTTCGATATATACCATATACCCAATCATTGCGTTAGGATTAAATCACAACGGAACTATACTCTATCCTATCGAGCATAGAGTATGGGCCCAACGAAATGAAAACAGATGGCAAACTATTGACGTTGCTGCATGTGTGGTACGGGAACAACAGGGATTCATTTGTGAAAGTGACATCATCAAAGGCCAAGACATTTGTCTTGACACTGAACGAAACATTTGTCATTTTGAAATACATCCCAATGAAACCCTTGAAACTGTGCTTGTATATATTGGAAAAGGGTGCGCTTGTATGAGAACCCCTTGTGATTTTGTGTTTGTAGATAATGTTACTGTTGATACTAACAATCGCTCAAATATTTGTGTTTGTAACTTTACTAAAATTGTAGGATGTGACTTTATCTATTCAGCTCCTGTTACATCTTACCAACTAGTACAATCAAATTATATTCTATTTCGAGATCTGCTACCTGTCCCTGTGGGAATGAATCTTACCCTGGTGAGAAAACTATTACAACATGAAGACCTGAAGCGGTTGTTGAGACAAGTTCGGGAAAATGGACAAAAGACTCTGATTACTGTCCATCATGATGTAGAGAGAATACATCAAGTGTTGGAAAGAGTAAGAAGGGATGGAGGACACCACTGGTGGGACACTTTGTTTGGATGGTCACCTACCACAACAGGAATCTTCAACGAGATGCTTCACCCTGTTGTTGTCTTATTAATGCTCACCGCATCATGTTTTATTTTAACAATTGCTTTCCATTTTAGACTTTGGATTCTGTTGAAACGTTTGTCCATATGCCCAGAAAATATCTGTGCACTCGATGATCCTCATAGCAAGAGTGTATGTGACACTTCCCATCTATTCTAAAAGAAAAGAATCGTGAAGCTTGAGTGACTATAGTCACGGGGTGGATAATGTGGAGTAATCGCTGAGGGGTACTTTGGAAATTTACCCTCTAAGAACAGCCTTGAAACCAGGTGGAACGTAGCACTCATGCACAACGGGTCTGTGACATGGAGACTCCCTGAATGGCCTTGGATGTTGGCAACATCAGGGGCGCCTGGTGTGCTGACTCTGGGAGAGATTACATGGAGGCTGGAGCGGAGT
Source organism: Phaethon aethereus (assembly GCF_964289735.1). Classification (NCBI taxonomy): domain Eukaryota; kingdom Metazoa; phylum Chordata; class Aves; order Phaethontiformes; family Phaethontidae; genus Phaethon; species Phaethon aethereus. The sequence goes on along the minus strand of NW_028114324.1, from coordinate 198,289 downwards.
GGAGACCTCGCGGCCACGCTCTGTGAACAGGGGAGTTTAGGGATGCACAGGATGTACATTGATAAGCTGCGCTTACAATGTTGTGGGCCAAAGACCTGTCAACTTTGATGAAGTGCTGTCCTTAGAGTGAACTTTGCTAATTATAATATCATTATAATACTAAAACGCACACCCCTCTCAAAAGCTACCACCCCCCCAAGGTGCGACCCCTCCTCAATGAGTGTGCGCACTGAATTTTTCCTAGTCTGTACCTTTAAACGCGAAGCGAGAGAATTCTGCACCAATCCTGATAAAGGTATGTATGACTAGAGTCACTCAAGCTCCTCCTGCAAAGTAAAACACTATAAAATAATGTTTTAAGAGCTGGATGTTAGGGAAGATACCATCGCTGTGTACCACTCTAACTTCTGGGATCAGTCGATGGGCTGAGCCTCTCTTCCCCCCCATCGGGACGCCGTTGGGTAAGATTCGAACCCTTGGTCATACCAAGTGCCTCCCCGGGAAACTTAGAAATCTCTATATAGAGTCACTTTACATCTTTTAAGGCGTTTATAGCCAAGTAGTGTCCCTCGTAGTTTTAGCATTTGCACGTGCTTTATAGGTAGTGAATTTATCACCGGCAATCCAAAGAACCTGTATATCTGTTGCTTCAATAAATCGCACTATTGATTGACTCAGCCGTGTGTTCAATAAATCGCACTATTGATTGACTCAGCCGTGTGTGGTCCCTGAACGCGACCGTACCTCTGAGTGCGGCCGTGTTAGTTCAGGAGGTGTCCGGCTGAGCAGGTAGTGTGATGTTAGTAGTGCATCCGGACCCGTGATAGTCCAACAAAGGTGTTGGGCGCGACCGGACTACTAACGCTGACTTTGGGCATCACTCAGAACCTAAGCTCAGCCGCCCCCAGTCCCTCTGATATCTGAGGATCGACTGGAAAGCAAGGCGGTTTTGTTTCTCCCAAATTGCTCTGCCTCTTAATGCAACAGGCCCGTGGGTCCTGCTGGACACCAAGCTGAGCAGCAGCCAGCACCGTGCCCTTGGCCAAAGGCGGCGGGCGGCGGTGCCCTGGGCTGCGCTGGGCAAAGCCTTGCCAGCAGCTGGAGGGAGGGGAGCCTTGCCCTCTGCTCAGCGCTGCTGAGGCCATGCCCGCAGTGCTGTGCCCAGGCCCGGGCTCCCCAGGCCGAGAGAGACAGGAGCCCCTCCCCCAGCCCCGCCCCCCAGCCCCCCCCCCCCCCCGGGCTTGGAATGGCAGCTGTGATGTCGCGGCGCTGGCCCGGCAACGGCCACAGTGCCTGCAGGCACGGCTCTGCCAGCACCCGGCAGCTCCAGGGAGAGACCAGCTCTCACCCAGCGGCACTGCCCGGCACCGGGACCCCCTCGACAGCCTCGCTCCAGCCGGCTGGGAGCTCTCCGGAGCCCCAGCAGCGTGTCTGGCGCGAGGACTCCCCTGGCCCCGGCACGATGGGCCAGCTGAACTGCTGCTACGGCTCCAGGTGGGCTCCCCCCGCGGCTCGGGGACACGCCGGCGCAGCCGGGCCCCGCAGCAGCCGCCTTTCTCACGCCCTTTGCCGCCTGCTCTGCAGGGTCTACCCTGGCCCCGAGCAGCAGTGCGCGCCCGGCCCGGCATCAGCCGAGCCGCTGCTCCACCAGCGCGTGCGGGTGACGCAGGGCCGCGGGACGGGGAAGAGGCACCTCCTCCTCTTCAGCGATGCCTTGATCATCGCCAAGGCCAAGTAAGAGGCGCAGACCCCGGCTGCCTTTCCTCCTAAGGCCTGGCCCCGGCACCGGGGCAGGGACGCCTAAGGAGCAGCCCCAGGCCCCGGCACCCTGCTGCTGGCTGCACCCGTGGCCGTGCGCGGGGCAGGCGGAGGCCAGAGGGCAGCCGCCGGGCTCGGCCACCTCCAGGTCACTCCCTGCCGCTCCTCTCTGCAGACGTGGCAGCGCCCCGCGCCCGCAGCTCTGCCTGGCCCTGCGCCGGCTGTGGGTGCTGAGCGGCGGCAAGGAGGCGGCCGGGGATGCCGCCCAGGAGGAGGAAGACAAGGCCACCAAGTCCCTCGTCCTCGCCTGGCCCTATGGCTTCTGCGTCGTCACCTTCTGGTGAGTGTCGGTGCCACGTCCCCCAGCAGGGCCGGGCAGCGCTTCTGTCCGGCCCCACGCGGCTTCCTCCTGCCTCTGCGGCCATCCCCACGGGGCAGGGCTGTGCCGGCGCCCGCCTCTGCCCGCGGGCTGGGCAGCAGCGGGCGCTCAGGCTCTTTCTCCTCTCTTTCCTGCAGCTCCCGCTCGCTGAAGGAGCTCTGGCTCAGCGCGCTCCGTGGGTAAGCCCTGTCTGGCAGCGCAGCTTGGGGGGCCCGTGCTCACAGCACGGGGGGATGCTCTAGCCGTAGCCGTACGATGCGGAAACACCGCTCCTGAGCTGGGGAGAGCTGCCCTCACGACCGTGGGCGGCTCTGGAGCGGGCAGATCTAGCGGAGCTGCTTCGCCCAGCCCCGTCCTCCCCCCTTGCCGCTGCTCTCCGCTCGACGGCCGGGCGGTGCCCAGCTGCTTCGAGGCAGCTTGGAAGGGCTCCCCGGGCTGGCAGGCGAGGGAAGAGGCAGCTTGGGTCTCACACAGCTCTTTCTCTGCCCCTGCCCCGTGCACAGGCCAGCAGAAGGAGTGCAGGGAGCCCGCGTCACCCAGCTGCCCTCCATCAAGCTCCTGCTGAAGGAGCTGCGCGGCCGCAATGCCGTGAGTGTCCCTCCTGGCCCCGCTCTGCCCCAGGGGCTGCTCCAACCCCGCACCAGCCCCATGGCTTCTCACCTGCTGCTCTTCTCCCCTTGCCCAGGCCAAAACACTCAACGCCAGCAGCCTGGAGAGGCTGGTCGAGGGCCTGGCAGAGGTGAGGAGCCCCCGGGCCGCCATCTCGGCCGTCCCCACGTCTCACTCATGGCCCGCGGCCGATGCAGCTCGCCAGGGGCCCTTCGTGCTGCGGGGCTGCTCACTGAGCGCAGCGCATTTCTTGCAGGCTGGTGCCCAGGAGTGGCCACCTCCCGTCCCCTCCGGCAGCCAAGGTGGACGTGGCCCCTCGGCCGGTGAGTTTGGAGGAGACGGGGGCAGGACGGCCCCTCTCTCCTGCGCTGGCAGGCGGCAGCCGCGCTGCTCAGGGGCTGCTGCTGCCCTTCCCGCAGGGCACGGCCGCAGAGAGCTGAGCCCCCGGGGCGCCTCGTTCCCCAGCCACGCCTCTCCCTCGCTGCTGGCGGGGACGCCCAGCACGCAGAGGCTCGGGCAGCATTCACCTGGCGCTTGCCCTCCATGGCTCTCTGCTCTGTTTTCCCTGGCGGCAGGCGGGACCCGCAGCAGGACGAGGGGGCTGCCCTGGCCCTTTGCGCGGCGAGGGACCTTGGCCGCTGCGGAGGCGCCCGGGCAGTCGGGCTGTGCCGGCAGGGCGGGTCTCTTCGGCCGGCCCCTGGCAGCTCTCCGCAGCCAGGACGGCACGCTGCCCCAGCCCCTCCAGGTAAGCCAGCAGAGGGACCCCGGCTGGGGCTCGGGGACCAAGCCGGCTCCGCCCCACCTCCCCCACCTCCAGCCACCCCTGCGTCCTGCCCTAGTGAAAGCAGAGCCGCCCACGCTCGCTCCTGGCCCTGAGGAAGGCTCACCGGCCCCGGGGCCTGTCCCCAGCCAAGCAACTGTCCTCCTCTGTCCCCTGCAGCTCTTTGAGGAGGAGGAGGATGTGGCTGGCCTTGCCGGCACGTCGGGCAAGGAGTTGCCAGCAGCAGAGGCGGAAGCAGAAGCAGCAGCGGTATGTCAGGGCCACAAAGAGGGTGACAGCACTGTCAGAAGTTGAGAGTGCTGCCGCAGGGACAAGCAAGGTCACCCACTAGCCGGCAGCTCTGCAAAGGTGCAGAGGAAGGGTGGTGCAGGATGGCCATGGCGGTTTGTGCGGTGATGCCACCAGAACTGGCTCAGCTGGGCTGAGCAAACCCATCCAAGGGCTGTGCCTTTCCGAGCTAAGGTAGCAATTGGGCAGGAAGGTCCTTGCCACCCGTTAACTTGCACATTTCCATTGCAGGTGCCTCCAGTCCCTCCAGAAAGTGAACACCTGGAGAGCTCCTCTGGGGAGACAAGGTAAAATGAGCTAAGTTTGCTTAAGAGCAGAATTGGTTCACGTTTATCATGGCTTGACCTGTCTAACAATACATTGAATGGAAAGTTTGCCAGGCTCGAGAAGAGCAACCTGTGAAGAGGGGAGCAATGGGCTACTGGACAGCGAGAGGAGCAAGTTGGGAGCAGAGCTCTGCGGGATGGGCAACTGAGGACATCCAGGCAGGCAAGAAGAACGAGGAGCCCAGGTGTGTAGCAGGCTCTGCTGCCCATCTTTCAAAGCTCCGAACACTGCGCCGAGTATGGGCAATATTTCTGAGGTGCGCAGAGATGGCACCGGGCAGGAAGCCCGCAGCTGCCCGTGGGAGAGCGTGTCTGTCAGGAGGAACATATCACTCCAGCGTTGGCAGCTCTCCTTCGGCACTTGTGGCAGCTCTGTTTGTGCAAGGCTGAGCAACACCCCAGCAGAGTCACAAGGCTCATAGCAATTTTTGGAGCTCTTTGACCCGCTGCCTACAGAAAGAGGCAAAGTCTCCCTTTTCTGTTCATGTCAGCTGGCAAGCCCAGCACTGGCTGCTGGTGTCTGAATCCCAAAGACGCAGCAAGGAGCTGTGTCACGTAGCTGTAGACCCTGAGGTACTGGCACTTCGTAAAAAGCTCACGTTGCACCTGAGACAGTTGAGGGAAGAAGAAAACAACCAAACAATACCAAAGCAGCGTGTTTTGCCTTCAAGCCTGGCTTTCTAGCAAGGGACAGTGAGGCGTGCTGCTGCTCGGCTTTTGGAAAGGACCACAGCACAGCTGCCCTGCCCAGCCCTGCTGCCTAGCAAAGCAGTGCTGCACATCTCTGTCAACTTGCAGAGCTCTGAGGGTGTCACACGTGTGGAGAAGGGGACAAAGCCGTGCCGTAGCCACTGCCAGGGAGGGTTCCCTCTCGTGTGCCAGGAACTGCCCCTTGGACAGCACACTGCCCAAAGAACGGGGCACAAAGTCACGCCTATTCCCGCCTTCATGGTTTCATCAGCACTTTGGACTCTCTTCTTGCAGGTGCCGATTTTTTCTGCTGCCTGGATTGCCCGCATGAGCTCTGCTGCCTGGGCTTTGAGGGGCGCGATGCAGCCCCAGCACCACCTCGGCGGAGGCGAGGAGGGAGGCACCGCGCCCTTCTGCTCCGGCCGGCACATTTCACTCGGGCACCGCGACGCCGGAGCGGCCCCGCACCGCCCTCAGACCCAGCCCAGCCCTGGCGGGAGGCCTTGCTGGCTCACTCCTCGGCTCCGTCAGCAAAAGCCCACCAGCCGGCCCAGCTGCCCCCGTGGGGAGCTGGCATGTCACCTGCAGATTCCATGGGGCGTGCTGGGCGTGGAGGTGTATATCATCTGAGAGGGACACGAGGGACACGCTGGACAGCATGTTCCAGACTATAAAACCCTCCAGGTTTTCTTTGCCGCTACTCATTCTTGGCAGAGAGACGCTGCACCACCTTGCTGCATACAAGAAGGGAGCACCCATTGCTGCCCTTTGGTCGGTGCAAGTCCTTGTATGCAGCACACAGCACAATACCCTTTCTTAGTATTCTTGATCAAACATGACTGGCTTGCAGTTTCCATTAGCTGAGTTAACTCCAGGTTAGCTACAGCAAAAACTCCGCTCTTACTTCTCCGACCCATCAGCGCTCTCTGGACCGACGCAAACACCCCCCTTTCTGTCAATCAGAACTGGAGTGGTGATGCTTTGCTTTCAGCCACAACACGTGCCTGTGCCTAGGGACTGATGGGAAGGAGGAGTTAAAAAAGCCAGCTTACATGGTGCCCCAAATCCCACCCACCCTCCAGGACCGGAAAAAAACTGGACACACCCCCATATTTATTCTAGCCATTCTGTAGCCAGTACAGTCATTTCAGTGTCGATCCTGGTTGAGTCTGCAGCTTTATAACAGTTGAAACACCCAGCTCATCAAGGCGGCTGATCTAGAAGGCAGGGGATCTGAACTGGCCCCAACTACCTATGATGTGACAGTGTCCATAACTCGGGTTAATCACAGGTTGTCCTGTGACATAAGGATGTAGCGCTCTTTCACCTTTCTCCTTTGAAGCTTTGGGGTTTGTGCACAGGAGCCTTATGTACCTTTCTTTTCAGAGTTGCTCATCGTTTCAGCATTGTTTCTGATGAGGAAAACATCCTTTCTGTGTAGATGTTAATTTATGTACATTTAATAAACAGCATGGTATCCTATACTACCAATGATCTTTTTTTCAGACTAATGAAAAGTTCAAGACAAAAGCATGCTTTGTGTCTGCAAAGAAAAGTATCTGTAACTGTATTAAAAAGCTGCGGTTGTTTCACTCGTGGATGTTTGTAGCTATAGCAGAAACAGAGCTGCTGGCTGCCTTACTGCGAGATCCACAGGACACCAGTCTTCTCCTGAAGGCTTTCTACCAGCGTAATACTGTTTGAGTTGCCACTCCATTAAAACAGGACTTGTTCACTAATTGGTTCCTACATGAAAACCCGAGGATAGAAACTTGACCCTGGTTGGCAATGTCAAAAGCAGCATGAGGCGAGGCTGCCCAAAGCCTGGCTGCTGCGCTTGGAGGAAACGTGCCTTGAGTCCCGATGGGCAGATAGGGCACGCCTCTGCAAGTCTGCTTCGCAACACAGCACGACGCAACAGACCTGTGTACAAAGAGCATTAACATCATCACAGGTACAGCCAGTCACAAGGTAGGCAATGCCCAAGTGAAGGCTGCCAGCTGTCCTGCTGGCCGGCTCTGTCCTTCACGGCTGCAGACTCCCTTTCCCAGGCACTCACTGAGCCAGGGGCTGGCTTCGCACTCGGAAAGCACGTAGCCCATGCAGCAGCTCACTCCACTGCTCACCGTGGTTCCCCATGGCTGCTTATCTACCCAACAGATCTCTTAGTCCCTCCTGTTTGTGTATGGAGAAGGACTCGTAGGAGATGGGATCACAGTGATCACCAAACAGGGGAGTTGAAACTTTTGAGTGTAATGAGATACAGCTCAGAGGAGTTGCTACCTTGCTTTTCAGGAGAGCAAACTTGAAGCTACTCAGAGAGCTAGTCTTCAGTGTCCCCTATGAAGCTGCTTTGGAGGCCTTAGGGCTCAGAGAGCAGCTTAGTTTTTCAGAACCACCTTCTGCAAGCATGGGAGCAGGCAATCTGGTGGAGTCTGAAGTCAAACAAGAGGGGCAGAAGACCAGCTTGGCTGAACAGGGACCTCCTTTTTCAACTCAGGTGGAAAAAGGAATGTTATGATCCCTGGGACCAAGGTCCGGCTTGGCAGGAAGATCACAGAGCTGTAGTTCATACGTGTAAGGAGAGAACAGAAAAGGGCAAAGCTCAGCTAGAGTTGAAATTGGCCAGTGTTGTGTCGGGCTATGAAAAGGGCTTTTTACAGTACGTTCATAGCAATCGCTCATTGAGCACGGCCAGGGACTCTCTGAGGAGGAGGAGGATGCGGCTGGGCTTGCCAGTGCATCGGCCACAGAGCCGCCAGCACCAGGGGCAGAAGCAGAAAGCGCAGAGGTCTGTGAGGTGCACAGAGAGCGGGCGCTGCGAGCGTATCGCGGGATACGTTGTATCGCGGGATACGTTGTATCGCGGGATACGTTGTATCACGGGATACGTTGTATGACGTTGGCGGTTTTGGGGGGTAACTATGTACGTACTGTAGGGACACATGCTTTCTTACGGGATGAAAAGATGCAATGTAAAAGGTGGTTTCTGTGAGAAAGTGAGATTCTTCCTATTAAACTGTGTTGGTTTCTGTGTTCAAGGTGTCAGAGTGACCGGAGGAAGTTTGTGTTGTGCCTTCCAACACCCCGGAGCACAGCCATTCAGGCTTCTGTGGGCAAAGCTGCGGAAGATATAGGCAGGCCTTCTGATGCACAGGAAGGCGGCAGAGGGTTACAAGGCATTGCTTTGCTGTCGCAAGTGCCTTCAGGAGCTTGTAACAGACAGCACAAACGTTCTGGGCGCAGGCTCAGACACCGGTGATGCTCCAGGTGCTGCCTGAGTTGACTCCTTCAAGGGAAAACAAGCCTTCCTTGCTGCCTGTCTGTCTTTCCTTCTCTCTCTCTCTCTCTCTCTGTCTCTCTCTCCCCCCGCCTCTTCTGAAATAAGGGTTGATCTACCAACAGAGGTAACACCCTCCTTCAGCAAGGCTGAGATTAGAGGTCACTCTGGTATTCAAGGGAAAGCAGGAGTAACAGGTGGAGCTGTGTATTTCCTGTAGGATAACTAACTTTAGAACGCCTCTTCACCTCAGATGTCTTGTGGTATTTAGAAATATCTTTTTTTTTTTTTTTAAGGTACAAATGTTTATTAGCAATTAAAAACATTGCAGGGGGGCTGCAGGGGTGGCTGCTGTGGGAAGCTGCTAGAAGCTTCCCCTATGTCCAGTAGAGCCGATGCCAGCCGGCTCCAAGACAGCCCCACCGCTGGCCAAGGCCGAGCCAGTCAGCAACAGTAGTAACACGTCTGGGATAACGTATTTCAGAAGGGGGGTAAGAACTGGCAGGCAGCAACTGCAGCGGGAGAGAGGAGCGAGAATACATGAGAGAAACATCTCTGCAGACACCTGGGTCAGTGCAGAAGGAGGGGCAGGAGGGGCTCCAGGGGCCGGAGCAGAGACCCCTCTGCAGCCCCTGCTGAAGACCATGGTGAGGCCGGCTGTGCCCCTGCAGCCCATGGAGCTCCGTGGGGGAGCAGATGTCCACCTGCAGGCTGGGGAGGGCCCCACGCTGGAGCAGGGGGCTGCACGAAGGAGGCTGTGACCCCACTGGAAGCCAGAACTGGAGCAGGCTCCTGGCAGGACCGGCGGCCCCGTGGAGAGAGGAGCCCACGCTGGCACAGGTTTGCTGGCAGGACTCGTGGCCGCGTGGGGGACCCACCGTGGAGCAGCCTGTTCCTGAAGGACGGCACCCCGTGGGAGGGACCCCAGGCTGGAGCAGGGGAAGAGTGTGAGGAGTCCTCCCCCTGAGGAGGAAGGAGCAGCAGAGACAACATGTGATGAACGGACCGCAACCCCCATTCCCCGACCTGCTGTGGCACTCGGGGGGAGGAGGCAGAGAAAATGGGGAGCAAATTCAAGCCCGGGAAGAAAGGAGGGGTGGGCGGAAGGTGTTTTAAGATTTGGGTTTAGTTCTCATTACCTTACTCTGATTCGAGTGGCAATAAATGAAACAAATTTCCCCAAGTCCAGTCTCTTTTGACTCTGACGGCAATTGCTGAATGATCGCTCCTTGTCCTTGTCGCGACCCACAAGCTTCTTGTTGTACTTTCTCTCCTCTCTCCAGCCGAGGAGGGGAGTGAAAGAGCAGCTTTGGTGGGCACCTGGGATCCAGCCAAAGACAACCCATCACAGAAGTACTTTGCATTACGTTTCTTGAAGCTTGCCGAATGGGGATGGTTAGAACAAGGGGAAAAAACGCATCCTTTAGCCCCAATATTTGCTCTCTAACTGCACAGGCTACAAAGAATGTGTGGAGAAAGTGCCCACTAATTCTCAGCTATGGGGATACAGAATCCAAACCTCCTTGGTAGAAGAGGGAACTAGAACTCGGGTGGGATTCAGCTCGCTTCATTACGGCCTCTGAGATGGCATTAGGTTGCCCGTGTGTAGGAAATCGACCTGAGGCCCTAGTCAATACAGCCAGTTAAGTCTAAAGGGGCCCTAGCTAAAGACGTCTACTTTAGGACAGCATGAATAGCTTTTTACTCTGCTAACTCTAATGGTATCTTCGCAATTTTGTAACCGCAACATCTGCAATAGGCCTATCTAAAGTCAGAGGAGCTGAGTGCCACCCTGGGTGTCTCGTGTTTGAGTGGGTGGTCTCAGCATCTCTGGCTAGCTCTCGAAGACAAGCTTCTACTGCTCTATGGCAGGGAGAAATTTAAGTTCTTGGAAAGAGGATTCCCAAAAACTGGGGTGCTGTCAACTTTCACGTGTCAACAGGCTGAAGAAAAACATAATTTCTGAAGCAGTCGCTTCCTTAGATGCCAAAACCTATTTGATATCACGCTTCAGGTGACCCTGTTCTCTTGCGAAGCCAGAACTTATGTACACAAGCTTTACTGTCACGGGTGCCAAAGGATGGCATCTACCTGTGCCTGTGCAGTTAGATCTGGACTCATCTGCCTTTACCCAGAGCTGGGTAAGAGTAATGACCGTGCCAATATGCATTGTATTTCAGCATACGTCACTCATCAGAATATTTGCATGGACACAGAAGTCATGAAACTGCCTCTGTTTAGTCAGCTCAGAATGTGGGTAGAGAAAGCTGGGTCAATTTGTAGCCATCTCTGTAGACACACATAACCAGGCTCTGAGGAACTAAATCCTAGTGTACTATGTCATCGTGAATTGTCAGCTTTCTATTTCTGCATATCCAGCCATAAATTCAAACTAGCTCCTGGTTAAAATAACCCATATTCAGTCAAAAACACTTTAAGAAAGGAATATTCTAGCTGAGCTGCTCAATATTTCTGCATTCCAACAGTTTTTCGCCTTGGGTCTCTTTCTCTCCAAGGCCGGAGTTAAATGGAAACAAGTAGACTCGCATACATAGATAAACTCTCACAGATTTATGACTTGGGACCATGTGAACAGCTCACCCGACAATACAACCTTCAGAGACAAGATTTCCATATATATCATCAATTTTGACAGACGCACAGCAATCCATGTCCAAGTGTGAAAACAAATTGCAAAGACCCCCCAAAAAAGGCAGACTTAAAGGGAAAATCACTAGTCTCTATGAAATGCTAAGTAGTATGAAAATAGGTAAGTCACAGAACAGAAAAGAAAAATAAGAAACACAATTTCTGATGAGATGACTCCTGGGCAGATATCTCCTACACTGCACACACCATCACTTCCTTTCCATCACTGAGTGACTGCCAGCGGAAAATAATCCCTCTATACTCTCATAATCAGTGGTAAAATGAGAAGAATGGGGCCAACATCCTGTGGAAAATGGGAACAGGAAAACAGGTCACCACAAACATAATTTTCTGGTGTTATTCACATGTGCAAAATATTGACTATATAAATATATAAGCTTATATGAAATCTTTGACATGACATGCATTTTGAAAAATACCTAATCCATTATGTTCTGAAAAGGAATTCTGCTATTCCATTTGTACAAAACCACATTTATGCAAGAAAAATTAAAGCAGCTCTCCCAACACCTACACTTAAGGCTCTATTTAGTTATTAGATCAGTAATAATTTAATAGGAAAGGGAAAGAATTAGATTATACTTAAAAGAAACACCACAGTCCCAAAATAACAGGAAAATTACAACAAGTTGTAATGAGGGAAACATGGACCATATTTACAAATCTGGAAAAAGGAGCACAGAAGAAAGAAAAAGAACAAGCCAAAAAAACCCTTTTGCATCGTAAGATGTGTAACACTGCAGTATTTGTAAAAATGCATCACTGTTGAAAAAACATAATCCTCAGTCTAAGCATATGGAGGTGTAATACTTCTCAAAAAAAATACAAACTCAAGATAAACAATATTTGAACCATTCCAAGGCAACATAAATGGTGCCTGCTAAAAGAAACTGAACCCGGTGAACCTCAGGACCCAAGAAGGTCTGAAGCTGCTGTGGTTCCCTGTTCAAGATTCAGTCAGTAATAAGGCTGAGCATATTTCCCCAACTCACACGTGCGAGTAGACATGATTGTCCAGCAGCACATAAACATAAGCAGAAGATCAGTGCCTTTAGATGCACCAGATGATACACACAAACAGTACTCATATAAACGACACAAATGTCCTGACCTTCTCCAGGCTGACCCCGACTTGGTCCTTCCAATATCCAGCTCCAGGACCTGCCAGCCAGACTACTTGCCAGATGGTCTGACTTGAGTTTGCTGGCATGTTACACACACAAAAAATAAAATGCACACTGTCGTGGTTTAGCCCCAGCCGGCAACTAAGCACCACGCAGCCGCTCGCTCACTCTCCCTCCCACAGCGGGACGGGGGAGAGAATTAGGAAAAACCTCGTGGGTTGAGATAAACACGGTTTAATAGGACAGAAAGAAAGAAGGGAACAATAATGATAATACCAACAAAGGAATGTATAAGAACAAGTGATGCCCAATACAGCAATTGCTCACCACCCCGTGATCGACAGCCCGTCCCCGAGCAGCGATTTCCGCCCCCCCGGCCAACTCCAGTTTATGTACTGGGCATGACGTCGGATGGTAGGGAATATCTCTTTGGCCAGTCTGGGTCAGCTGTCCCGGCTGTGTCCCCTCCCAGCTCCCCGTGCACCCCCAGCCTGCTCGCTGGCAGGCCAGCACAAGAAGCTGGACTGTCCTTGACGGCTCAGCAACAACCCAAAACATCAGCACATTATCAACAGTTCCTCATCCCAAATCCAAAACACAGTCTCACACTAGCTTCTGTGAGGAAAACCAGCTCTATCCTGGCTGAAACCAGGACAAACACTCATGCAGTTCTCTCTATGGATAGAAGCAGGAACTTACGAAGAAGTGAGGACGGACTGTGCCATGATCATGGACAGGACTCAGACAAGTGTACTGACCTGCAGCTTATTTGCATGAGAGTGCCCTCTGTAATTGCCCCTTTTCTCAATGTTTTCCTCCCTTTTCTGACATTTTATCCTTCTCCTAAGCAGCCAATAAGTTTTGCACATTCCCAGAATCCCCTCAAGCATCCCATAAGAAGTTTAAACCACTCGCAATGATGCCCCTTAAATATCCTATAGTAAGTTTGCTCTTTAACATCAGATCCGGGATACTCTCATTTCCCTTCTGAGCTATTACAAAGTTGGGCATGATTCTGCCCAAGGTCACACTTGCCTGGTGCCTTTAACAGCCCATCCAGCAGGTCTGGTCTTTTCTATGGACTTCATTATCCACTGGTCCCTTAGGGCTTCTGTATCTCTGTCTTCAGTTTTTTGCTTTTCCTGTTTCTTGTCTTGGCCTTTTAATCAGATGTTCTTACAAAACAGATGTCCTACACTGCAGCTATCCTTACAGAGTCGTGCCAAACATTCAGCCTAATCCTACCCGTTTCAATTCCCCTCTCCAGTAGATTTAGGCATTTGGGAGAGACTGGAAAGTGAGCAGAAGACAAAGGGAGGAGAATGTATTCTGCAACACATCTTCCTGCATACCCATGGCCCTTTGCTATTCATCAAACTTATTTTTAAATTTTCTGAATCTTTCAAGAACAAGGATCACTTCAAAAAGATGTATTGGAGAGACATTAGTTGTCGTCTTCTTTTTACCAATAAACAACAGTGTTGATTATTTGCTGTTCGTGAGTCAGTTGATTTAAATATTGAATTCTGGTGCTTACCTTTTACAAAATTACTATGAAGGCTCAAAGTTCACTCAAATACCATAGAAATTTTAGGATCTGAAAGAGAGCACTGGCTCTGTATAATATTAACTGTATCGTTTGTGTTGCTGCCTCTCTTAAAAAAATAAACACATAAAAATATTGCAAGACAGGAATTTGTAAAAACCTTTTCCACAAACATTATAAATTGTGTATCAGCTTTTGCTTCTTAGCCAAACCCTTTATAGACAGTTGAAAAGGATTTTATTCTGAAAACACAGTTATAAACAAACTACCTGCAAAACCTGCTAAAATCTATTTTCTTACTTATTTAAAAGAAAAATTAAAAAAATACTATATTGAATCTTTTCTATTAATTGTTTAAAGACCTCAGTTTTACATCAAGCATAAACATTCATTAGCCAAGCTGTCTAAAAGTGATAAAACTTTAAAGATCAGAAAAGCTTGTTTGCCATAGTATGGTCCCTTTTATGAGCGTCTAGGTGCTGCAACAGATTAAATGGCTAAGACTGACAACTGTAATTTTTCCTTAAGTAGCTTGCCTAAAAATAAGTAAAATGCAACAGAGACACACAAAGACTTCAATCTCAGGCATATTAGCATGTAAAAACTGCTGTTAAAAATAGCTGATCTTATGCAGGTTTCTAATGCAGGACTTAAAAAGCACAATAAAACTGTGATTCAGATTGCTTTGCTTGACATCCACAATTCCAAAAAGCATTCAGTGTTTTCTGACATGTCCAGCTGTTGTCTCAGAAACAATGTAGTAGGGAACAACTTTACGACTACTATGTAAAACACTTTTTATCTTCAAAATGCATTCAGTGCAACAGTTTGGGTCACCAGATTTTTCCAGGTGGCTTCTTAGTTTCCAAAGGTTAGTGCCTTTTTCAGTTTCTTTTCTTGTATGTTTTTGAAAAGTGCTAAGTGAAAAGTGTCAGGCTGTCTTCGATTTCTTTCCTGTGTGAAATATTGCTTCAATGTCTTGTAGTATTTATTTTAGAAGTGACTGATAGAAGACTACTACTGATTTTTACATGCTTTGGATGCCTTAAAGTCTAGGCATGTTTACAGCGGGAAAAGTCTTGCAAGCGAGAAAGGCTGAGAAATATTTAACTCATAGAGCCAAAGAAAGTTTAGGCAGGTCCTGCCTGATGGCAGAGTTCCCTCCAAACAGGCACTTGAGGCAGGCAAAGAAAACTTCAACTATGAAAACAAAAAGCTTTAAACTGGTCTGCATTACACCAGAGAGAACCAAATTTACCAGATGGACTGTAGGAACAGTGTAAGCGTACTGGTTCCACAGCACTTCACTCGCAGAGCTGAGGGCCTGCAAAGGTGGCTGCTGCTGCTGGGTTTTAGCAGACTCATGGCACCTGCTCTTGGTCTTTGCACCGCCCAGATCTTCGCACCTGAGGATATCCTCCTCACGTACATGTTGTTGAAGTGTCTCTGCACCCATGATCTCTTCGATGCATCTTGACAACAATGGTTTGGTGACCCACATTTTATATACAGAAAGATATGGAAGCATTTCAGGTAGACCAAAGTCTATGCAAAGTTGATATGAGTGATTCCTTTTAGTTGGATTAAATACCAAGCATGTGGAGAGATCAACAAAAGGAAGTATTTATTGCATTGCCTGTGCCTGCTTTCCAGCCTTCATTTTCGAGAACTATCCTTCCATATTTCATAGCCATTCTTCTTTTTTTCAGCAGCATCTGCGAAACTGGGTCCACAGTAGGGATTGAAGACTCTCAATACCCTCACAAGATGAAAACACAATAAATTAATTCATTAAGGATAATAATAAAATGCTTTAAAAACACTATTTAAGGTTTCATTTCATTGAACCACGCATCCTCATATTGAAAGTCCAAATCAAGGTTCATGTTTCACACTTTTGGTAATGTGAACTACGTAGAAACTTGATAATATAATATATGAAATTATGACAAAAAGAAGGAAAAAAATCTGTATGAGAAGCACATATGTGGAGACATGACTGTATGAGATTTCCTTTTTATTCAAATGCACTTTTACATATCCTGTGGAAACCATTTGAAACATTGGGGTTTTTTTTTTTCATTTTATTAACACTAATTGTGCACCCGCATGCTCCAGGTAAGATTTCCAAACTGAGCTTTTCAGTGGAGAGCTCCCATACATTCTGACAGTCCCTGCCTAGAAATCACCAATGATCAAGTGCTACATTCAGCTGAGTCTACCCTGATGTATTTTTTAAAGGCTTAGTACTATCCACTTCAGTAAATGGATTTCAGCTACTATTGTAGAACTACAGAAGAATAATCAAAAACCTTTTTCCAACAAATATTTTTGGATTTGAACAACGATTATTCAGGTTATGTATCTGTCCACTTGCATACTTGAGTTGTCACTCCATGTTCTAAAATATATGCCTGCTTATGTTATCTGTGTTGCATCAATCTAAACAACAAACGCTGCTTTTTAAAAATATGAAATAAAGATTAATGATGGAGTGAAATAGATCAGTGACTTGACGTACTCTAAGCAATGCCTGATATTGAAATGACAAATTGTATACGGAAGTTTTATATTAATATTCCAATTGTGTGTTATGACACTTAAATATAATTGAATATTATTTTAGTCAAGCTAGGACCAATTATTTTATTTCTCTGGCAATTCCTATTGTGGTAATTGTCATTATGTGCAGTCAGGCAAATAAGTTTGTTGTTTGCAACTTCAGAAAGTAACTAAGACATGATGTTAATGACCTTGGAAGGGCAGATTTCAAAACCAGGGAAATGTTGCTTTCAGTTTCACTGGTATAATTAAGAGCAAAACAATATCTTTGCATGGAAAGAAACACAAAACATACCAGCAAGCTAAGACCATGTCATGAAAAGGTGGTATAATACGGGATTGATGGCAATGCATTGTGGATGATGGTAAATTATTGCCTGGTGAAGCCAGCACTGAGTTAAGTAAGTTATTCTAGTTAAAGGCAATCAGCAGAGCTTGCTAGAGAATAACAATTTGGTTTCCTGACAGTTTTCAAGTTCCAAATTTGTTTTATTCTGCTTTGGCATGAAAACAAAGCCATTTAAATACTACTGCAAAATGGAAGTGTGCCAAAATATCTGCTTCATGTTGAAAAGGTCAACATTTTGATGCAAGCCTTTCTCTCATGAGTGTTCATTCTCGATCAAAACCTTTACACGGAAAGTTTTGTCAAAATAAATGCCTCTGGAATGTTTCTGAAAAATGTTTTGGCTTCAAGAAAACATCTTGCTCAAATGTGATTGTTCCATAAGTAGCCAAAATAGTGAACCCTAGGGTCCTAGAGATCTGTGGTTCCTTACCTCTAAACTCCCAATAATTCACGCTACTATACTGTGTGACATCCTTACTAAGAGACAGAACGCTTCCTTGGTTCATGTTAATTTTCGCTCCTGTATAGATCTGCCCAGGTAACTGGCTAACTCGCTGCTAGAAGAAAAAGTGGATAACCCCAGAGTTCTCACAATTTTTATTTCCAAGAACAAGGAACTGATTCTCTCTTCAATAACCTATTTAGGAGAGTGGAACAAGGGGACAAGGAAAGACTTATCTTGGAGATTTTTTTTTGTTGGTAGTTGGGTAAGACTGGTAAGAACTTATTGTGGTTGAATGATAGACAGCATAATCACACAAAAAGGCAAATTAGAGGAAAAAAGATTTGTGAAGAATATTCTTATTTCATTATTACTAAATCTATTATTACACCTCAGCATCATGTACTAAGAAAATAATTTCACTTGATTATTATACCATTTATACTTAAATACTAAAGCAATATTGAAGAAGAAATGATGACTTCTGGATTTTGCTTGGCAGTAGGCACATGTAATAAACATCACTCAGAGTACAGTTATGGGAAACATATTTGTATTTTTGTATTGCTCAGAGCATTGGTATCTCTTTGTATTTTGAGGACAAGATTTGGCTCCCTGAAGAAAGCAGTGAAGTGCCATAAGCACAGACATATCTATATAGTTGATGCTATCTGATGGGGACTTTCTTATCAGTGGTTGATCATCTTTTTAATCAGCAGGCACTAGATGGTATCGGAATTATGGCTTAATGTCTCAGTCTAATCTATGCCACACTGGAATGACATATACTGCACAATACATTGCTTACATTATGTAGAACCACACGAGTTTCCCTGAATGCATTTAAATTATAACTGTGGCTAATCAACATTTCTGTAATGCAGTTTTATTGCTTTACCTGGTCATAAAAACCACTCTTGCTGTAAAAAAAACTTCTATTCATTTTTCTTAGCTTCTCAACAAACTTACTTTTCAAAACAGGAATGGGGAAAAAAAAGTAAACAAAAAATCAGTGGCTTATGGTCAGGACAGCCAGTGAGAAAAGTTTTTTTCACAGTAAGTACTTGAACCAGGATGCCTGGTATGTAGTAAGCAGCCCAAAAGAATACTGTGTTGGCTTTTGTTCCATGAGTAAAACATTCATCATGCAAGAGAGACAAGGAAGCTCTGCAGTCCAGAAGCTGGGGGTAGATGTAAGACGCTCTGCGGGGATTTGGGAGAACAAAGTTTGTACCCTTGATTCAATGAACACTCAATTAGCTTTATGAAATAGAATAGCTCTGAGTGAAGATTAAGGGAATTTTGCTGTGAATATCTACCTACCACAGAAAAGCTTGGTGGCTTGGCAAGGAAGAGATTTTAATACACATCTTTCACATCCCAAATTAATGCCCCATAAACCATGCTTTTAGCTAGTTTGAGAGAGAAGTCTCTTTCCTCAGAGAAGACTTCCAGGCTTGCCCAGGAAATAATTTGAAAATATTTTAGGGGATGGAAAGGAACATTTTCACCTAGTTCAATATATGTAAGCACACAGTCATGTCACTGGTAACATCTGAAGTAGCAGCTCATATGTTCTCTAACTAAACACAGACACCTCTCAGATGTAGCCCCTAACAATAGGGTGATCATATTAAGACTGTCACTGTGTTTCAGCTATGTTTAGCACAGCATCACTCCTGAAACCTTTATATGTAGGAAAGAAATCTCTTTTTCTGTTGC
Organism: Phaethon aethereus; assembly: GCF_964289735.1. NCBI lineage: Eukaryota > Metazoa > Chordata > Aves > Phaethontiformes > Phaethontidae > Phaethon > Phaethon aethereus. Next base: position 179,763 of record NW_028114324.1, on the reverse strand, counting down.
TTTCTCATGCTCTTTCTCTTCTCAGTACTGCATGCCACACAACAGCAAACTAACCCTTCATCCAGGCATTTTGTTTTATTGCACCAGATGATGAAGCAACAGTGTTCAATATAAATGGAGAAAAATGGTGCATAGCTTAGATCCAGCCCAGAAACAAGCAAATCACCGAGTGCTCCTTGAGCTCAGCTTCCCATGTGTTCATTTTCAGTGGATCTGTGAGGCGCTGCAAGCTGACAGGTGAAATCATTTGCCTCATAGATCATGGATGTAGCTACAGTAAGATGAATTGTACGCAAAACAGCAGACAGAAAAATCAACAATACTGAAACAATGACAATTCTGAAGATTAGGCAACTCACTGAAAAAACTAAAAATAAAAAATATGGCAGCTGCTCTTCAGAATATAATGGAAGGGGACATCATAAACTAAGCTTAGATGAGCATTAAATACATTGAAGCCATATAGAAGATGACTGTTAATTCCAGAAGGTCAGTGATTCCTGAAAGTATTCCTTTTAAAAAAATTGTCAGTCTAGCCTGTTGTGTTAATGTCTGTTCATAGCCATTTTGTCAAATGCTGGAAGCATATTGAGATACCTTTACCAGTTTCTGTCTTCTGTACTGGAGTGGAAGAGATGGTGGGTATATTGTTTTAATCTGAAACATTAACAGAACATTTAAGACTAAAATCCCAACACCTGATTCAGCAAAGCATCCATATATTCTATTTGGTCACTCAGCTCATTTTCTGCAAGCCGGTATGTTTAATTGTAGTTATACTGAAAGATGAGTTTACTACTGTTTCTGTCAGAATAAAGCATTCATTTGCTGAATGTAGTGTAAATCCAGAAGCGGGACAATCCAGTTTTTCCTGGACTGAGGTATGAAACAGCACTTTGGAGCTGTATTTAAAAACTGCTGAAGACAGGGAACAGCATTTTTCACCTGCGCATTCCCCAGGAGAACATGCTGCTACTTCTTCTACGTGTGCTGCTACAACGGTCCTGCGGCCCACACTTCCAGGGAGGTTGATATATGTGCATCCATTGTTCATGTTCAACATGTCATCTGCATGGCTGGGGGAATATCATGTGCATGCCGCTGCTTTTGTTTAGAGCTTGTTTTTATCTGAGAAAACTGAGAGCTTAAGTCACTGGGAAGAAAACTAGGCTAGCGTCCTTGTTCTGTATGAATGAAATGTAACATTGGAAGATGGCGACATTCCTGTTGGAGCTGGTGGCAGTAGAAGTCCTTTTACAATCACGATAAATGTTGCTCCTCTCTTCCCAGCCCTTCCTTGAGTAGGCAATCACACAATCAACCAAATGCAGCCTTGTCATGAGTAAGAGCACTGTGAGCAGAAGCGTTGGGCTAAATCCTGAACGCTGTCATGTTGCTATAGATTTGTGGACAAGACTCATGCCTTATAAAACATGCCCCTCTGCCAAGCTGGGGGTCACTCCAGCTCAGAGTTGGCAGGAAGGGAGCTGATACTGATGATGAGGAGGGTAACCCTTCAGAGTGGTGACCACAAGCTGGAGAAACCTCCCTGAGGTGGACAGAAGGACATGAAACAGCCTGCACCACTGCAGCATGAGGCCTCGCAACCACGAGGCTGGGGCCAGCCTGGAGGAGCTTGCCGAATGGGGATGCTTAGAACAAGGGGAAAAAACGCATCCTTGAGCCCCAATATTTGCTCTCTAACTGCACAAGCTACAAAGAATGTGTGGAGAATGTGCCCACTAATTCTCAGCTACAGGGATACAGAATCCAAACCTCCTTGGTAGAAGAGGGAACTAGAACTCGGGTGGGATTCGGCTCGCTCTAACTTCTGTGGCTATGTTCGGGCTAGGGATCCGCACAGCCGTTGTAGTGAGTGGATATGAAGGGCCTGATGCAGTTGCCTCCCCCTGCGCATCATGTGGGTATGATCTGAGATTCTATAGGTATGTCCTCTGGCCTCCAGCTGTCCCCTCCAAAGGGCAAGGCTGTCCGTAGGTCCTGTGTCGTGTCTGCTAGGCTCTAGGTGCTAGCTTCATTACGGCCTCTGAGATGGCATTAAGTTGCCCGTGTGTAGGAAATCGACCTGAGGCCCTAGTCAATACAGCCAGTTAAGTCTAAAGGGGCCCTAACTAAAGACGTCTACTTTAGGACAGCATGAATAGCTTTTTACTCTGCTAACTCTAATGGTATCTTCGCAATTTTGTAACCGCAACATCTGCAATAGGCCTATCTAAAGTCAGAGGAGCTGAGTGCCACCCTGGGTGTCTCGTGTTTGAGTGGGTGGTCTCAGCATCTCTGGCTAGCTCTCGAAGACAAGCTTCTACTGCTCTATGGCATGTCATGAGAGACAGACATGCAGAGCCTCATGGAGTGGGCTATGGCTGTCCATGCTCAGCTGTGACTCAAGTGCTTTTGTAGGGAAAAATTTAAGTTCTTGGAAAGAGGATTCCCAAAAACTGGGGTGCTGTCAACTTTCACGTGTCAACAGGCTGAAGAAAAACATAATTTCTGAAGCAGTCGCTTCCTTAGATGCCAAAACCAATTTGATATCATGCTTCAGGTGACCCTGCTCTCTTGCGAAGCCGGAACTTATGTACACGAGCTTTACTGTCACGGGTGCCGAATGGTAAGAAAGCATCACCGTTCAGGCGGGCTGAACAGGCTCTTCGGGAGGGACAGGCAGGGCAGGCGAGGGGGAGGAGCTGCACCGTGTGTAAGGTGGGCATCTACTTTGGAGGACGGAGGGGCCCGTGAGAGCTGGTCCGTTCTAAAGAGCCACCTTTTAAAAGCCCAGGAGCAGGCCATGCCTTTGTGTTGAAAGTCAAGCAAGTGGGGTAGGACACCCACTTGCCTGAAGAGGGAACTCCTTTTGGAACTCAGGCGGAAAAAGAAATTGTATCAACGATCCCTAGAAGCAAGGCCAGCCTTCGCAGGAAGACTACGGAGCTGTGCTTCACATATGTAGGGAGAAATGATGGAAGGCCAAAGCTCAGCTAGAGTTGAAACTGGCGAGTGTCCTGTCAGACAACAAAAAAAGCCTTCTGAAGTATGCTAAGAGAAAGAGGAGGTCTAAGGAAAGTATTGCACTCCATTCCTTCCTCCCTTCCTTCCTCCCTTCCGCCCCTCTCTTCCTTCCCTTCCGCCAAACATTAAACAAGAGCTTGTGTTTTGGTTATTAGCTTCTCCTTAGTCTGCTTTATAGACTTGGAGCCAAAGAGACAACAGGCCTGGCTCCAGCAGGTGCAAGGGTGGCTTTCTTCTCTCTGCCAACCATCCAAGGCATGGCAGGAAGGGCGGGAAGTGGGCAGGGCGTGCCTGCAAGCCCCTGGGCTGCACCAGGCTGCTCTGCTCTGCTTCATGCCACTTCCCCCCTCGCCGCCCGGGAGAGGCTGGGCTTCTGCAGACAGCCGCTCACTCGAGAAGGCAGCTAGGCAGCTGCTGCTTCTATTGCACTTGGCAAAGCCAAACTCCTCTCCAGTGTTCCGGGAGAGTGCCAAGGCCACCTTCCAGCGGGACATGCTGTAAAGAAGAAGAAGAAGAAGAAGAAGAAGAAGGTTGCCTTTAACAAGTTGGAGTTAAGGAAGCTCTGCCCCTGGGCTCTGTGGCCAGCTGCATCCTCTTCCTCCCAGTCCCAGCACAAGAGAGCGCCTTTCCGCTGGGACCGCTGCTTTGGCTGGTGGCAACATGCCCATCTCAAGCGCACGACAGTGGCACGGGGGGACCTGAGGGAAGAGGGTGGGACGGACTGCGGCGGCACCGGTACGCGCACCAAGCACCCCGGCACACATGCGCACGTACTCGTGAGCAAGAGCAGCTCAGCAAAGCTGCTGGAAAGCGGCGTGGCAGAAAAGGCCCGTGGGTCCTGCTGGACACCAAGCTGAGCAGCAGCCAGCACCGTGCCCTTGGCCAAAGGCGGCGGGCGGCGGTGCCCTGGGCTGGGCTGGGCAAAGCCTTGCCAGCAGCTGGAGGGAGGGGAGCCTTGCCCTCTGCTCAGCGCTGCTGAGGCCATGCCCGCAGTGCTGTGCCCAGGCCCGGGCTCCCCAGGCCGAGAGAGACAGGAGCCCCTCCCCCAGCCCCGCCCCCCAGCCCCCCCCCCCCCCCGGGCTTGGAATGGCAGCTGTGATGTCGCGGCGCTGGCCCGGCAACGGCCACAGTGCCTGCAGGCACGGCTCTGCCAGCACCCGGCAGCTCCAGGGAGAGACCAGCTCTCACCCAGCGGCACTGCCCGGCACCGGGACCCCCTCGACAGCCTCGCTCCAGCCGGCTGGGAGCTCTCCGGAGCCCCAGCAGCGTGTCCGGCGCGAGGACTCCCCTGGCCCCGGCACGATGGGCCAGCTGAACTGCTGCTACGGCTCCAGGTGGGCTCCCCCCGCGGCTCGGGGACACGCCGGCGCAGCCGGGCCCCGCAGCAGCCGCCTTTCTCACGCCCTTTGCCGCCTGCTCTGCAGGGTCTACCCTGGCCCCGAGCAGCAGTGCGCGCCCGGCCCGGCATCAGCCCAGCCGCTGCTCCACCAGCGCGTGCGGGTGACGCAGGGCCGCGGGACGGGGAAGAGCCACCTCCTCCTCTTCAGCGATGCCTTGATCATCGCCAAGGCCAAGTAAGAGGCGCAGACCCCGGCTGCCTTTCCTCCTAAGGCCTGGCCCCGGCACCGGGGCAGGGACGCCCAAGGAGCAGCCCCAGGCCCCGGCACCCTGCTGCTGGCTGCACCCGTGGCCGTGCGCGGGGCAGGCGGAGGCCAGAGGGCAGCCGCCGGGCTCGGCCACCTCCAGGTCACTCCCTGCCGCTCCTCTCTGCAGACGTGGCAGCGCCCCGCGCCCGCAGCTCTGCCTGGCCCTGCGCCGGCTGTGGGTGCTGAGCGGCGGCAAGGAGGCGGCCGGGGATGCCGCCCAGGAGGAGGAAGACAAGGCCACCACGTCCCTCGTCCTCGCCTGGCCCTACGGCTTCTGCGTCGTCACCTTCTGGTGGGTCTCGGTGCCACGTCCCCCGGCAGGGCCGGGCAGCGCTTCTGTCCGGCCCCACGCCGCTTCCTCCTGCCTCTGCAGCCGTCCCCACGGGGCAGGGCTGTGCCGGCGCCCGCCTCTGCCCGCGGGCTGCGCAGCAGCAGGCGCTCAGGCTCTTTCTCCTCTCTTTCCTGCAGCTCCCGCTCGCTGAAGGAGCTCTGGCTCAGCGCGCTGCGTGGGTAAGCCCTGCCTGGCAGAGCAGCTTGGGGGGCCCGTGCTCACAGCACGGGGGGATGCTCTAGCCGTAGCCGTACGATGCGGAAACACCGCTCCTGAGCTGGGGAGAGCTGCCCCCACGGCTGCGGGCGGCTCTGGAGCGGGCAGAGCCGGCGGAGCTGCTTCACCCAGCCCCGTCCTCCCCCCTTGCCACTGCTCTCCGCTCGACGGCCGGGCGGTGCCCAGCTGCTTCGGGGCAGCTTGGAAGGGCTCCCCGGGCTGGCAGGCGAGGGAAGAGGCAGCTTGGGTCTCACACAGCTCTTTCTCTGCCCCTGCCCCATGCACAGGCCAGCAGAAGGAGTGCAGGGAGCCCGCGTCACCCAGCTGCCCTCCATCAAGCTCCTGCTGAAGGAGCTGCGCGGCCGCAATGCCGTGAGTGTCCCTCCCGGCCCCGCTCTGCCCCAGGAGCTGCTCCAACCCCGCACCAGCCCCATCGCTTCTCACCTGCTGCTCTTCTCCCCTTGCCCAGGCCAAAACACTCAACGCCAGCAGCCTGGAGTGGCTGGTCGAGGGCCTGGCAGAGGTGAGGAGCCCCCGGGCCGCCATCTCGGCCGTCCCCACGTCTCACTCATGGCCCGCGGCCGATGCAGCTCGCCAGGGGCCCTTCGTGCTGCGGGGCTGCTTGCTGAGCGCAGCGCATTTCTTGCAGGCTGGTGCCCAGCAGAAGCCACCTCCCGTCCCCTCCGGCAGCCAAGGTGGACGTGGCCACTCGGACGGTGAGTTTGGAGGAGACGGGGGCAGGACGGCCCCTCTCTCCTGCGCTGGCAGGCGGCAGCCGCGCTGCTCGGGGGCTGCTGCTGCCCTTCCCGCAGGGCACGGCCGCAGAGAGCTGAGCCCCCGGGGCGCCTCGTTCCCCAGCCACGCCTCTCCCTCGCTGTTGGCGGGGGCACAGCGCACGGAGGCTCGGGCAGCATTCACCTGGCGCTTGCCCTCCATGGCTCTCTGCTCTGTTTTCCCTGGCGGCAGGCGGGACCCGCAGCAGGACGAGGGGGCTGCCCTGGCCCTTTGCGCGGCGAGGGACCTTGGCCGCTGCGGAGGCGCCCGGGCAGTCGGGCTGTGCCGGCAGGGCGGGTCTCTTCGGCCGGCCCCTGGCAGCTCTCTGCAGCCAGGACGGCACGCTGCCCCAGCCCCTCCAGGTAAGCCAGCCTGGCCGGGGGGTGCCTGTGGCGCTGGCTCCTGCGCAGAGGCGCTGTCCCCAGCAGAGGGACCCCGGCTGGGGCTCGGGGACCAAGCCGGCTCCGCCCCACCTCCCCCACCTCCAGCCACCCCTGCGTCCTGCCCTAGTGAAAGCAGAGCCGCCCACGCTCGCTCCTGGCCCCGGGGCCTGTCCCCAGCCAAGCAACTGTCCTCCTCTGTCCCCCGCAGCTCTTTGAGGAGGAGGAGGATGTGGCTGGGCTTGCCGGCACGTCGGCCAAGGAGTTGCCAGCACCAGAGGCGGAAGCAGAAGCAGCAGCGGTATGTCAGGGCCACAAAGAGGGTGACAGCACTGTCAGAAGTAGAGAGTGCTGCCGCAGGGACAAGCAAGGTCACCCACTAGCCGGCAGCTCTGCAAAGGTGCAGAGGAAGGGTGGTGCAGGATGGCCATGGCGGTTTGTGCGGTGATGCCACCAGAACTGGCTCAGCTGGGCTGAGCAAACCCATCCAAGGGCTGTGCCTTTCCGAGCTAAGGTAGCAATTGGGCAGGAAGGTCCTTGCCACCCGTTAACTTGCACATTTCCATTGCAGGTGCCTCCAGTCCCTCCAGAAAGTGAACACCTGGAGAGCTCCTCTGGGGAGACAAGGTAAAATGAGCTAGGTGTGGTTAAGAGCAGAATTGGTTCACGTTTATCATGGCTTGACCTGTCTAACAATACATTGAATGGAAAGTTTGCCAGGCTCGAGAAGAGCAACCTGTGAAGAGGGGAGCAACGGGCTACTGGACAGCGAGAGGAGCAAGTTGGGAGCAGAGCTCTGCGGGATGGGCAACTGAGGACATCCAGGCAGGCAAGAAGAACGAGGAGCCCAGGTGTGTAGCAGGCTCTGCTGCCCATCTTTCAAAGCTCCGAACACTGCTCCGAGTATGGGCAATATTTCTGAGGTGCGCAGAGATGGCACCGGGCAGGAAGCCCGCAGCTGCCCGTGGGAGAGCGTGTCTGTCAGGAGGAACATATCACTCCAGCGTTGGCAGCTCTCCTTCGGCACTTGTGGCAGCTCTGTTTGTGCAAGGCTGAGCAACACCCCAGCAGAGTCACAAGGCTCATAGCAATTTTTGGAGCTCTTTGACCCGCTGCCTACAGAAAGAGGCAAAGTCTCCCTTTTCTGTTCATGTCAGCTGGCAAGCCCAGCACTGGCTGCTGGTGTCTGAATCCCAAAGACGCAGCAAGGAGCTGTGTCACGTAGCCGTAGACCCTGAGGTACTGGCACTTCGTAAAAAGCTCACGTTGCACCTGAGACAATTGAGGGAAGAAGAAAACAACCAAACAATACCAAAGCAGCGTGTTTTGCCTTCAAGCCTGGCTTTCTAGCAAGGGACAGTGAGGCGTGCTGCTGCTCGGCTTTTGGAAAGGACCACAGCACAGCTGCCCTGCCCAGCCCTGCTGCCTAGCAAAGCAGTGCTGCACATCTCTGTCAACTTGCAGAGCTCTGAGGGTGTCACACATGTGGAGAAGGGGACAAAGCTGTGCCGTAGCCACTGCCAGGGAGGGTTCCCTCTCGTGTGCCAGGAACTGCCCCTTGGACAGCACACTGCCCAAAGAACGGGGCACAAAGTCGTGCCTGTTCCCGCCTTCATGGTTTCATCAGCACTTTGGACTCTCTTCTTGCAGGTGCCGATTTTTTTCTGCTGCCTGGATTGCCCGCATGAGCTCTGCTGCCTGGGCTTTGAGGGGCGCGATGCAGCCCCAGCACCACCTCGGCGGAGGCGAGGAGGGAGGCAGCGCGCCCTTCTGCTCCGGCCGGCACATTTCACTCGGGCACCGCGACGCCGGAGCGGCCCCGCACCGCCCTCAGACCCAGCCCAGCCCTGGCGGGAGGCCTTGCTGGCTCACTCCTCGGCTCCGTCAGCAAAAGCCCACCAGCCGGCACAGCTGCCCCCGTGGGGAGCTGGCATGTCACCTGCAGATTCCATGGGGCGTGCTGGGCGTGGAGGTGTATATCATCTGAGAGGGACACGAGGGACACGCTGGACAGCATGTTCCAGACTATAAAACCCTCCAGGTTTTCTTTGCCGCTACTCATTCTTGGCAGAGAGACGCTGCACCACCTTGCTGCATACAAGAAGGGAGCACCCATTGCTGCCCTTTGGTCGGTGCAAGTCCTTGTATGCAGCACACAGCACAATACCCTTTCTTAGTATTCTTGATCAAACATGACTGGCTTGCAGTTTCCATTAGCTGAGTTAACTCCAGGTTAGCTACAGCAAAAACTCCGCTCTTACTTCTCCGACCCATCAGCGCTCTCTGGACCGACGCGAACACCCCCCTTTCTGTCAATCAGAACTGGAGTGGTGATGGTTTGCTTTCAGCCACAACACGTGCCTGTGCCTAGGGACTGATGGGAAGGAGGAGTTAAAAAAGCCAGCTTACATGGTGCCCCAAATCCCACCCACCCTCCAGGACCGGAAAAAAACTGGACACACCCCCATATTTATTCTAGCCATTCTGTAGCCAGCACAGTCATTTCAGTGTCGATTCTGGTTGATTCTGCAGCTTTATAACAGTTGAAACACCCAGCTCATCAAGGCGGCTGATCTAGAAGGCAGGGGATCTGAACTGGCCCCAACTACCTATGATGTGACAGTGTCCATAACTCGGGTTAATCACAGGTTGTCCTGTGACATAAGGATGTAGCGCTCTTTCACCTTTCTCCTTTGAAGCTTTGGGGTTTGTGCACGGGAGCCTTATGTACCTTTCTTTTCAGAGTTGCTCATCGTTTCAGCATTGTTTCTGATGAGGAAAACATCCTTTCTGTGTAGATGTTAATTTATGTACATTTAATAAACAGCATGGTATCCTATACTACCAATGATCTTTTTTTCAGACTAATGAAAAGTTCAAGACAAAAGCATGCTTTGTGTCTGCAAAGAAAAGTATCTGTAACTGTATTAAAAAGCTGCGGTTGTTTCACTCGTGGATGTTTGTAGCTATAGCAGAAACAGAGCTGCTGGCTGCCTTACTGCGAGATCCACAGGACACCAGTCTTCTCCTGAAGGCTTTCTACCAGCGTAATACTGTTTGAGTTGCCACTCCATTAAAACAGGACTTGTTCACTAATTGGTTCCTACATGAAAACCCGAGGATAGAAACTTGATCCTGGTTGGCAATGTCAAAAGCAGCATGAGGCGAGGCTGCCCAAAGCCTGGCTGCTGCGCTTGGAGGAAATGTGCCTTGAGTCCCGATGGGCAGACAGGGCACGCCTCTGCAAGTCTGCTTCGCAACACAGCACGACGCAACAGACCTGTGTACAAAGAGCATTAACATCATCACAGGTACAGCCAGTCACAAGGTAGGCAATGCCCGAGTGAAGGCTGCCAGCTGTCCTGCTGGCCGGCTCTGTCCTTCACGGCTGCAGACTTCCTTTCCCAGGCACTCACTGAGCCAGGGGCTGGCTTCGCACTCGGAAAGCACGTAGCCCATGCAGCAGCTCACTCCACTGCTCACCGTGGTTCCCCATGGCTGCTTATCTACCCAACAGATCTCTTACTCCCTCCTGTTTGTGTATGGAGAAGGACTCGTAGGAGATGGGATCACAGTGATCACCAAACAGGGGAGTTGAAACTTTTGAGTGTAATGAGATACAGCTCAGAGGAGTTGCTACCTTGCTTTTCAGGAGAGCAAACTTGAAGCTACTCAGAGAGCTAGTCTGCAGTGTCCCCTGCGAAGCTGCTTTGGAGGGCTTAGGGCTCAGAGAGCAGCTTAGTTTTTCAGAACCACCTTCTGCAAGCACGGGAGCAGGCAATCTGGTGGAGTCTGAAGTCAAACAAGAGGGGCAGAATGCGACGAGCGAGGGAAGGCATGCAGTCGACTCAATATGAGTGATAAAGCAAGCTTCAACTTTATTGCAAAACCTTACACATATTTATACACTAAGTTCTACCTTATGCATACTTGTCTTACAATCATTGGCTTAGCCCTAAAGATTGCATTATCATACTCCTCCTACTTGCGGTTACTGCTACGTGGTCCGGGTTCCATCCTGTTTTTCTTATACAGTGCTGCTTCTTAGCTGTTTACCACAGCTCCTTCTCCTCAAGGCCGAGCCCTGCAGATGTCCAGCTGTTTACCAGCTTCCCAGTGCCACAGCTCCCTCTTCTCAAGGCCGAGCCGTGCAGATATCTAGCTGTTTACCAGCTTCTCAATGCTGCAGCTCCTTTTCCTTAAGGTCGAGCCGTGCAGAGTGATCCCAACAGCAGAAGACCAGCTTGGCTGAACAGGGACCTCCTTTTTCAACTCAGGTGGAAAAAGGAATGTTATGATCCCTGGGACCAAGGTCCGGCTTGGCAGGAAGATCACAGAGCTGTAGTTCATACGTGTAAGGAGAGAACAGAAAAGGGCAAAGCGCAGCTAGAGTTGAAATTGGCCAGTGTTGTGTCGGGCTATAAAAAGGGCTTTTTACAGTACGTTCATAGCAATCGCTCATTGAGCACGGCCAGGGACTCTCTGAGGAGGAGGAGGATGCGGCTGGGCTTGCCGGTGCATCGGCCACAGAGCCGCCAGCACCAGGGGCAGAAGCAGAAAGCGCAGAGGTCTGTGAGGTGCACAGAGAGCGGGGGCTGCGCAAACCCCTCCGAGCGTATGGCGTGATATGTTGTATCACGTGATACGTTGTATCGCGTGATACGTTGTATCGCGTGATATGTTGTATGACGTTGGCGGTTTTGGGGGGTAACTATGTACGTACTGTAGGGACACATGCTTTCTTACGGGATGAAAAGATGTAATGTTGTCGTGGTTTAGCCCCAGCCGGCAACTAAGCACCACGCAGCCGCTCGCTCACTCCCCCTCCCACAGTAGGGTGGGGGACAGAATTAGGAAAAAAACCTCGTGGGTTGAGATAAACACGGTTTAATAGGACAGAAAGAAAGAAGGAAACAACAATGATAATACCAACACAGGAATGTACAAGAACAAGTGATGCCCAATACAGCAATTGCTCACCACCCGGCGATCGACAGCCCGTCCCCGAGCAGCGATTTCCGCCCCCCGGCCAACTCCAGTTTATGTACTGGGCATGACGTCGGATGGTAGGGAATATCTCTTTGGCCAGTCTGGGTCAGCTGTCCCGGCTGTGTCCCCTCCCAGCTCCCCGTGCACCCCCAACCTCCTTGCTAGCAGGCCAGCACGAGAAGCTGGACTGTCCTTGACTGCTCAGCAACAACCCAAAACATCAGCACATTATCAACAGTTTCTCATCCCAAATCCAAAACACAGTGTCACACTGGCTTCTGTGAAGAAAACCAGCTCTATCCTGGCTGAAAACAGGACACAGGGAATAAGGGAAGCGGTTCCCCGAGGGCAAAACATTACTAAAGCATTTAATGAACAACAAGGGAAAGACGAATCTCCAACAGAATGGTTGGAGAGGTTGAGGAAAAACCTACAAATGTACTCTGGAATTGATCCGAATACAGTGGCTGGGACCGCACTCCTTAGAACACAATTTGTAGCTAAATCCTGGGGGCATATAAGAAGGAAATTAGAAAAATTGGAAGATTGGCAAGAAAGAAGATTAGAGGAGTTACTTAGAGAAGCCCAGAAAGTCTATGTTAGGAGGGACGAAGAAAAACAAAAAGCAAAAGCAAAAATTTTTGTACGTGTCAGTAGTAGGAGCAAAAGGAGAGCCTTTTAAAGTAAATATATTGAAAGATGTAGAAGTAGAAACAGAAAAGAAAATTTGTCTTAATGATTTACTTTTGCTCCCTGAAGCGGAATACAATTTATTAGGAAGGGATTTGATTTTGAAGTTAAACTTGAGCATTCAGAGTCAAGGGGACAAATTGCAGATTAAATTGTACACTTTAACACAAGAGGATGAAGAAGCTATTAACCCCTCAGTGTGGTATAAGGAAGGGGAAACTGGAAAGATAAAAATGGACCCCATAAGCGTTCAAATAACAGATCCGCACCGCCCAATTAGAATCAAGCAATACCCTATACCTATGGAGGGTCAAAAAGGATTAAAACCTGTAGTTGACAGACTTTTGGAAAAAGGAACCCTAGAACCATGTATGTCCCCTCATAACACGCCCATTCTTCCTGTAAAGAAACCGGATGGGTCATACAGGATGGTGCAGGACTTAAGAGCTGTAAATCAGCGAACAATCACTAAATTCCCTGTGGTGGCAAATCCTTATACTTTATTGAGTCATATATCTCCCACACATACTTGGTATAGTGTAACAGATTTGAAAGATGCTTTTTGGGCCTGTCCTCTGGATGAGGGATCCGGAGATTATTTTGCCTTTGAGTGGGAGTACCCCAAAACAGGACGAAAACAACCATTAAGATGGACTGTGTTACCACAAGGGTTTACAGAGTCACCAAATCTATTTGGACAAACTTTACAGAAAATTCTACAAGATTTCACAATACCTAAGGAGGTAAAATTATTGCAATATGTGGATGATTTATTAGTAGCAGGAGAAACTGAAGAGGGGATCCGAAAAGCCACCATTAAATTGTTAAATTTTCTAGGGGAAAAGGGATTAAAGGTGTCCTGATCAAAGCTACCGTTTGTAGAACAAGAAGTAAAATACTTAGGACATTGGCTGAGTAAGGGAAGGAAGAAGTTAGATCCTGATAGGGTATCTGGGATTCCATCCTTAAGGCCCCCACAAGCTAAAATGGAAATTAGGCAAATACTGGGATTATTAGGATATTGTAGACCATGGCTTGAAAATTATAGTGAAAAAGTAAAATTCCTATATGAAAAATTAACTAATAACCAACTTAAATGGCTTATTGAAGACGATTAGAGATTTGAGGAAGTAAAAAAGGCATTAATACAAGCACCTGTATTGAGCCTCCCAGATCTAGAAAAACCTTTCTATCTCTTTGTGAATACATCAAGCCAGACAGCATATGGAGTTCTTACTCAAGACTGGGCAGGAATCAAAAAACCCGTGGGGTATTGTTCTAAGTTACTTGATCCAGTAAGCAGAGGATGGCCTGCTTGTCTCCAAGCTTTGGTTGCTACAGCGTTATTAATAGAAGAAGTTAGGAAGATTACCTTCAGTGCTCCTTTAAAAGTGTATACCCCACACAATGTCAGAAATGTTTCACAACAAAAAGCGGAAAAATGGTTAATGGACAGCCGGATTCTAAAGTATGAAGCAATACTAATAGACTCCCCCGACTTAGAACTAAGCGTGACTTCTGCTCAGAGTCCAGCACAATTTTTGTTTGGAGAACCATCAGAGGAATTACAACATAACTGTTTAGAGGTAATTGAGACCCAGACTAAGGTGAGACCAGATTTAAGAGATGCTGAGTTGGAAAATGGAGAAGCGCTGTTCAGAGATGGCTCCTCCTGAGTGGTAGAAGGGAAGAGAAAATTGGGATATGCAATAATTAATAAGGACTTAGAACTTGTGGAATCAGGACCTCTGAGTCCATCATGGTCAGCTCAGGCTTGTGAGCTGTATGACCTATGTAGGGTCCTGGAATTGCTAAAAGGAAGAAGCGGGACTATATTTACAGATTCTAAATACGCATATGGGGTGGTCCACACTTTTGGAAAAATTTGGGAAGAAAGAGGTATGATTAATACTCAAGGGAGGAATTTAATACATCAAGAATTAATAGTAAAAATTTTAAAGGCTTTAAGAGAACCAAAGGAGATAGCAGTGGTACATGTGAGGGGACACCAAAAGGGATTAGATTACCGAATGAGAGGAAATAACTTAGCAGATAAAGAGGCCCAGGAAGCAGCCTTGAGGACTAAAGTTGCCAAAATTAATGTCATACAAACAAAGGAGGACACCAGCAAAGAAGAACGAGAGGAAAGAGAGAAGAAGTTTGCCCCACAAGAACAAACAAAATTGGAGAAAATAGGAGCTAAATTAGAACAAGGAAAATGGACACTGCCCGATGGGCGAGAAATGTTGCCAAAAGCCTACACCAGGCGAATATTAGAACGTTTGCGTGTGCAAACACATTGGGGTACAAAAGCGTTAAGTGATCATTTTCTTAAACAATTTGGTGGTATTGGAATTTTTGAAATAGCAAAGCAAATTACACAAGGTTGCTTAACCTGTCAAAAGGTAAATAAGACAGTGTTTGGACAAGCAGCCACGGGAGGGAGAAAAACAGCTTACAGACCTTTTGAGAAAGTACAAGTCGATTTCACTGCATTGCCTAAGGTAGGGAGGATAAAATATTTATTGGTAATAGTAGATCATTTAACACAGTGGGTAGAAGCGTACCCTGTAGCACGAGCTACGGCACAGATGGTGGTAAAAATTTTATTGGAACATTTGATACCTAGATATGGGATAATCCAGTACATTGATTCTGACCAGGGCACACATTTTACTTCTAAAATAATAAAACTACTATGTCAATCATTAGGTATTCAGTGGGAATACCACACTCCGTGGCACCCACAAAGCTCGGGGAAGGTAGAAAGAATGAATCAAACAATAAAACAACAATTGGCTAAATTAATGATTGAGACGCAAATGCCCTGGACGAAATGTTTACCCCTGGCACTTCTAAACGTAAGAACTAAACCATACAGTGAGACTGGATTATCGCCATATGAAATGTTACATGGCGTGCCTTATTTTCAAGGAATGCCTCTGGGGAACAATGTAATTGAGCATCATAGTATCCAACAATATATAATTACCCTTGGAAAAAGATTAAAAGAATTAAGAGAGATTGGGATGGTGGCCCAAACACCACCTTTAGGATTTGCAATTCATCAGTTAGAACCAGGAGATAAAATTCTGACAAAAACATGGAAAGAAGGAAACCTATCTCCCCTCTGGGAAGGACCTTTCCTTGTTTTATTAACTACAGAAACAGCTGTGAGAACTGCTGAAAAAGGATGGACACATGTGTCACGAGTGAAAGGTCCAGTGAAGGAGTGGAAAGTCACATCTGACTAAATTGCTGTGGGAATTTTATTGCGGCTACTCCTGTAATAGAAACAGGAGTGAAACATGAAATTCCCACAGTTGCTAAAAATCTATTTGTAAATCTTGCTGAAAACATTGCTAAGTCATTGAATATAGCTAATTGTTACGTTTGTGGTGGAACAAATCAAGGTGAACGATGGCCATGGGAAGCTATGGAGAGCAATATAAGTAATCCCCAAGTTTGGAAAACAATGGGAAAGGGTAATAGGAAACAACAATGGGTACTCCGAACGAGTATAATCGGAAGGAGTTGTTGGCAAAAGAAGAACAGGAAAAAGGAGCTGGAACTAGAATTTGTCCTTTGTGTAGAAGGTGGTGTGTATTTGTAAGATTAGTGTTGCAGGCTAACTGGCAGTTTTCTGTAGCCATAAAGCCTTGCAAATAAAGAGGATCGCCAGGCTCGGGCAAGTGCTCAGGTCTGGACAAACCACTGATCTATCAAAGCTCTGGCCTTCACAAGCAGTGCTCAATTAATTTGGGTACTAAGAAAGCACCCCCTTAAAGGAAAGGAGAGGGCAAGACCGGAGGGGAACTGGTATTGCGGCTTAAAAAGGGTCTGCCAAGGGCTGCAACCCCTTCGGGCTGTGACCGCCGACCACTATGGCCCTGACCGGACCTCTTCTAGTTCTACTTGGGGTGAGTTCCTTGACTCTGACTACGGCAAATAACTGTAGTCAATATTGGAACAAGTCCAGCTGGGGTTTACCCCAGAAAAATGGAAAAACTGAGGACCTTTTCTAATTGTACAGCCTGTACCTGTAATCGTATTTGCCAAGGAATTGGAACAATAAAACCTAGTTTTTTTTCCTGTTACCCATAAATCAGAGAGAGCCAGGTGTATAACGAATGGCCTCCTGAGAGACAAACTTGGAAAGGAGTCAATCTAGGAGGATTTTGGGGAGATTTTATGGGTGGTGATTGGCTTACTAAAATCGGGATAGTTGTACTGGGGATATGTGGGGGATTGTTACTAGATTAATCTACTCGGTTATACAAGGAATGCAGATATCTGCAGTACTCAATTGGAAATGAAAACACGAATCAATACTGCAAAGAAGAAGATGGGGGATTGTGAAATATGTTCATCTGATTCGTGTGATGAAGTGTAATCTTCTGTACTTTTATGGATTTCTCCTGCACCATAAAAAGGGGTATTTTACAGAAGAAAGTTAAACTACTTTGCTGGTATATCAGCTCAAACCAGTTTGACCACTGACCGCATAGTATTGTGTAAAGAGAAACTTGTAAAGTGCATGCATAAAGTTTGGGGTCATCCTGGGGGCACGCCGAGGAAGATTTGACAAGACTCTAGAAGGAGAAGAGGGCATGCGCCGAAGAAGACACGCCTATTCATGAATACGTATTAGCAGACAGGATACAAACCAAGAACAGTAACTGTACCGCGTGCATCTTGGTGGAGCGGAGACTCCCGGAGCACCCAGCGCTGTTTGCTTGCCTCTATTCGCTTAATAAATTGTAAATTTGAATTGGAATCCTGTTTGGGACTAAATCATTTATCACATCCTTATCCAGCATCTTTTCAAAATACTGGTAAGACTCAAGCCTGCGTCGTAACTGGTTCCTCTTCCATCCGCTGTAGGAGTCCCCTGTGTTCCGGAAACACCACAGGGCACATCGAACTATAACACAAAGCGCTATGGATAGAACCACAATAATTATTCAAGTAACAAATAATCGTTGTAACCATGATAGGTTTGGTAAACCAAGAGGTTAACTTTCCCACAGCTCAGAAAACCCCCAAAAGGTGTCATCTGGAGTTACTTCACGTAGGATTTTTGCTTGTTCTCTGATCTCCCGTAAGTCAGCAGATATTCACCCACTTTGGTCTACATACATGCAACAGCTGACATTGATTACTGTGCACACCCCTGCCTGTGAGGCTAATATTAAATCTGGAGCCATACGATTTTGTGATACTATTTTCAATAAACTAGTAGTTTCTTCTTGGAGTTTCCTGATGGCAAGAGTCTATAGTTTTATTCTCGATTATCTCTATTACAGCCGAGATGTTTATTATAGCTTTTTCTAACTCGCTAACCCCCAGAAATGGGATTAGCCACCGCACAAAGCTATGAGAGCTTGTCGGCTTTTCTATTAAGGGCTTACTCACCCTTCAGTTTCTTCTCACGGGATTCTGTGTTGTTTTATCAATAATAGTGATGTTGGGAACCAGGGTGTCCAACGTACATGCTCCCCACCACCTCAGAGGTAAAGTCTTCCGAGCTGCTGTACCACACAACCAGTACCACCCTATCCCTAGCGGAACCGGGAGGCCAGTATAATTAAGTAACTGAAATGCTGGATCAATAGAGACAAAATGTGGTCCTCTGTCAGAGGATATAGTTGCTGGAACTCCAAAACGTGGTATTATCTCTTGTATCAATGCTTTAGCTGTCTCCCGAGCTTTAGCTGTTCTGGTTGGGAATGCCTCTGGCCAACCTGAAAAGGTATCAGTTAATACCAATAAATATCAATACCCCCCTTTTCTTGGAAGTTCTATAAAATCAATCTGTCATTGTTGCCCAGGCCCATTGTCTTTCCCAATCTGGCCCATTTCTGGCTTGGCGGTATTCTTGGGATTAGTTTGGAGGCAAAGATCACGTTGTTGAGTTACCTGTCTCACCATAGTATACAAATTTCTGGCCACACTTTCTCTAATTAAATGTTTATATAGAGTCTCCATCTCCCAATGCCTTTTCCTATGTTCATCCCTTACCAAATGCCATATTAGGCAGGAGGGAATAACCACTTTTCCTTGTGGGGTATAAGCCCACCCTTCTTTGTTATATGACCCTTCCAGATCTGTGATAAGGTTTTGATCTTCCTCGGTATATTTTGGCTTACCTTCTAGGGAGATTCAGGGACTAAAGCTCCTCCTGTTTTTATGTCTGTTTTAGCTACCTGTTTTGCCTCTCTGTCCACCAGCTCATTTCCTCTCTCCAATTCCGAGCTCACTTTCCGGTGAGCCTTAATATGCATAATCGCCACCTTCTCAGCAAGTTGGACTGCTTTCAACAGTCTCAAAATCTCTTTTGCATGCTTAATAGTTTTCCCTTGAGAGCTCAGTAACCCTCTTTCCTCCTAGATTGTTCCATGCACGTGCACAACTCCGAAGGCATATCTTGAGTCTGTATAAATATTCACAACTTTGCCTTGAGCCACTTCCAAGGCTCGGGTCAGAGCAATTATTTCTGCGCTCTGTGCAGAGGTATTTATGGGCAAAGGTCTATTATTTCTTGACTAGTGGTAATGGCATATCCCACGTGTCTTTTACCACTCAGGACATAGCTGCTTCCACCTGTGAACCAGTTCTCTCCGCTTTCCATAGGGTTGTCTTTTAGATCTGGTCGGTTTGCGTACGTTGTTTCAATAGTCTCCAAACAGTCATGATGCGCTGGTTCTCCCGTGTTTCCACTAAGGAAAGAAGCTGGGTTGACAATGTTAGTAACTACGACCTCCACATCATCCTGTTCTATCAGTATAGCCTGATATCTCAGGGATCTTTGTGGAGAAAGCCAGTGCCCACCCTTTGCGTCCAGCACTGCGGACACTGTGTGAGACACTAAAACAGTCATCTTCTGGCCCAGAGTAAATTTTCGGGCTTCTTGTACATTCAATATTACAGCTGTAATTGCTCTCAAGCATCCAGGCCAACCCTTCGCAGTTGCGTCTAACTGTTTGGAAAAGTAGGTAACTGCTCGTCGATAGGGGCCCAGATCTTGTGCTAATATTCCCAGAGCAATTCCCTGTTTTTCGTGGGAAAAAAGAAAAAAACGGTTTACTCACATCGGGGAGCTCTAAGGCCGGAGCCGACACCAAAGCTTTCTTTAGTAGCTCAAAGGCTCGTGTGCTCCCTTTGCCCGTCCAGATCATACAATCGTATCGTAACAGTTTCCTTTCTCCAGACGGTATTTCCCAAGATTCCAAGTCT
This sequence comes from Phaethon aethereus, assembly GCF_964289735.1. Classification (NCBI taxonomy): domain Eukaryota; kingdom Metazoa; phylum Chordata; class Aves; order Phaethontiformes; family Phaethontidae; genus Phaethon; species Phaethon aethereus. Next base: position 160,474 of record NW_028114324.1, on the reverse strand, counting down.
TTTGCGAGCTCATTGCCAAAGATGGTAGACTGTTCGTAAATCCTTGTGGCAACACCGTCCAAGTGAGCTGAGTCTTGCGACCACTTTTGGGGTTTTCCCATTCAAATGCAAATCATTTTTGGCTGGCTTCATGGAGAGGGAGGCAAAAGAAGGCATCCTTCAGATCTAAAACAGTAAACCAAGTTAGTTCAGGTGTTAATATGGTCAACAGGGTATATGGATTTGCTACTACGGGGTAAAGGTCCTCAGTTATTTTATTTACGGCCCGTAGATCCTGGACCACACTATACAACCCGTCAGGTTTACGAACAGGTAATACAGGGGTGTTGAAATCAGACTCACAGTTTTTCAGTAATCCTATTTATAAAAATCTTTCAATCACTGGCCGAATTCCTTCCTTACCTTCCCTTCTGCGGGCAGACTGGTTAAGAATAGACTCAGTATCTGGATATATTGCTGATCTTTTACTTCCAGAGTAATTTCTCCTTTTTCAAATGTAATTTTTGCACCCAATTGTTCTAACAAATCTCTTCCCAAAAGTGGCTTTGGGGAGTTGGGCCTATGTAGGGATTTGTGGATACCCCATTGTTTTCCCAATTTATACTTCAAAGGTTTACAAAAATATGCCTTTTCACTTTGGCCAGTCGCTCCTTTTACCATGATATAGTCGTTTCCCAGGGGCATCAAGGCTTGATTTAAAACCGAGTATGTTGCCCCTGTGTCAACCAAAAATTCTACTTCTTGTTCTTCCTTCCCCAGCCTCATTATAACCAGTGGATCTGCTAGGGTACATTCCCCAGGTCCCTGTCAATCCTTTTTCACATGGGCTACTATTCTTCCTGTCTGGTGGCTTCGCCTCTTTGCCTTGTTTCTTGGACACCCTCCTTTCCAATGACCAAATTTCTTACACAACACACATTGATCCTTACCTAATCAAGATGGTTCTCGTCTAGGCCTCCCTTCCTCCTCTTCCCTGACAACTGCTATCCTTCCTCTTTGCCCTTGTCTATATTCTTCCTCTCTATTACTAAATACTCTCCACGCTTCACCCAGCAACACTTCCAGATTTCTACCTTCTGTAGGGCGCAGCTTCTGGAGTTGCCCTCTCCTTTCCTTTAAGGGGGTGCTTTCTTAGTACCCAAATTAATTGAGCACTGCTTGTGAAGGCCAGAGCTTTGATAGATCAGTGGTTTGTCCAGACCTGTGCACTTGCCCGAGCCTGGCGATCCTCTTTATTTGCAAGGCTTTATGGCTACAGAAAACTGCCAGTTAGCCTGCAACACTAATCTTACAAATACACACCACCTTCTACACAAAGGACAAATTCTAGTTCCAGCTCCTTTTTCCTGTTCTTCTTTTGCCAACAACTCCTTCCGATTATACTCGTTCGGAGTACCCATTGTTGTTTCCTATTACCCTTTCCCATTGTTTTCCAAACTTGGGGATTACTTATATTGCTCTCCATAGCTTCCCATGGCCATCGTTCACCTTGATTTGTTCCACCACAAACGTAACAATTAGCTATATTCAATGACTTAGCAATGTTTTCAGCAAGATTTACAAATAGATTTTTAGCAACTGTGGGAATTTCATGTTTCACTCCTGTTTCTATTACAGGAGTAGCCGCAATAAAATTCCCACAGCAATTTAGTCAGATGTGACTTTCCACTCCTTCACTGGACCTTTCACTCGTGACACATGTGTCCATCCTTTTTCAGCAGTTCTCACAGCTGTTTCTGTAGTTAATAAAACAAGGAAAGGTCCTTCCCAGAGGGGAGATAGGTTTCCTTCTTTCCATGTTTTTGACAGAATTTTATCTCCTGGTTCTAACTGATGAATTGCAAATCCTAAAGGTGGTGTTTGGGCCACCATCCCAATCTCTCTTAATTCTTTTAATCTTTTTCCAAGGGTAATTATATATTGTTGGATACTATGATGCTCAATTACATTGTTCCCCAGAGGCATTCCTTGAAAATAAGGCACGCCATATAACATTTCATATGGCGATAATCCAGTCTCACTGTATGGTTTAGTTCTTACGTTTAGAAGTGCCAGGGGTAAACATTTCGTCCAGGGCATTTGCGTCTCAATCATTAATTTAGCCAATTGTTGTTTTATTGTTTGATTCATTCTTTCTACCTTCCCCGAGCTTTGTGGGTGCCACGGAGTGTGGTATTCCCACTGAATACCTAATGATTGACATAATAGTTTTATTATTTTAGAAGTAAAATGTGTGCCCTGGTCAGAATCAATGTACTGGATTATCCCATATCTAGGTATCAAATGTTCCAATAAAATTTTTACCACCATCTGTGCCGTAGCTCGTGCTACAGGGTACGCTTCTACCCACTGTGTTAAATGATCTACTATTACCAATAAATATTTTATCCTCCCTACCTTAGGCAATGCAGTGAAATCAACTTGTACTTTCTCAAAAGGTCTGTAAGCTGTTTTTCTCCCTCCTGTGGCTGCTTGTCCAAACACTGTCTTATTTACCTTTTGTCAAGTTAAGCAACCTTGTGTAATTTGCTTTGCTATTTCAAAAATTCCAATACCACCAAATTGTTTAAGAAAATGATCACTTAACGCTTTTGTACCCCAATGTGTTTGCACACGCAAACGTTCTAATATTCGCCTGGTGTAGGCTTTTGGCAACATTTCTCGCCCATCGGGCAGTGTCCATTTTCCTTGTTCTAATTTAGCTCCTATTTTCTCCAATTTTGTTTGTTCTTGTGGGGCAAACTTCTTCTCTCTTTCCTCTCGTCCTTCTTTGCTGGTGTCCTCCTTTGTTTGTATGACATTAATTTTGGCAACTTTAGTCCTCAAGGCTGCTTCCTGGGCCTCTTTATCTGCTAAGTTATTTCCTCTCGTTCGGTAATCTAATCCCTTTTGGTGTCCCCTCACATGTACCACTGCTATCTCCTTTGGTTCTCTTAAAGCCTTTAAAATTTTTACTATTAATTCTTGATGTATTAAAATCCTCCCTTGAGTATTAATCATACCTCTTTCTTCCCAAATTTTTCCAAAAGAGTGGACCACCTCATATGCGTATTTAGAATCTGTAAATATAGCCCCACTTCTTCCTTTTAATAATCCCAGGGCCCTACATAGGGCTCACAAGCCTGAGCTGACCATGATGGACTCAGAGGTCCTGATTCCACAAGTTCTAAGTCCTTATTAATTATTGCATATCCCGATTTTCTCTTCCCTTCTACCACTCAGGAGGAGCCATCTCTGAACAGCGCTTCTCCATTTTCCAACTCAGCATCTCTTAAATCTGGTCTCACCTTAGTCTGGGTCTCAATTACCTCTAAACAGTTATGTTGTAATTCCTCTGATGGTTCTCCAAACAAAAATTGTGCTGGACTCTGAGCAGAAGTCACGCTTAGTTCTAAGTCAGGGGAGTCTATTAGTATTGCTTCATACTTTAGAATCCGGCTGTCCATTAACCATTTTTCCGCTTTTTGTTGTGAAACATTTCTGACATTGTGTGGGGTATATACTTTTAAAGGAGCACTGAAGGTAATCTTCCTAACTTCTTCTATTAATAACGCTGTAGCAACCAAAGCTTGGAGACAAGCAGGCCATCCTCTGCTTACTGGATCAAGTAACTTAGAACAATACCCCACGGGTTTTTTGATTCCTGCCCAGTCTTGAGTAAGAACTCCATATGCTGTCTGGCTTGATGTATTCACAAAGAGATAGAAAGGTTTTTCTAGATCTGGGAGGCTCAATACAGGTGCTTGTATTAATGCCTTTTTTACTTCCTCAAATCTCTGATCGTCTTCAATAAGCCATTTAAGTTGGTTATTAGTTAATTTTTCATATAGGAATTTTACTTTTTCACTATAATTTTCAAGCCATGGTCTACAATATCCTAATAATCCCAGTATTTGCCTAATTTCCATTTTAGCTTGTGGGGGTCTTAAGGATGGAATCCCAGATACCCTATCAGGATCTAACTTCTTCCTTCCCTTACTCAGCCAATGTCCTAAGTATTTTACTTCTTGTTCTACAAACTGTAGCTTTGATCAGGACACCTTTAATCCCTTTTCCCCTAGAAAATTTAACAATTTAATGGTGGCTTTTCGGATCCCCTCTTCAGTTTCTCCTGCTACTAATAAATCCTGCACATATTGCAATAATTTTACCTCCTTAGGTATTGTGAAATCTTGTAGAATTTTCTCTAAAGTTTGTCCAAATAGATTTGGTGACTCTGTAAACCCTTGTGGTAACACAGTCCATCTTAATGGTTGTTTTCGTTCTGTTTTGGGATCCTCCCACTGAAAGGCAAAATAATCTCCGGATCCCTCATCCAGAGGACAGGCCCAAAAAACATCTTTCAAATCTGTTACACTATACCAAGTATGTTTGGGAGATATATGACTCAATAAAGTATAAGGATTTGCCACCACAGGGAATTTAGTGATTGTTCGCTGATTTACAGCTCTTAAGTCCTGCACCGTCCTGTATGACCCATCCGGTTTCTTTACGGGAAGAATGGGCGTGTTATGAGGGGACATACATGGTTCTAGGGTTCCTTTTTCCAAAAGTCTGTCAACTACAGGTTTTAATCCTTTTTGACCCTCCATAGGTATAGGGTATTGCTTGATTCTAATTGGGCGGTGCGGATCTGTTATTTGAACGCTTATGGGGTCCATTTTTATCTTTCCAGTTTCCCCTTCCTTATACCACACTGAGGGGTTAATAGCTTCTTCATCCTCTTGTGTTAAAGTGTATAATTTAATCTGCAATTTGTCCCCTTGACTCTGAATGCTCAAGTTTAACTTCAAAATCAAATCCCTTCCTAATAAATTGTATTCCGCTTCAGGGAGCAAAAGTAAATCATTAAGACAAATTTTCTTTTCTGTTTCTACTTCTACATCTTTCAATATATTTACTTTAAAAGGCTCTCCTTTTGCTCCTACTACTGACACGTACAAAAATTTTTGCTTTTGCTTTTTGTTTTTCTTCGTCCCTCCTAACATAGACTTTCTGGGCTTCTCTAAGTAACTCCTCTAATCTTCTTTCTTGCCAATCTTCCAATTTTTCTAATTTCCTTCTTATATGCCCCCAGGATTTAGCTACAAATTGTGTTCTAAGGAGTGCGGTCCCAGCCACTGTATTCGGATCAATTCCAGAGTACATTTGTAGGTTTTTCCTCAACCTCTCCAACCATTCTGTTGGAGATTCGTCTTTCCCTTGTTGTTCATTAAATGCTTTAGTAATGTTTTGCCCTCGGGGAACCGCTTCCCTTATTCCCTGTGTCCTGTTTTCAGCCAGGATAGAGCTGGTTTTCTTCACAGAAGCCAGTGTGACACTGTGTTTTGGATTTGGGATGAGAAACTGTTGATAATGTGCTGATGTTTTGGGTTGTTGCTGAGCAGTCAAGGACAGTCCAGCTTCTCGTGCTGGCCTGCTAGCAAGGAGGTTGGGGGTGCACGGGGAGCTGGGAGGGGACACAGCCGGGACAGCTGACCCAGACTGGCCAAAGAGATATTCCCTACCATCCGACGTCATGCCCAGTACATAAACTGGAGTTGGCCGGGGGGCGGAAATCGCTGCTCGGGGACGGGCTGTCGATCGCCGGGTGGTGAGCAATTGCTGTATTGGGCATCACTTGTTCTTGTACATTCCTGTGTTGGTATTATCATTGTTGTTTCCTTCTTTCTTTCTGTCCTATTAAACCGTGTTTATCTCAACCCACGAGGTTTTTTTCCGAATTCTGTCCCCCACCCTACTGTGGGAGGGGGAGTGAGCGAGCGGCTGCGTGGTGCTTAGTTGCCGGCTGGGGCTAAACCACGACAACATTACATCTTTTCATCCTGTAAGAAAGCATGTGTCCCTACAGTACGTACATAGTTACCCCCCAAAACCGCCAATGTCATACAACGTATCACGCGATACAACTTTTTAATGCAGCTTTTTAATACAGTTACAGACACTTTTCTTTGCAGACACAAAGCATGCTTTTGTCTTGAACTTTTCATTAGTCTGAAAAAAAGATCATTTGTAGTATAGGATACCATGCTGTTTATTAAATGTACATAAATTAACATCTACACAGAAAGGATGTTTTCCTCATCAGAAACAATGCTGAAACGATGAGCAACTCTGAAAAGACAGGTACATAAGGCTCCCGTGCACAAACCCCAAAGCTTCAAAGGAGAAAGGTGAAAGAGCGGGACATCCTTATGTCACAGGACAACCTGTGATTAACCCGAGTTATGGACACTGTCACATCATAGGTAGTTGGGGCCAGTTCAGATCCCCTGCCTTCTAGATCAGCCGCCTTGATGAGCTGGGTGTTTCAACTGTTATAAAGCTGCAGAATCAACCAGAATCGACACTGAAATGACTGTACTGGCTACAGAATGGCTAGAATAAATATGGAGGTGTGTCCAGTTTTTTTCCGGTCCTGGAGGGTGGCTGGGATTTGGGGCACCATGTAAGCTGGCTTTTTTAACTCCTCCTTCCCATCAGTCCCTAGGCACAGGCACGTGTTGTGGCTGAAAGCAAAGCATCACCACTCCAGTTCTGATTGACAGAAAGGGGGGTGTTCGCGTCGGTCCAGAGAGCGCTGATGGGTCGGAGAAGTAAGAGCGGAGTTTTTGCTGTAGCTAACCTGGAGTTAACTCAGCTAATGGAAACTGCAAGCCAGTCATGTTTGATCAAGAATACTAAGAAAGGGTATTGTGCTGTGTGCTGCATACAAGGACTTGCACCGACCAAAGGGCAGCAATGGGTGCTCCCTTCTTGTATGCAGCAAGGTGGTGCAGCGTCTCTCTGCCAAGAATGAGTAGCGGCAAAGAAAACCTGGAGGGTTTTATAGTCTGGAACATGCTGTCCAGCGTGTCCCTCGTGTCCCTCTCAGATGATATACACCTCCACGCCCAGCACGCCCCATGGAATCTGCAGGTGACATGCCAGCTCCCCACGGGGGCAGCTGTGCCGGCTGGTGGGCTTTTGCTGACGGAGCCGAGGAGTGAGCCAGCAAGGCCTCCCGCCAGGGCTGGGCTGGGTCTGAGGGCGGTGCGGGGCCGCTCCGGCGTCGCGGTGCCCGAGTGAAATGTGCCGGCCGGAGCAGAAGGGCGCGCTGCCTCCCTCCTCGCCTCCGCCGAGGTGGTGCTGGGGCTGCATCGCGCCCCTCAAAGCCCAGGCAGCAGAGCTCATGCGGGCAATCCAGGCAGCAGAAAAAAATCGGCACCTGCAAGAAGAGAGTCCAAAGTGCTGATGAAACCATGAAGGCAGGAAGAGGCATGACTTTGTGCCCTGTACTTTGGGCAGTGTGCTGTCCAAGGGGCAGCTCCTGGCACACGAGAGGGAACCGTCCCTGGCAGTGGCTACGGCACGGCTTTGTCCCCTTCTCCACACGTGTGACACCCTCAGAGCTCTGCAAGTTGACAGAGATGTGCAGCACTGCTTTGCTAGGCAGCAGGGCTGGGCAGGGCAGCTGTGCTGTGGTCCTTTCCAAAAGCCGAGCAGCAGCACGCCTCACTGTCCCTTGCTAGAAAGCCAGGCTTGAAGGCAAAACACGCTGCTTTGGTATTGTTTGGTTGTTTTCTTCTTCCCTCAATTGTCTCAGGTGCAACGTGAGCTTTTTACGAAGTGCCAGTACCTCAGGGTCTACAGCTACGTGACACAGCTCCTTGCTGCGTCTTTGGGATTCAGACACCAGCAGCCAGTGCTGGGCTTGCCAGCTGACATGAACAGAAAAGGGAGACTTTGCCTCTTTCTGTAGGCAGCGGGTCAAAGAGCTCCAAAAATTGCTATGAGCCTTGTGACTCTGCTGGGGTGTTGCTCAGCCTTGCACAAACAGAGCTGCCACAAGTGCCGAAGGAGAGCTGCCAACGCTGGAGTGAGATGTTCCTCCTGACAGACACGCTCTCCCACGGGCAGCTGCGGGCTTCCTGCCCGGTGCCATCTCTGCGCACCTCAGAAATATTGCCCATAGTCGGAGCAGTGTTCGGAGCTTTGAAAGATGGGCAGCAGAGCCTGCTACACACCTGGGCTCCTCGTTCTTCTTGCCTGCCTGGATGTCCTCAGTTGCCCATCCCGCAGAGCTCTGCTCCCAACTTGCTCCTCTCGCTGTCCAGTAGCCCGTTGCTCCCCTCTTCACAGGTTGCTCTTCTCGAGCCTGGCAAACTTTCCATTCAATGTATTGTTAGACAGGTCAAGCCATGATAAACGTGAACCAATTCTGCTCTTAAGCACACCTAGCTCATTTTACCTTGTCTCCCCAGAGGAGCTCTCCAGGTGTTCACTTTCTGGAGGGACTGGAGGCACCTGCAATGGAAATGTGCAAGTTAACGGGTGGCAAGGACCTTCCTGCCCAATTGCTACCTTAGCTCGGAAAGGCACAGCCCTTGGATGGGTTTGCTCAGCCCAGCTGAGCCAGTTCTGGTGGCATCACCGCACAAACCGCCATGGCCATCCTGCACCACCCTTCCTCTGCACCTTTGCAGAGCTGCCGGCTAGTGGGTGACCTTGCTTGTCCCTGCGGCAGCACTCTCAACTTCTGACAGTGCTGTCACCCTCTTTGTGGCCCTGACATACCGCTGCTGCTTCTGCTTCCGCCTCTGGTGCTGGCAACTCCTTGGCCGACGTGCCGGCAAGCCCAGCCACATCCTCCTCCTCCTCAAAGAGCTGCGGGGGACAGAGGAGGACAGTTGCTTGGCTGGGGACAGGCCCCGGGGCCGGTGAGCCTTCCTCAGGGCCAGGAGCGAGCGTGGGCGGCTCTGCTTTCACTAGGGCAGGACGCAGGGGTGGCTGGAGGTGGGGGAGGTGGGGCGGAGCCGGCTTGGTCCCCGAGCCCCAGCCGGGGTCCCTCTGCTGGCTTACCTGGAGGGGCTGGGGCAGCGTGCCGTCCTGGCTGCAGAGAGCTGCCAGGGGCCGGCCGAAGAGACCCGCCCTGCCGGCACAGCCCGACTGCCCGGGCGCCTCCGCAGCGGCCAAGGTCCCTCGCCGCGCAAAGGGCCAGGGCAGCCCCCTCGTCCTGCTGCGGGTCCCGCCTGCCGCCAGGGAAAACAGAGCAGAGAGCCATGGAGGGCAAGCGCCAGGTGAATGCTGCCCGAGCCTCTGCATGCTGGGCGTCCCCGCCAACAGCGAGGGAGAGGTGTGGCTGGGGAACGAGGCGCCCCGGGGGCTCAGCTCTCTGCGGCCGTGCCCTGCGGGAAGGGCAGCAGCAGCCCCTGAGCAGCGTGGCTGCTGCCTGCCAGCGCAGGAGAGAGGGGCCGTCCTGCCCCCGTCTCCTCCAAACTCACCGTCCGAGTGGCCACGTCCACCTTGGCTGCCGGAGGGGACGGGAGGTGGCCGCTGCTGGGCACCAGCCTGCAAGAAATGCGCTGCGCTCAGCGAGCAGCCCCGCAGCACGAAGGGCCCCTGGCGAGCTGCATCGGCCGCGGGCCATGAGTGAGATGTGGGGACGGCCGAGATGGCGGCCCGGGGGCTCCTCACCTCTGCCAGGCCCTCGACCAGCCTCTCCAGGCTGCTGGCGTTGAGTGTTTTGGCCTGGGCAAGGGGAGAAGAGCAGCAGGTGAGAAGCCATGGGGCTGGTGCGGGGTTGGAGCAGCCCCTGGGGCAGAGCGGGGCCGGGAGGGACACTCACGGCATTGCGGCCGCGCAGCTCCTTCAGCAGGAGCTTGATGGAGGGCAGCTGGGTGACGCGGGCTCCCTGCACTCCTTCTGCTGGCCTGTGCACGGGGCAGGGGCAGAGAAAGAGCTGTGTGAGACCCAAGCTGCCTCTTCCCTCGCCTGCCAGCCCGGGGAGCCCTTCCAAGCTGCCCCGAAGCAGCTGGGCACCGCCCGGCCGTCGAGCGGAGAGCAGTGGCAAGGGGGGAGGACGGGGCTGGGTGAAGCAGCTCCGCCAGCTCTGCCCGCTCCAGAGCCGCCCGCAGCCGTGGGGGCAGCTCTCCCCAGCTCAGGAGCGGCGTTTCCGCATCGTACGGCTACGGCTAGAGCATCCCCCCGTGCTGTGAGCACGGGCCCCCCAAGCTGCTCTGCCAGGCAGGGCTTACCCACGGAGCGCGCTGAGCCAGAGCTCCTTCAGCGAGCGGGAGCTGCAGGAAAGAGAGGAGAAAGAGCCTGAGCGCCCGCTGCTGCCCAGCCCGCGGGCAGAGGCGGGCGCCGGCACAGCCCTGCCCCGTGGGGACGGCTGCAGAGGCAGGAGGAAGCGGCGTGGGGCCGGACAGAAGCGCTGCCCGGCCCTGCCGGGGGACGTGGCACCGAGACCCACCAGAAGGTGACGACGCAGAAGCCGTAGGGCCAGGCGAGGACGAGGGACGTGGTGGCCTTGTCTTCCTCCTCCTGGGCGGCATCCCCGGCCGCCCCCTTGCCGCCGCTCAGCACCCACAGCCGGCGCAGGGCCAGGCAGAGCTGCGGGCGCGGGGCGCTGCCACGTCTGCAGAGGGGAGCGGCAGGGAGTGACCTGGAGGTGGCCGAGCCCGGCGGCTGCCCTCTGGCCTCCGCCTGCCCCGCGCACGGCCACGGGTGCAGCCAGCAGCAGGGTGCCGGGGCCTGGGGCTGCTCCTTGGGCGTCCCTGCCCCGGTGCCGGGGCCAGGCCTTAGGAGGAAAGGCAGCCGGGGTCTGCGCCTCTTACTTGGCCTTGGCGATGATCAAGGCATCGCTGAAGAGGAGGAGGTGCCTCTTCCCCGTCCCGCGGCCCTGCGTCACCCGCACGCGCTGGTGGAGCAGCGGCTCGGCTGATGCCGGGCCGGGCGCGCACTGCTGCTCGGGGCCAGGGTAGACCCTGCAGAGCAGGCGGCAAAGGGCGTGAGAAAGGCGGCTGCTGCGGGGCCCGGCTGCGCCGGCGTGTCCCCGAGCCGCGGGGGGAGCCCACCTGGAGCCGTAGCAGCAGTTCATCTGGCCCATCCTGCCGGGGCCAGGGGAGTCCTCGCGCCAGACACGCTGCTGGGGCTCCGGAGAGCTCCCAGCCGGCTGGAGCGAGGCTGTCGAGGGGGTCCCGGTGCCGGGCAGTGCCGCTGGGTGAGAGCTGGTCTCTCCCTGGAGCTGCCGGGTGCTGGCAGAGCCGTGCCTGCAGGCACTGTGGCCGTTGCCGGGCCAGCGCCGCGACATCACAGCTGCCATTCCAAGCCCGGGGGGGGGGCTGGGGGGCGGGGCTGGGGGAGGGGCTCCTGTCTCTCTCGGCCTGGGGAGCCCGGGCCTGGGCACAGCACTGCGGGCATGGCCTCAGCAGCGCTGAGCAGAGGGCAAGGCTCCCCTCCCTCCAGCTGCTGGCAAGGCTTTGCCCAGCGCAGCCCAGGGCACCGCCGCCCGCCGCCTTTGGCCAAGGGCACGGTGCTGGCTGCTGCTCAGCTTGGTGTCCAGCAGGACCCACGGGCCTTTTCTGCCACGCCGCTTTCCAGCAGCTTTGCTGAGCTGCTCTTGCTCACGACTACGTGCGCATGTGTGCCGGGATGCTTCGTGCGCGTACCGGTGCCGCCCGCAGTCCGTCCCACCCTCTTCCCGCAGGTCCCCCCGTGGCACTGTCGTGCGCTTGAGACGGGCACGTTGCCTCCAGCCAAAGCAGCGGTCCCAGCGGAAAGGCGCTCTCTTGTGCTGGGACTGGGAGGAAGAGGATGCAGCTGGCCACGGAGCCCAGGGGCAGAGCTTCCTTAACTCCAACTTGTTAAAGGCAACCTTCTTCTTCTTCTTCTTCTTCTTTACAGCATGTCCCGCTGGAAGGTGGCCTTGGCACTCTCCCGGAACACTGGAGAGGAGTTTGGCTTTGCCAAGTGCAATGGAAGCAGCAGCTGCCTAGCTGCCTTCTCGAGTGAGCGGCTGTCTGCAGAAGCCCAGCCTCTCCCGGGCGGCGAGGGGGGAAGTGGCATGAAGCAGAGCAGAGCAGCCTGGTGCAGCCCAGGGGCTTGCAGGCACGCCCTGCCCACTTCCCGCCCTTCCTGCCATGCCTTGGACGGTTGGCAGAGAGAAGAAAGCCATCCTTGCACCTGCTGGAGCCAGGCCTGTTGTCTCTTTGGCTCCAAGTCTATCAAGCAGACTAAGGAGAAGCTAATAACCAAAACACAAGCTCTTGTTTAATGTTTGGCGGAAGGGAAGGAAGAGAGGGGCGGAAGGGAGGAAGGAAGGAAGGAATGGAGTGCAATACTTTCCTTAGACCTCCTCTTTCTCTTAGCATACTTCAGAAGGCTTTTTTTGTTGTCTGACAGAACACTGGCCAGTTTCAACTCTAGCTGAGCTTTGGCCTTCCATCATTTCTCCCTACATATGTGAAGCACAGCTCCGTAGTCTTCCTGCGAAGGCTGGCCTTGCTTCTAGGGATCGTTGATACAATTTCTTTTTCCGCCTGAGTTCCAAAAGGAGTTCCCTCTTCAGGCAAGTGGGTGTCCTACCCCACTTGCTTGACTTTCAACACAAAGGCATGGCCTGCTCCTGGGCTTTTAAAAGGTGGCTCTTTAGAACGGACCAGCTCTCACGGGCCCCGCTGTCCTCCCAAGCAGATGCCCACCTTACACACGGTGCAGCTCCTCCCCCTCGCCTGCCCTGCCTGTCCCTCCCGAAGAGCCTGTTCAGCCCGCCTGAACGGTGATGCTTTCTTACCATTCGGCACCCGTGACAGTAAAGCTTGTGTACATAAGTTCCGGATTCGCAAGAGAACAGGGTCACCTGAAGCGTGATATCAAATTGGTTTTGGCATCTAAGGAAGCGACTGCTTCAGAAATTATGTTTTTCTTCAGCCTGTTGACACGTGAAAGTTGACAGCACCCCAGTTTTTGGGAATCCTCTTTCCAAGAACTTAAATTTCTCCCTACAAAAGCACTTGAGTCACAGCTGAGCATGGACAGCCATAGCCCACTCCATGAGGCTCTGCATGTCTGTCTCTCATGACATGCCATAGAGCAGTAGAAGCTTGTCTTCGAGAGCTAGCCAGAGATGCTGAGACCACCCACTCAAACACGAGACACCCAGGGTGGCACTCAGCTCCTCTGACTTTAGATAGGCCTATTGCAGATGTTGCGGTTACAAAATTGTGAAGATACCATTAGAGTTAGCAGAGTAAAAAGCTATTCATGCTGTCCTAAAGTAGACGTCTTTAGTTAGGGCCCCTTTAGACTTAACTGGCTGTATTGACTAGGGCCTCAGGTCGATTTCCTACACACGGGCAACTTAATGCCATCTCAGAGGCCGTAATGAAGCTAGCACCTAGAGCCTAGCAGACACGACACAGGACCTACAGACAGCCTTGCCCTTCGGAGGGGACAGCTGGAGGCCAGAGGACATACCTATAGAATCTCAGATCATACCCACATGATGCGCAGGGGGAGGCAACTGCATCAGGCCCTTCATATCCGCTCGCTACAACGGCTGTGCGGATCCCTAGCCTGAACATAGGCACAGAAGTTAGAGCGAGCCGAATCCCACCCGAGTTCTAGTTCCCTCTTCTACCAAGGAGGTTTGGATTCTGTATCCCCATAGCTGAGAATTAGTGGGCACATTCTCCACACATTCTTTGTAGCCTGTGCAGTTAGACAGCAAATATTGGGGCTCAAGGATGCGTTTTTTCCCCTTGTTCTAAGCATCCCCATTCGGTAAGCTCCTCCAGGCTGGCCCCAGCCTCGTGGTTGCAAGGCCTCATGCTGCAGTGGTGCAGGCTGTTGCATGTCCTTCTGTCCACCTCAGGGAGGTTTCTCCAGCTTGTGGTCACCACTCTGAAGGGTTACCCTCCTCATCATCAGTATCAGCTCCCTTCCTGCCAACTCTGAGCTGGAGTGACCCCCAGCTTGGCAGAGGGGCATGTTTTATAAGGCATGAGTCTTGTCCACAAATCTATAGCAACGTGACAGCGTTCAGGATTTAGCCCAACGCTTCTGCTCACAGTGCTCTTACTCATGACAAGGCTGCATTTGGTTGATTGTGTGATTGCCTACTCAAGGAAGGGCTGGGAAGAGAGGAGCAACATTTATCGTGATTGTAAAAGGACTTCTACTGCCACCAGCTCCAACAGGAATGTCGCCATCTTCCAATGTTACATTTCATTCATACAGAAAAAGGACGCTAGCCTAGTTTTCTTCCCAGTGACTTAAGCTCTCAGTTTTCTCAGATAAAAACAAGCTCTAAACAAAAGCAGCGGCATGCACATGATATTCCCCCAGCCATGCAGATGACATGTTGAACATGAACAATGGATGCACATATATCAACCTCCCTGGAAGTGTGGGCCGCAGGACCGTTGTAGCAGCACACGTAGAAGAAGTAGCAGCAGTTCTCCTGGGGAATGCGCAGGTGAAAAATGCGGTTCCCTGTCTTCAGCAGTTTTTAAATACAGCTCCAAAGTGCTGTTTCATACCTCAGTCCAGGAAAAACTGGATTGTCCCGCTTCTGGATTTACACTACATTCAGCAAATGAATGCTTTATTCTGACAGAAACAGTAGTAAACTCATCTTTCAGTATAACTACAATTAAACATACCGGCTTGCAGAAAATGAGCTGAGTGACCAAATAGAATATATGGATGCTTTGCTGAATCAGGTGTTGGGATTTTAGTCTTAAATGTTCTGTTAATGTTTCAGATTAAAACAATATACCCACCATCTCTTCCACTCCAGTACAGAAGACAGAAACTGGTAAAGGTATCTCAATATGCTTCCAGCATTTGACAAAATGGCTATGAACAGACATTAACACAACAGGCTAGACTGACAATTTTTTTAAAAGGAATACTTTCAGGAATCACTGACCTTCTGGAATTAACAGTCATCTTCTATATGGCTTCAATGTATTTAATGCTCATCTAAGCTTAGTTTATTATGTCCCCTTCCATTATATTCTGAAGAGCAGAGCAGCTGCCATATTTTTTATTTTTACTTTTTTCAGTGAGTTGCCTAATCTTCAGAATTGTCATTGTTTCAGTATTGTTGATTTTTCTGTCTGCTGTTTTGCGTACAATTCATCTTACTGTAGCTACATCCATGATCTATGAGGCAAATGATTTCACCTGTCAGCTTGCAGCGCCTCACAGATCCACTGAAAATGAACACATGGGAAGCTGAGCTCAAGGAGCACTCGGTGATTTGCTTGTTTCTGGGCTGGATCTAAGCTATGCACCATTTTTCTCCATTTATATTGAACACTGTTGCTTCATCATCTGGTGCAATAAAACAAAATGCCTGGATGAAGGGTTAGTTTGCTGTTGTGTGGCATGCAGTGCTGAGAAGAGAAAGAGCATGAGAAAGCAACAGAAAAAGAGATTTCTTTCCTACATATAAAGGTTTCAGGAGTGATGCTGTGCTAAACATAGCTGAAACACAGTGACAGTCTTAATATGATCACCCTATTGTTAGGGGCTACATCTGAGAGGTGTCTGTGTTTAGTTAGAGAACATATGAGCTGCTACTTCAGATGTTACCAGTGACATGACTGTGTGCTTACATATATTGAACTAGGTGAAAATGTTCCTTTCCATCCCATAAAATATTTTCAAATTATTTCCTGGGCAAGCCTGGAAGTCTTCTCTGAGGAAAGAGACTTCTCTCTCAAACTAGCTAAAAGCATGGTTTATGGGGCATTAATTTGGGATGTGAAAGATGTGTATTAAAATCTCTTCCTTGCCAATCCACCAAGCTTTTCTGTGGTAGGTAGATATTCACAGCAAAATTCCCTTAATCTTCACTCAGAGCTATTCTATTTCATAAAGCTAATTGAGTGTTCATTGAATCAAGGGTACAAACTTTGTTCTCCCAAATCCCCGCAGAGCGTCTTACATCTACCCCCAGCTTCTGGACTGCAGAGCTTCCTTGTCTCTCTTGCATGATGAATGTTTTACTCATGGAACAAAAGCCAACACAGTATTCTTTTGGGCTGCTTACTACATACCAGGTATCCTGGTTCAAGTACTTATTGTGAAAAAAACTTTTCTCACTGGCTGTCCTGACCACAAGCCACTGATTTTTTGTTTACTTTTTTTTCCCCATTCCTGTTTTGAAAAGTAAGTTTATTGAGAAGCTAAGAAAAATGAATAGAAGTTTTTTTTACAGCAAGAGTGGTTTTTATGACCAGGTAAAGCAATAAAACTGCATTACAGAAATGTTGATTAGCCACAGTTATAATTTAAATGCATTCAGGGAAACTCGTGTGGTTCTACATAATGTAAGCAATGTATTGTGCAGTATATGTCATTCCAGTGTGGCATAGATTAGACTGAGACATTAAGCCATAATTCCGATACCATCTAGTGCCTGCTGATTAAAAAGATGATCAACCACTGATAAGAAAGTCCCCATCAGATAGCATCAACTATATAGATATGTCTGTGCTTATGGCACTTCACTGCTTTCTTCAGGGAGCCAAATCTTGTCCTCAAAATACAAAGAGATACCAATGCTCTGAGCAATACAAAAATACAAATATGTTTCCCATAACTGTACTCTGAGTGATGTTTATTACATGTGCCTACTGCCAAGCAAAATCCAGAAGTCATCATTTCTTTTTCAATATTGCTTTAGTATTTAAGTATAAATGGTATAATAATCAAGTGAAATTATTTTCTTAGTACATGATGCTGAGGTGTAATAATAGATTTAGTAATAATGAAATAAGAATATTCTTCACAAATCTTTTTTCCTCTAATTTGCCTTTTTGTGTGATTATGCTGTCTATCATTCAACCACAATAAGTTCTTACCAGTCTTAACCAACTACCAACAAAAAAAAATCCCCAAGATAAGTCTTTCCTTGTCCCCTTGTTGCACTCTCCTAAATAGGTTATTGAAGAGAGAATCAGTTCCTTGTTCTTGGAAATAAAAATTGTGAGAACTCTGGGATTACCCACTTTTTCTTCTAGCAGCAAGTTAGCCAGTTACCTGGGCAGATCTATACAGGAGCAAAAATTAACATGAACCAAGGAAGCGTTCTGTCTCTTAGTAAGGATGTCACACAGTATAGTAGCGTGAATTATTGGGAGTTTAGAGGTAAGGAACCACAGATCTCTAGGACCCTAGGGTTCACTATTTTGGCTACTTATGGAACAATCACATTTGAGCAAGATGTTTTCTTGAAGCCAAAACATTTTTCAGAAACATTCCAGAGGCATTTATTTTGACAAAACTTTCCGTGTAAAGGTTTTGATCGAGAATGAACACTCATGAGAGAAAGGCTTGCATCAAAATGTTGACCTTTTCAACATGAAGCAGATATTTTGGCACACTTCCATTTTGCAGTAGTATTTAAATGGCTTTGTTTTCATGCCAAAGCAGAATAAAACAAATTTGGAACTTGAAAACTGTCAGGAAACCAAATTGTTATTCTCTAGCAAGCTCTGCTGATTGCCTTTAACTAGAATAACTTACTTAACTCAGTGCTGGCTTCACCAGGCAATAATTTACCATCATCCACAATGCATTGCCATCAATCCCGTATTATACCACCTTTTCATGACATGGTCTTAGCTTGCTGGTATGTTTTGTGTTTCTTTCCATGCAAAGATATTGTTTTGCTCTTAATTATACCAGTGAAACTGAAAGCAACATTTCCCTGGTTTTGAAATCTGCCCTTCCGAGGTCATTAACATCATGTCTTAGTTACTTTCTGAAGTTGCAAACAACAAACTTATTTGCCTGACTGCACATAATGACAATTACCACAATAGGAATTGCCAGAGAAATAAAATAATTGGTCCTAGCTTGACTAAAATAATATTCAATTATATTTAAGTGTCATAACACACAATTGGAATATTAATATAAAACTTCCGTATACAATTTGTCATTTCAATATCAGGCATTGCTTAGAGTATGTCAAGTCACTGATCTATTTCACTCCATCATTAATCTTTATTTCATATTTTTAAAAAGCAGCGTTTGTTGTTTAGATTGATGTAACACAGATAACATAAGCAGGCATATATTTTAGAACATTGAGTGACAACTCAAGTATGCAAGTGGACAGATACATAACCTGAATAATCGTTGTTCAAATCCAAAAATATTTGTTGGAAAAAGGTTTTTGATTATTCTTCTGTAGTTCTACAATAGTAGCTGAAATCCATTTACTGAAGTGGATAGTACTAAGCCTTTAAAAAATACATCAGGGTAGACTCAGCTGAATGTAGCACTTGATCATTGGTGATTTCTAGGCAGGGATTGTCAGAATGTATGGGAGCTCTCCACTGAAAAGCTCAGTTTGCAAATCTTACCTGGAGCATGCAGGTGCACAATTAGTGTTAATAAAATGAAAAAAAAAAACCCCAATGTTTCAAATGGTTTCCACGGGATATGTAAAAGTGCATTTGAACAAAAAGGAAATCTCATACAGTCATGTCTCCACATATGTGCTTCTCATACAGATTTTTTTCCTTCTTTTTGTCATAATTTCATATATTATATTATCAAGTTTCTACGTAGTTCACATTACAAAAAGTGTGAAACATGAACCTTGATTTGGACTTTCAATATGAGGATGCGTGGTTCAATGAAGTGAAACCTTAAATAGTGTTTTTAAAGCATTTTATTATTATCCTTAATGAATTAATTTATTGTGTTTTCATCTTGTGAGGGTATTGAGAGTCTTCAATCCCTACTGTGGACCCAGTTGCGTAGATGCTGCTGAAAAAAAGAAGAATGGCTATGAAATATGGAAGGATAGTTCTCGAAAATGAAGGCTGGAAAGCAGGCACAGGCAATGCAATAAATACTTCCTTTTGCTGATCTCTCCACATGCTTGGTATTTAATCCAACTAAAAGGAATCACTCATATCAACTTTGCATAGACTTTGGTCTACCTGAAATGCTTCCATATCTTTCTGTATATAAAATGTGGGTCACCAAACCATTGTTGTCAAGATGCATCGAAGAGATCATGGGTGCAGAGACACTTCAACAACATGTACGTGAGGAGGATATCCTCAGGTGCGAAGATCTGGGCGGTGCAAAGACCAAGAGCAGGTGCCATGAGTCTGCTAAAACCCAGCAGCAGCAGCCACCTTTGCAGGCCCTCAGCTCTGCGAGTGAAGTGCTGTGGAACCAGTACGCTTACACTGTTCCTACAGTCCATCTGGTAAATTTGGTTCTCTCTGGTGTAATGCAGACCAGTTTAAAGCTTTTTGTTTTCATAGTTGAAGTTTTCTTTGCCTGCCTCAAGCGCCTGTTTGGAGGGAACTCTGCCATCAGGCAGGACCTGCCTAAACTTTCTTTGGCTGTATGAGTTAAATATTTCTCAGCCTTTCTCGCTTGCAAGACTTTTCCCGCTGTAAACATACCTGGACTTTAAGGCATCCAAAGCATGTAAAAATCAGTAGTAGTCTTCTATCAGCCACTTCTAAAATAAATACTACAAGACATTGAAGCAATATTTCACACAGGAAAGAAATCGAAGACAGTCTGACACTTTTCACTTAGCACTTTTCAAAAACATACAAGAAAAGAAACTGAAAAAGGCACTAACCTTTGGAAACTAAGAATCCACCTGGAAAAATCTGGTGACCCAAACTGTTGCGCTGAATGCATTTTGAAGATAAAAAGTGTTTTACATAGTCGTTGTAAAGTTGTTCCCTACTACATTGTTTCTGAGACAACAGCTGGACATGTCAGAAAACACTGAATGCTTTTTGGAATTGTGGATGTCAAGCAAAGCAATCTGAATCACAGTTTTATTGTGCTTTTTAAGTTCTGCATTAGAAACCTGCATAAGATCAGCTATTTTTAACAGCAGTTTTTACATGCTAATATGCCTGAGATTGAAGTCTCTGTGCGTCTCTGTTGCATTTTATTTATTTTTAGGCAAGCTACTTAAGGAAAAATTACAGTTGTCAGTCTTAGCCATTTAATCGGTTGCAGCACCTAGACGCTCATAAAAGGGACCATACTATGGCAAACAAGCTTTTCTGATCTTTAAAGTTTTATCACTTTTAGACAGCTTGGCTAATGAATGTTTATGCTTGATGTAAAACTGAGGTCTTTAAACAATTAATAGAAAAGATTCAATATAGTATTTTTTTAATTTTTCTTTTAAATAAGTAAGAAAATAGATTTTAGCAGGTTTTGCAGGTAGTTTGTTTATAACTGTGTTTTCAGAATAAAATCCTTTTCAACTGTCTATAAAGGGTTTGGCAGAAAATAGGCTGGCTAAGAAGCAAAAGCCGATACACAATTTATAATGTTTGTGGAAAAGGTTTTTACAAATTCCTGTCTTGCAATATTTTTATGTGTTTATTTTTTTAAGAGAGGCAGCAACACAAACGATACAGTTAATATTATACAGAGCCAGTGCTCTCTTTCAGATCCTAAAATTTCTATGGCATTTGAGTGAACTTTGAGCCTTCATAGTAATTTTGTAAAAGGTAAGCACCAGAATTCAATATTTAAATCAACTGACTCACGAACAGCAAATAATCAACACTGTTGTTTATTGGTAAAAAGAAGACGACAACTAATGTCTCTCCAATACATCTTTTTGAAGTGATCCTTGTTCTTGAAAGATTCAGAAAATTTAAAAATAAGTTTGATGAATAGCAAAGGGCCATGGGTATGCAGGAAGATGTGTTGCAGAATACATTCCTCCCTTTGTCTTCTGCTCACTTTCCAGTCTCTCCCAAATGCCTAAATCTACTGGAGAGGGGAATTGAAAAGGGTAGGATTAGGCTGAATGTTTGGCACGACTCTGTAAGGATAGCTGCAGTGTAGGACATCTGTTTTGTAAGAACATCTGATTAAAAGGCCAAGACAAGAAACAGGAAAAGCAAAAAACTGAAGACAGAGATACAGAAGCCCTAAGGGACCAGTGGATAATGAAGCCCATAGAAAAGACCAGACCTGCTGGATGGGCTGTTAAAGGCACCAGGCAAGTGTGACCTTGGGCAGAATCATGCCCAACTTTGTAATAGCTCAGAAGGGAAATGAGAGTGTCCTGGATCTGATGTTAAAGAGCAAACTTACTATAGGATATTTAAGGGGCATCATTGCGAGTGTTTAAACTTCTTATGGGATGCTTGAGGGGATTCTGGGAATGTGCAAAACTTATTGGCTGCTTAGGAGAAGGATAAAATGTCAGAAAAGGGAGGAAAACATTGAGAAAAGGGGCAATTACAGAGGGCACTCTCATGCAAATAAGCTGCAGGTCAGTACACTTGTCTGAGTCCTGTCCATGATCATGGCACAGTCCATCCTCACTTCTTGGTAAGTTCCTGCTTCTATCCATAGAGAGAACTGCATGAGTGTTCATTTTATTTTTTGTGTGTGTAACATGCCAGCAAACTCAAGTCAGACCATCTGGCAAGTAGTCTGGCTGGCAGGTCCTGGAGCTGGATATTGGAAGGACCAAGTCGGGGTCAGCCTGGAGAAGGTCAGGACATTTCTGTCATTTATATGAGTACTGTTTGTGTGTATCATCTGGTGCATCTAAAGGCACTGATCTTCTGCTTATGTTTATGTGCTGCTGGACAATCATGTCTACTCGCACGTGTGAGTTGGGGAAATATGCTCAGCCTTATTACTGACTGAATCTTGAACAGGGAACCACAGCAGCTTCAGACCTTCTTGGGTCCTGAGGTTCACCGGGTTCAGTTTCTTTTAGCAGGCACCATTTATGTTGCCTTGGAATGGTTCAAATATTGTTTATCTTGAGTTTGTATTTTTTTTGAGAAGTATTACACCTCCATATGCTTAGACTGAGGATTATGTTTTTTCAACAGTGATGCATTTTTACAAATACTGCAGTGTTACACATCTTACGATGCAAAAGGGTTTTTTTGGCTTGTTCTTTTTCTTTCTTCTGTGCTCCTTTTTCCAGATTTGTAAATATGGTCCATGTTTCCCTCATTACAACTTGTTGTAATTTTCCTGTTATTTTGGGACTGTGGTGTTTCTTTTAAGTATAATCTAATTCTTTCCCTTTCCTATTAAATTATTACTGATCTAATAACTAAATAGAGCCTTAAGTGTAGGTGTTGGGAGAGCTGCTTTAATTTTTCTTGCATAAATGTGGTTTTGTACAAATGGAATAGCAGAATTCCTTTTCAGAACATAATGGATTAGGTATTTTTCAAAATGCATGTCATGTCAAAGATTTCGATTTCATATAAGCTTATCTATTTATATAGTCAATATTTTGCACATGTGAATAACACCAGAAAATTATGTTTGTGGTGACCTGTTTTCCTGTTCCCATTTTCCACAGGATGTTGGCCCCATTCTTCTGATTTTACCACTGATTATGAGAGTATAGAGGGATTATTTTCCGCTGGCAGTCACTCAGTGATGGAAAGGAAGTGACGGTGTGTGCAGTGTAGGAGATATCTGCCCAGGAGTCACCTCATCAGAAATTGTGTTTCTTATTTTTCTTTTATGTTCTGTGACTTACCTATTTTCATACTACTTAGCATTTCATAGAGACTAGTGATTTTCCCTTTAAGTCTGCCTTTTTTGGGGGGTCTTTGCAATTTGTTTTCACACTTGGACATGGATTGCTGTGCGTCTGTCAAAATTGATGATATATATGGAAATCTTGTCTCTGAAGGTTGTATTGTCAGGTGAGCTGTTCACATGGTCCCAAGTCATAAATCTGTGAGAGTTTATCTATGTATGCGAGTCTACTTGTTTCCATTTAACTCCGGCCTTGGAGAGAAAGAGACCCAAGGCGAAAAACTGTTGGAATGCAGAAATATTGAGCAGCTCAGCTAGAATATTCCTTTCTTAAAGTGTTTTTGACTGAATATGGGTTATTTTAACCAGGAGCTAGTTTGAATTTATGGCTGGATATGCAGAAATAGAAAGCTGACAATTCACGATGACATAGTACACTAGGATTTAGTTCCTCAGAGCCTGGTTATGTGTGTCTACAGAGATGGCTACAAATTGACCCAGCTTTCTCTACCCACATTCTGAGCTGACTAAACAGAGGCAGTTTCATGACTTCTGTGTCCATGCAAATATTCTGATGAGTGACGTATGCTGAAATACAATGCATATTGGCACGGTCATTACTCTTACCCAGCTCTGGGCAAAGGCAGATGAGTCCAGATCTAACTGCTCAGGCACAGGTAGATGCCATCCTTTGGCACCCGTGACAGTAAAGCTTGTGTACATAAGTTCTGGCTTCGCAAGAGAACAGGGACACCTGAAGCGTGATATCAAATAGGTTTTGGCATCTAAGGAAGCGACTGCTTCAGAAATTATGTTTTTCTTCAGCCTGTTGACACGTGAAAGTTGACAGCACCCCAGTTTTTGGGAATCCTCTTTCCAAGAACTTAAATTTCTCCCTGCCATAGAGCAGTAGAAGCTTGTCTTCGAGAGCTAGCCAGAGATGCTGAGACCACCCACTCAAACACGAGACACCCAGGGTGGCACTCAGCTCCTCTGACTTTAGATAGGCCTATTGCAGATGTTGCGGTTACAAAATTGCGAAGATACCATTAGAGTTAGCAGAGTAAAAAGCTATTCATGCTGTCCTAAAGTAGACGTCTTTAGCTAGGGCCCCTTTAGACTTAACTGGCTGTATTGACTAGGGCCTCAGGTCGATTTCCTACACACGGGCAACCTAATGCCATCTCAGAGGCCGTAATGAAGCGAGCTGAATCCCACCCGAGTTCTAGTTCCCTCTTCTACCAAGGAGGTTTGGATTCTGTATCCCCATAGCTGAGAATTAGTGGGCACTTTCTCCACACATTCTTTGTAGCCTGTGCAGTTAGAGAGCAAATATTGGGGCTCAAGGATGCGTTTTTTCCCCTTGTTCTAAGCATCTCCATTCAGCAAGCTTCAAGAAACGTAATGCAAAGTACTTCTGTGATGGGTTGTCTTTGGCTGGATCCCAGGTGCCCACCAAAGCTGCTCTTTCACTCCCCTCCTCGGCTGGAGAGAGGAGAGAAAGTACAACAAGAAGCTTGTGGGTCGAGACAAGGACAAGGAGCGATCATTCAGCAATTGCCGTCAGAGTCAAAAGAGACTGGACTTGGGGAAATTTGTTTCATTTATTGCCAATCGAATCAGAGTAAGGTAATGAGAACTAAACCCAAATCTTAAAACACCTTCCGCCCACCCCTCCTTTCTTCCCGGGCTTGAATTTGCTCCCCATTTTCTCTGCCTCCTCCCCCCGAGTGCCACAGGAGGTCGGGGAATGGGGGTTGCGGTCCGTTCATCACATGTTGTCTCTGCTGCTCCTTCCTCCTCAGGGGGAGGACTCCTCACACTCTTCCCCTGCTCCAGCCTGGGGTCCCTCCCACGGGGTGCCGTCCTTCAGGAACAGGCTGCTCCACGGTGGGTCCCCCACGCGGCCACGAGTCCTGCCAGCAAACCTGTGCCAGCGTGGGCTCCTCTCTCCACAGGGCCACAGGTCCTGCCAGGAGCCTGCTCCAGTTCTGGCTTCCAGTGGGGTCACAGCCTCCTTCGTGCAGCCCCCTGCTCCAGCGTGGGGCCCTCCCCAGCCTGCAGGTGGACATCTGCTCCCCCACGGAGCTCCATGGGCTGCAGGGGCACAGCCGGCCTCACCATGGTCTTCAGCAGGGGCTGCAGAGGGGTCTCTGCTCCGGCCCCTGGAGCCCCTCCTGCCCCTCCTTCTGCACTGACCCCGGTGTCTGCAGAGATGTTTCTCTCATGTATTCTCGCTCCTCTCTCCCGCTGCAGTTGCTGCCTGCCAGTTCTTACCCCCCTTCTGAAATACGTTATCCCAGACGTGCGACTACTGTTGCTGACTGGCTCGGCCTTGGCCAGCGGTGGGGCTGTCTTGGAGCCGGCTGGCATCGGCTCTACTGGACATAGGGGAAGCTTCTAGCAGCTTCCCACAGAAGCCACCCCTGCAGCCCCCCTGCAATGTTTTTAATTGCTAATAAACATCTGTACCAAAAAAAAAAAAAAAAAAAAAAGATATTTCTAAATACCACAAGACATCTGAAGTGAAGAGGCGTTCTAAAGTTAGTTATCCTACAGGAAATACACAGCTCCACCTGTTACTCCTGCTTTCCCTTGAATACCAGAGTGACCTCTAATCTCAGCCTTGCTTAAGGAGGGTGTTACCTCTGTTGGTAGATCAACCCTTATTTCAGAAGAGGGGGGGGGAGAGAGAGACAGAGAGAGAGAGAGAGAGAGAAGGAAAGACAGACAGGCAGCAAGGAAGGCTTGTTTTCCCTTGAAGGAGTCAACTCAGGCAGCACCTGGAGCATCACCGGTGTCTGAGCCTGCGCCCAGAACGTTTGTGCTGTCTGTTACAAGCTCCTGAAGGCACTTGCGACAGCAAAGCAATGCCTTGTAACCCTCTGCCGCCTTCCTGTGCATCAGAAGGCCTGCCTATATCTTCCGCAGCTTTGCCCACAGAAGCCTGAATGGCTGTGCTCCGGGGTCTTGGAAGGCACAACACAAACTTCCTCCGGTCACTCTGACACCCTGAACACAGAAACCAACACAGTTTAATAGGAAGAATCTCACTTTGTCACAGAAACCACCTTTTACATTACATCTTTTCATACCGTAAGAAAGCATGTGTCCCTACATTACGTACATAGTTACCCACCAAAACCGCCAACGTCATACAACGTATCCCGCGATACAACGTATCCCGCCATACGCTCGGAGGGGTTTGCGCAGCCCCCGCTCTCTGTGCACCTCACAGACCTCTGCGCTTTCTGCTTCTGCCCCTGGTGCTGGCGGCTCTGTGGCCGATGCACCGGCAAGCCCAGCCGCATCCTCCTCCTCCTCAGAGAGTCCCTGGCCGTGCTCAATGAGCGATTGCTATGAACGTACTGTAAAAAGCCCTTTTTATAGCCCGACACAACACTGGCCAATTTCAACTCTAGCTGAGCTTTGCCCTTTTCTGTTCTCTCCTTACACGTATGAACTACAGCTCTATGATCTTCCTGCCAAGCCGGACCTTGGTCCCAGGGATCATAACATTCCCTTTTCCACCTGAGTTGAAAAAGGAGGTCCCTGTTCAGCCAAGCTGGTCTTCTGCCCCTCTTGTTTGACTTCAGACTCCACGAGATTGCCTGCTCCCGTGCTTGCAGAAGGTGGTTCTGAAAAACTAAGCTGCTCTCTGAGCCCTAAGGCCTCCAAAGCAGCTTCGTAGGGGACACTGCAGACTAGCTCTCTGAGTAGCTTCAAGTTTGCTCTCCTGAAAAGCAAGGTAGCAACTCCTCTGAGCTGTATCTCATTACACTCAAAAGTTTCAACTCCCCTGTTTGGTGATCACTGTGATCCCATCTCCTACGAGTCCTTCTCCATACACAAACAGGAGGGACTAAGAGATCTGTTGGGTAGATAAGCAGCCATGGGGAACCACGGTGAGCAGTGGAGTGAGCTGCTGCATGGGCTACGTGCTTTGCGAGTGCGAAGCCAGCCCCTGGCTCAGTGAGTGCCTGGGAAAGGGAGTCTGCAGCCGTGAAGGACAGAGCCGGCCAGCAGGACAGCTGGCAGCCTTCACTCGGGCATTGCCCACCTTGTGACTGGCTGTACCTGTGATGATGTTAATGCTCTTTGTACACAGGTCTGTTGCGTCGTGCTGTGTTGCGAAGCAGACTTGCAGAGGCGTGCCCTGTCTGCCCATCGGGACTCAAGGCACATTTCCTCCAAGCGCAGCAGCCAGGCTTTGGGCAGCCTCGCCTCATGCTGCTTTTGACATTGCCAACCAGGATCAAGTTTCTATCCTCGGGTTTTCATGTAGGAACCAATTAGTGAACAAGTCCTGTTTTAATGGAGTGGCATCTCAAAGAGTATTATGCTGGTAGAAAGCCTTCAGGAGAAGACTGGTGTCCTGTGGATCTCGCAGTAAGGCAGCCAGCAGCTCTGTTTCTGCTATAGCTACAAACATCCACGAGTGAAACAACCGCAGCTTTTTAATACACTTACAGATACTTTTCTTTGCAGACACAAAGCATGCTTTTGTCTTGAACTTTTCATTAGTCTGAAAAAAAGATCATTGGTAGTATAGGATACCATGCTGTTTATTAAATGTACATAAATTAACATCTACACAGAAAGGATGTTTTCCTCATCAGAAACAATGCTGAAACGATGAGCAACTCTGAAAAGAAAGGTACATAAGGCTCCCGTGCACAAACCCCAAAGCTTCAAAGGAGAAAGGTGAAAGAGCGCTACATCCTTATGTCACAGGACAACCTGTGATTAACCCGAGTTATGGACACTGTCACATCATAGGTAGTTGGGGCCAGTTCAGATCCCCTGCCTTCTAGATCAGCCGCCTTGATGAGCTGGGTGTTTCAACTGTTATAAAGCTGCAGAATCAACCAGAATCGACACTGAAATGACTGTACTGGCTACAGAATGGCTAGAATAAATATGGGGGTGTGTCCAGTTTTTTTCCGGTCCTGGAGGGTGGCTGGGATTTGGGGCACCATGTAAGCTGGCTTTTTTAACTCCTCCTTCCCATCAGTCCCTAGGCACAGGCACGTGTTGTGGCTGAAAGCAAAGCATCACCACTCCAGTTCTGATTGACAGAAAGGGGGGTGTTTGCGTCGGTCCAGAGAGCGCTGATGGGTCGGAGAAGTAAGAGCGGAGTTTTTGCTGTAGCTAACCTGGAGTTAACTCAGCTAATGGAAACTGCAAGCCAGTCATGTTTGATCAAGAATACTAAGAAAGGGCGTTGTGCTGTGTGCTGCATACAAGGACTTGCACCGACCAAAGGGCAGCAATGGGTGCTCCCTTCTTGTATGCAGCAAGGTGGTGCAGCGTCTCTCTGCCAAGAATGAGTAGCGGCAAAGAAAACCTGGAGGGTTTTATAGTCTGGAACATGCTGTCCAGCGTGTCCCTCGTGTCCCTCTCAGATGATATACACCTCCACGCCCAGCACGCCCCATGGAATCTGCAGGTGACATGCCAGCTCCCCACGGGGGCAGCTGTGCCGGCTGGTGGGCTTTTGCTGACGGAGCCGAGGAGTGAGCCAGCAAGGCCTCCCGCCAGGGCTGGGCTGGGTCTGAGGGCGGTGCGGGGCCGCTCCGGCGTCGCGGTGCCCGAGTGAAATGTGCCGGCCGGAGCAGAAGGGCGCGCTGCCTCCCTCCTCGCCTCCGCCGAGGTGGTGCTGGGGCTGCATCGCGCCCCTCAAAGCCCAGGCAGCAGAGCTCATGCGGGCAATCCAGGCAGCAGAAAAAAATCGGCACCTGCAAGAAGAGAGTCCAAAGTGCTGATGAAACCATGAAGGCGGGAACAGGCACGACTTTGTGCCCTGTTCTTTGGGCAGTGTGCTGTCCAAGGGGCAGTTCCTGGCACACGAGAGGGAACCCTCCCTGGCAGTGGCTATGGCACGGCTTTGTCCCCTTCTCCACACGTGTGACACCCTCAGAGCTCTGCAAGTTGACAGAGATGTGCAGCACTGCTTTGCTAGGCAGCAGGGCTGGGCAGGGCAGCTGTGCTGTGGTCCCTTCCAAAAGCCGAGCAGCAGCACGCCTCACTGTCCCTTGCTAGAAAGCCAGGCTTGAAGGCAAAACACGCTGCTTTGGTATTGTTTGGTTGTTTTCTTCTTCCCTCAATTGTCTCAGGTGCAACGTGAGCTTTTTACGAAGTGCCAGTACCTCAGGGTCTACAGCTACGTGACACAGCTCCTTGCTGCGTCTTTGGGATTCAGACACCAGCAGCCAGTGCTGGGCTTGCCAGCTGACATGAACAGAAAAGGGAGACTTTGCCTCTTTCTGTAGGCAGCGGGTCAAAGAGCTCCAAAAATTGCTATGAGCCTTGTGACTCTGCTGGGGTGTTGCTCAGCCTTGCACAAACAGAGCTGCCACCAGTGCCGAAGGAGAGCTGCCAACGCTGGAGTGATATGTTCCTCCTGACAGACACGCTCTCCCACGGGCAGCTGCGAGCTTCCTGCCCGGTGCCATCTCTGCGCACCTCAGAAATATTGCCCATATTCGGAGCAGTGTTCGGAGCTTTGAAAGATGGGCAGCAGAGCCTGCTACACACCTGGGCTCCTCGTTCTTCTTGCCTGCCTGGATGTCCTCAGTTGCCCATCCCGCAGAGCTCTGCTCCCAACTTGCTCCTCTCGCTGTCCAGTAGCCCTCCTAGTTGCTCCCCTCTTCACAGGTTGCTCTTCTCGAGCCTGGCAAACTTTCCATTCAATGTATTGTTAGACAGGTCAAGCCATGATAAACGTGAACCAATTCTGCTCTTAACCACACCTAGCTCATTTTACCTTGTCTCCCCAGAGGAGCTCTCCAGGTGTTCACTTTCTGGAGGGACTGGAGGCACCTGCAATGGAAATGTGCAAGTTAACGGGTGGCAAGGACCTTCCTGCCCAATTGCTACCTTAGCTCGGAAAGGCACAGCCCTTGGATGGGTTTGCTCAGCCCAGCTGAGCCAGTTCTGGTGGCATCACCGCACAAACCGCCATGGCCATCCTGCACCACCCTTCCTCTGCACCTTTGCAGAGCTGCCGGCTAGTGGGTGACCTTGCTTGTCCCTGCGGCAGCACTCTCAACTTCTGACAGTGCTGTCACCCTCTTTGTGGCCCTGACATACCGCTGCTGCTTCTGCTTCCGCCTCTGGTGCTGGCAACTCCTTGGCCGACGTGCCGGCAAGGCCAGCCACATCCTCCTCCTCCTCAAAGAGCTGCAGGGGACAGAGGAGGACAGTTGCTTGGCTGGGGACAGGCCCCGGGGCCGGTGAGCCTTCCTCAGGGCCAGGAGCGAGCGTGGGCGGCTCTGCTTTCACTAGGGCAGGACGCAGGGGTGGCTGGAGGTGGGGGAGGTGGGGCGGAGCCGGCTTGGTCCCCGAGCCCCAGCCGGGGTCCCTCTGCTGGCTTACCTGGAGGGGCTGGGGCAGCGTGCCGTCCTGGCTGCAGAGAGCTGCCAGGGGCCGGCCGAAGAGACCCGCCCTGCCGGCACAGCCCGACTGCCCGGGCGCCTCCGCAGCGGCCAAGGTCCCTCGCCGCGCAAAGGGCCAGGGCAGCCCCCTCGTCCTGCTGCAGGTCCTGCCTGCCGCCAGGGAAAACAGAGCAGAGAGCCATGGAGGGCAAGCGCCAGGTGAATGCTGCCTGAGCCGCTGCGTGCTGGGCGTCCCCGCCAGCAGCGAGGGAGAGGCGTGGCTGGGGAACGAGGCGCCCCGGGGGCTCAGCTCTCTGCGGCCGTGCCCTGCGGGAAGGGCAGCAGCAGCCCCTGAGCAGCGCGGGTGCCGCCTGCCAGCGCAGGAGAGAGGGGCCGTCCTGCCCCCGTCTCCTCCAAACTCACCGGCCGAGTGGCCACGTCCACCTTGGCTGCCGGAGGGGACGGGAGGTGGCTTCTGCTGGGCACCAGCCTGCAAGAAATGCGCTGCGCTCAGCGAGCAGCCCCGCAGCACGAAGGGCCCCTGGCCAGCTGCATCGGCCGCGGGCCATGAGTGAGATGTGGGGACGGCCGAGATGGCGGCCCGGGGGCTCCTCACCTCTGCCAGGCCCTCGACCAGCCTCTCCAGGCTGCTGGCGTTGAGTGTTTTGGCCTGGGCAAGGGGAGAAGAGCAGCAGGTGAGAAGCCATGGGGCTGGTGCGGGGTTGGAGCAGCCCCTGGGGCAGAGCGGGGCCGGGAGGGACACTCACGGCATTGCGGCCGCGCAGCTCCTTCAGCAGGAGCTTGATGGAGGGCAGCTGGGTGACGCGGGCTCCCTGCACTCCTTCTGCTGGCCTGTGCACGGGGCAGGGGCAGAGAAAGAGCTGTGTGAGACCCAAGCTGCCTCTTCCCTCGCCTGCCAGCCCGGGGAGCCCTTCCAAGCTGCCCCGAAGCAGCTGGGCACCGCCCGGCCGTCGAGCGGAGAGCAGTGGCAAGGGGGGAGGATGGGGTGGGTGAAGCAGCTCCGCCAGCTCTGCCCGCTCCAGAGCCGCCCGCAGCCGTGGGGGCAGCTCTCCCCAGCTCAGGAGCGGCGTTTCCGCATCGTACGGCTACGGCTAGAGCATCCCCCCGTGCTGTGAGCACGGGCCCCCCAAGCTGCTCTGCCAGGCAGGGCTTACCCACGGAGCGCGCTGAGCCAGAGCTCCTTCAGCGAGCGGGAGCTGCAGGAAAGAGAGGAGAAAGAGCCTGAGCGCCTGCTGCTCCCCAGCCCGGGGGCAGAGGCGGGTGCCGGCACAGCCCTGCCCCGTGGGGATGGCCGCAGAGGCAGGAGGAAGCCGCGTGGGGCCGGACAGAAGCGCTGCCCGGCCCTGCTGGGGGATGTGGCACCGACACTCACCAGAAGGTGACGACGCAGAAGCCATAGGGCCAGGCGAGGACGAGGGACTTGGTGGCCTTGTCTTCCTCCTCCTGGGCGGCATCCCCAGCCGCCTCCTTGCCGCCGCTCAGCACCCACAGCCGGCGCAGGGCCAGGCAGAGCTGCGGGCGCGGGGCGCTGCCACGTCTGCAGAGAGGAGCGGCAGGGAGTGACCTGGAGGTGGCCGAGCCCGGCGGCTGCCCTCTGGCCTCCGCCTGCCCCGCGCACGGCCACGGGTGCAGCCAGCAGCAGGGTGCCGGGGCCTGGGGCTGCTCCTTGGGCGTCCCTGCCCCGGTGCCGGGGCCAGGCCTTAGGAGGAAAGGCAGCCGGGGTCTGCGCCTCTTACTTGGCCTTGGCGATGATCAAGGCATCGCTGAAGAGGAGGAGGTGCCTCTTCCCCTTCCCGCGGCCCTGCGTCACCCGCACGCGCTGGTGGAGCAGCGGCTCGGCTGATGCCGGGCCGGGCGCGCACTGCTGCTCGGGGCCAGGGTAGACCCTGCAGAGCAGGCGGCAAAGGGCGTGAGAAAGGCGGCTGCTGCGGGGCCCGGCGCACGTGTCCCCGAGCCGCGGGGGGAGCCCACCTGGAGCCGTAGCAGCAGTTCAGCTGGCCCATCGTGCCGGGGCCAGGGGAGTCCTCGCGCCGGACACGCTGCTGGGGCTCCGGAGAGCTCCCAGCCGGCTGGAGCGAGGCTGTCGAGGGGGTCCCGGTGCCGGGCAGTGCCGCTGGGTGAGAGCTGGTCTCTCCCTGGAGCTGCCGGGTGCTGGCAGAGCCGTGCCTGCAGGCACTGTGGCCGTTGCCGGGCCAGCGCCGCGACATCACAGCTGCCATTCCAAGCCCGGGGGGGGGGCTGGGGGGCGGGGCTGGGGGAGGGGCTCCTGTCTCTCTCGGCCTGGGGAGCCCGGGCCTGGGCACAGCACTGCGGGCATGGCCTCAGCAGCGCTGAGCAGAGGGCAAGGCTCCCCTCCCTCCAGCTGCTGGCAAGGCTTTGCCCAGCGCAGCCCAGGGCACCGCCGCCCGCCGCCTTTGGCCAAGGGCACGGTGCTGGCTGCTGCTCAGCTTGGTGTCCAGCAGGACCCACGGGCCTGTTGCGTTAAGAGGCAGAGCAATTTGGGAGAAACAAAACCCCCTTGCTTTCCAGTCGATCCTCAGATATCAGAGGGACTGGGGGCGGCTGAGCTTAGGTTCTGAGTGATGCCCAAAGTCAGCGTTAGTAGTCCGGTCGCGCCCAACACCTTTGTTGGACTATCACGGGTCCGGATGCACTACTAACATCACACTACCTTCTCAGCCGGACACCTCCTGAACTAACACGGCCGCACTCAGAGGTACGGTCGCGTTCAGGGACCACACACGGCTGAGTCAATCAATAGTGCGATTTATTGAAGCAACAGATATACAGGTTCTTTGGATTGCCGGTGATAAATTCACTACCTATAAAGCACGTGCAAATGCTAAAACTACGAGGGACACTACTTGGCTATAAACGCCTTAAAAGATGTAAAGTGACTCTATATAGAGATTTCTAAGTTTCCCGGGGAGGCACTTGGTATGACCAAGGGTTCGAATCTTACCCAACGGCGTCCCGATGGGGGGGAAGAGAGGCTCAGCCCGTCGACTGATCCCAGAAGTTAGAGTGGTACACAACGATGGTATCTTCCCTAACATCCAGCTCTTAAAACATTATTTTATAGTGTTTTACTTTGCAGGTGGAGCTTGAGTGACTCTAGTCATACATACCTTTATCAGGATTGGTGCAGAATTCTCTCGCTTCACGTTTAAAGGTACAGACTAGGAAAAATTCAGTGCGCACACTCATTGAGGAGGGGTCGCACCTTGGGGGGGTGGTAGCTTTTGAGAGGGGTGTGCGTTTTAGTATTATAATGATATTATAATTAGCAAAGTTCACTCTAAGGACAGCACTTCATCAAAGTTGACAGGTCTTTGGCCCAGGACATTGTAAGCGCAGCTTATCAATGTACATCCTGTGCATCCCTAAACTCCCTGGTTCCCAGAGCGTGGCCGCGAGGTCTCCACTCCGCTCCACCCTCCATGTAATTTCTCCCAGAGTCAGCACACCAGGCGCCCCTGATGTTGCCAACATCCAAGGCCGTTCAGGGAGTCTCCATGTCACAGACCCGTTCTACATGAGTGCTACGTTCCACCTGGTTTCAAGGCTGTTCTTAGAGGGTAAATTTCCAAAGTACCCCTCAGCGATTACTCCACATTATCCACCCCGTGACTATAGTCACTCAAGCTTCATGATTCTTTTCTTTTAGAATGGATGGGAAGTGTCACATACACTCTTGCTATGAGGATCATCATCGAGTGCACAGATATTTTCTGGGCATATGGACAAACGTTTCAACAGAATCCAAAGTCTAAAATGGAAAGCAATTGTTAAAATAAAACATGATGCGGTGAGCATTAATAAGACAACAACAGGGTGAAGCATCTCGTTGAAGATTCCTGTTGTGGTAGGTGACCATCCAAACAAAGTGTCCCACCAGTGGTGTCCTCCATCCCTTCTTACTCTTTCCAACACCTGATGTATTCTCTCTACATCATGATGGACAGTAATCAGAGTCTTTCGTCCATTTTCCCGAACTTGTCTCAACAACCGCTTCAGGTCTTCATGTTGTAATAGTTTTCTCACCAGGGTAAGATTCATTCCTACAGGGACAGGTAGCAGATCTCGAAATAGAATATAATTTGATTGTACTAGTTGGTAAGATGTAACAGGAGCTGAATAGATAAAGTCACATCCTACAATTTTAGTAAAGTTACAAACACAAATATTTGAGCGATTGTTAGTATTCACAGTAACATTGTCTACAAACACAAAATCACAAGGGGTTCTCATACAAGCGCACCCTTTTCCAATATATACAAGCACAGTTTCAAGGGTTTCATTGGGATGTATTTCAAAATGACAAATGTTTCGTTCAGTGTCAAGACAAATGTCTTGGCCTTTGATGATGTCACTTTCACAAATGAATCCCTGTTGTTCCCGTACCACACATGCAGCAACGTCAATAGTTTGCCATCTGTTTTCATTTCGTTGGGCCCATACTCTATGCTCTATAGGATAGAGTATAGTTCCGTTGTGATTTAATCCTAACGCAATGATTGGGTATATGGTATATACCGAAGCATTGCATATTGTTAAGACAAAAGCAGTGGCTTTGCCATCAGTAGGGTTGCAGGTAAAATTGACCAAATACCACCATGATTGGAATTTTCTCTCAAAGGTAGTTGCATTATCCCAAACTACCTTTCGAATTTCAGAGGGTAAGATGCCCTCTTCACCTTCTCTTATAATGGCTGCCACCACAGATTGCATCCATAGTTGAGCTTGGATGCAACTGAGAGCTAGAGAAATATTATTTTGGGCTGCACCAAGTGCATCCACAATCAATTGGTGATCCTTTTCGTTTGTTTCTCCCCACTGAGGTAACAAATCTGACACAAGCCATTGGTTAGTTCCCAGTGCTACTAGAGAAGACCGCAATGGGTGTCCTAATTTGCTTAAATCACTTGTTGTCGTGCTCAGTTTGTTTATGAGTACTTCAGCATCTATACTGTTTAAGACTCCCAATCCTGTCCCTATAATACCGGTTGCGTCTCTCCTTGTCCGTCTTGAAGAGACGAGGGTTTGCCCATGTAACCAGGCTAACCGTCCTGCATGGGATATATTTAGGAATGGTGAACAGGTTGGTTTAATTGTAGAAATGTTAATTTGCATCAACATCTCCACCTGTTTGAGGGAGTATGACGGATTAAACAGCACTTGTTGCTGACCTGTATATTTGATTATGTAAGGGCCTGTGTTGAAGATGAAGGGAGTTAGACCAATGGGAGGCCGAGTTGGTACATTTTTAGATGTTTGCGGGGGTAAAGGTTTCTTATCCTTTAATGTTGCTGTATCAATCATAAATTCAAATATTAATTCCGTGCCTTCGGAACCCCAAAGGCAGTATACAATTATGGGTTTGGTCAGAGTAAAATTGTACCAACAATCCGAATTTGGTTCGGTTGTTTTGTAACACTCAGCGTTGTAGTTCTTTGGTCTGGTAGAGTCGGTATGATATGCTTTGATTTCGGTTGGCCTATGGTAATTAGGTCCGTTAGTTACTCGGCAGCTGATTTGTATTGCCTGTCCTGAAATGGCTTGAAGTTCAGCCATCTGAAGAGAGTCATTCCAACTCCATTCATCCTTCGAAAACACTTCATCTCCATGTATAACTAGAGTAGAGAGATTTAAGTTCCTTTTGTTTTGTAGTGTTCCAACACTTCCACTATATCATGACAATGCATGGTCCCAAGGGTCATTACGAGATGTCATAGTGACAATGGGTATGTTCCTAGCTCCGTATTTCAGGGTGTCAAATAGGATGTATGGAGTTTGGCCTGGTGGTGTATCTGGGTTAGGTTCAATCATGTCTATTTTGAACCGAAACAACAACCCTGTACAATGTGGTTGTGATGGCCCTAAACCCGTACAGTGTTGTTGCCACTTACAAGTCACAGTAGTGGGTTCCACCAGCGTAAAGTTATACCAACAATCCCATTTGTCAGCGACACAACACTTTGAGGCTACTGGGTTTCCGTATATTGCCATTAATGTGGCTTTCTCATGGGTTGATCCGTTAATCGTCCTACACCCTATCTGGATTCCTTCTCCTGCTTTTCCCTTCAGGATTGGAAGCCATCCGTTATCCCAGCTCCACTCATGTCTTGAAAACACCTCGGCCCCATGCATAACCACAGTGGCTAAGTTTAATTTTTCTTTGACGGCACGTGTTCCTATGACTCCAGTGTGTCCGATATAGGCTTGGGACCATGGCCAACCTGGATCTTTCCAGCTATACATCAAAGGAAGTTGTATTAAAGTCAGAACTAAGCACCACATTTTTCACCAAAGTGGTTCACTTTGCAACCACAGACATCTGCCTCAATTCAGAGCCTTCTTTTCCTGGATTCCTGTGAACACAAGAAGAAATAAACGTGCTCGGTTGTATTCAACCGGCAAGGTTAGAAAGAGGGTGAGATCCACCAGGTACTAATCCGGTGTACTTTTCCTGAGCAATCTTTGGCTTCCCATGCGTAGGGATTTTTGGGGGTAGTCAGTACCATGGCTACTGTTCCAATCTGGGGCATTTTCACTAGCACAGGTTGTCCGGTGTAAAATCCTGTGGGATAGTCTCCTGGTTTAGTATGAACCTTTGGGGTGATTGTATCGGCAGATACACAGAAGGCTTTCAATTTGGGGCAGCCATCTCCGCTCCATCGATTATTCAGTTGGTAGATGGCGTCATACAATCGTAAATGCCATCCAGATTCATGAGTTTTTGCGAAACGCTTGACCAATGCATTGGTGCGCTCGACAATGCCATTAGCCTGAGGATAGTAGGGAGTGTGGAATACCCACCGAATCCCTTCCTCTTTGGCCCAACTTTGTACCACGGCAGCTGTAAAGTGTGAGCCGTTATCACTTCGAATTTCTTCTGGTAGGGGAAGTGGCCTGAACCATCCCTTAAGGCCCTTCACCGTGTTTTCTCCGGTGGCTGACGTGAAGTCAGCAGCCATGGTGAGACCAGATATAACCTCTACTCCCACCAGAACGTATTTTTTCCCACATGACGGTCGCTATGGGCCGATGTAATCAATCTGCCAGGAGAGCCATAATGTCTTCCTGTCGCGAATGTGTAGGGGGGGCGCCTTACTCGGATGGTCTTTATTAAGCCGTAAACGACATTGTGAACAGGCCGTCACTACTTGTTCACATAGTTTAACTGATATGGGCCATCCTCGGGCTATACCTTCCCGGTATAAATCAGCTCATCCGGTGTGGCCACGCTTAACATGCAACCATTCAAGTAAACGTTCCCACTCTTGGTTATTATCTGCAACATCAATTTGTCGCAACCGCGTAAGGCTGTCTACCCGTTGGTTGAATTGAGCAGTAATAGAGTTTGATTGATCATGTCCTTTTACCCAGCCCACACATAGTGTCCGCTGTTTTCCTGTTTCTAACAGTTGTTTCCAACTATCCGTTTGCCAGACTGGAACCCTGTTCACTTGCCAATCATTGACCGCCCAGTGGCCAATCCATTCAGTGGCTCCTTTAAAAACAGCATATGAATCAGTGTAGATATGGCTAGCACCGTGTTGCGCAGCTAATAGAACTGCTCTAAGTTCCCCTACTTGTGCACTGCCTTCACCGGTTTCAATCAATTTTTCTCCTGTTACCACTTCCAGTGCTACAGCCGTGTACTTCCACTTGTTGTTCTCCCTATGGGATGATGCATCAGTAAACCATACTCCTGTTAGATCACTGTCTTCCTTTAGAGGAGGGTGCTTCCTGAATTGGGGATGGTTTGTTTGGCGGAGCCTGGAACAACAGGGTACTATCTATGTCTTTTTGTAGTTTAGATATTTTAATATTACCTTCAGTAATTGGCATAATTTCATTAATGCCCTCTAGGTATGCATACCATTTACGAACTGTGGGTTTCTGAGCCATACCAGCAGGTGGTATTGTCCCTTTACGTACTATGTCCAGGAGGCGGATGGGTCCTCGAATAATCACGCTTTGTTCTCTCCTTATTTGTTCTGTTTGTTTCACTGCTCGCACTAGCGACAGTAAACCCTTCTCAAGATCTGAATATCTCCTTTCAGTATCGCTGAAAGAGTGAGATGTAAATTCTAGTGGCCTTTCCGGTCCTTCTGGCCCCTTTTGCCATAGGTTACAATGAGAGCCATGTTCACTGAACCCCCATTCCACATAAATAGGGTCAGTTGGATGTGTGGGACCAAGTTGTTGGAATAACCTCAGCTCCTTAATTAGAATGTGTTTGCGCCAATAACTTAGGGTTCCCAAAACTTGTTGTAATTCCTTTACACTAGATGGCCTTTGTCCAGACTCTATTTTTTCCAGGGTATCCTGAGGAATAGAAGCAGCTCCATTAACCCACCAGACTCCCAGGAATTTAACTTCCTGTGCTGGTCCCTGACACTTTGCGCCTGGAATTTCTAATCCTAAATCGAGCAGTGTTTTCTGAATGATTTCCATGGTGTCTCTTACACTCTCTTGGCTTTTTCCCCCCTATCAGAATGTCATCGATGTACTGATATACTGTGCTATCAGATGAAACAGGAATTTCTGCTAAGATTTTAGCCAAAGCATTGTGGGCAATTGTGGGGGAATGTTTATATCCTTGTGGAAGCCTGTTAAAAGTGTATTGGATCCCTTTCCATGTGAAAGCAAACTGTGCTTTGTCCTGTTCAAGGAGAGGGATCATGAAAAACATATCTTTGACATCCAAGGCAGCCATCCAAGGATGGGCAGCGCCTTGTATCAATGTCACTATTTCTGCCATGTTTGGAACTGCAGCAGTCAAAGGTGCCGTATTAGCATTTAACTGGCGGTAATCTACCGTAAAACGCCACTGCCCGGTCGGTTTCTTTACTGGCCACACCGGTGAATTGTATGGCGAATGAGTTTGTTTAATAATGCCTCTTTCTTCTAATTCTGTCACCACCCTGTCAATTCCCATAAGTGCTGCTGCTGGCAAAGGATATTGCCGAACATTAGTGATTTTAGAGGGGGGTAAGGGTATAGATGTTTGTAACAGGCTCAGTTTCACAGTGCCTGATTCCTTTTTATTTCTTGCAAAACTCCACACAGTCCCATCTGGGAGTTTCCACATCCGCCCACGCAATATGTCAAATCCTAAAATATTAGTGTATGCAGCACCAGCTAGTACTTCTGCCCGAGTTAATTTACGTTCCTCTGGCAGCCAGAGTGAAATTCTCGCAGTGGGGCCCTCCTTTTCCACACCATCGATTCCGGTGAATTTAACCCTGCGTCGTCCAGGTTTTATGCCCAGGGTTTGTGCTGTTTCATGGGTGATTACTGACATTTGGGCCCCGGTGTCGATGAGAAAGTTTACCAATATTTTCCGGGGTCCAACGGGAATGGCAATTATAGGGTCAGAGTGTTCATTAGAGAGCCATTGAATTGCTAAGACCCGCCGAGCAGGGTGGCTCACTGCCCTCCCCGGGGATAGAAGTTTTTTTGCTGCACTTCTGCCCTGTCAGTTGGATTACATACTGGTGCAGAAGGTACAATCTCTTTATGGTTTGGGGGTTTCCCAGCGAGGCATTTTTCCCCTGTTGGGTTATTCCTCTTACCCAGGGATTGGACTAGTGTACGGAGATCCTCTATAGAGGCGCCCCGCAAGATTTGTCGGGGTACACCCAAATCTGTGGCTTTACGCCACAATTCACCCCATTCTTTACAAGATTTAAATCTCTCATTGAATTTAGGGTATTTGGGGTTTTGAACGTGGACTTGGCAAACTCGCCGGGCATGATCTGAGGACTTTGTACTGGACGAACCGACCCAGCCCATTCGGCGTCCGTACCTGTCTATGTCTTGTACAAATTCACTCCAGGTGGGTATGGGGGTGTGCCCATTTCGTCCACGACCGCGATTAGCCTTTATACTAGCAGCTTGTATGCGATCCTGGGTATTTGCTACAAACATCTTGAGACCATCAGGGAGGCCACGAATAAGAGAGGTTAATCGGGCTGGATCAATAGGGGCTAGCATCGGGGATTTCCTTAATTCATCTCTCTCAGATATTGCCTGAATGCAGGCTGCTTTCTGTACTGCTGTGGCCAGATCGCAATAGCTGGTGGTTTTAATTTCCAGTGGTTCTCCTCTCTCCTGGGGATCTATGCCACCTGCCCAGTATGCAGCTCGTGCAGTTCAGGAGTAACTATGGTCTCCTGGCCTAACAGTTAAAAATACTCCTGGTCCCCAAAAGCCTCCTGCTTCTTCCTCACTTAACATAATTCGGTCTCCTCCTTCAAGAGAAACTCGCCACACATACTCGACTTCTGATTCTCCTGACCGCCTCGAGAATTTCTCTTGTATTTTTATCAGCTCTGCTGGTGACCACGGGATCGTTCGCACAGTAGTGCGGACTTCGTCATTGTCATCAACAACAGTCTCAGTTTTAACCAAAGGTCTCAAAGAAATCAATTGAGATTCAGAATCGGAGGTCTCTTCCTCCTCGTCATCATCACTATCAAACCTAATATTGCCATCCCAATTTTCAGGGTTTGTACTACACATTAATCTACGAACCTGCCTAACTGGAGCAGAAGGTTGCATTTTATCTAACAGACGATTAACCCTTTCCAGCAATTGTTCTTTAATTTCTAGCATTTGTTTTAGATGATCGTTCTCGCTTACAAGTTTATCAACTCTGATTCCCAGTTTTTTTCCTGTCTCCCTCTCAAAGGCTAATGATGACTTTAACACCTCATTTTCCGATTTTAAGGCAGTATATTCTGCATCGGAAACTAGTTTGGGAGCAGGAGTTTCTTTAGCTTCTTGCTCAGCACAAGACAAACAGGTTCCCAACACCGCACAAATTACATCTTTACCCTTTTTTTTTCCAGTCTTTTGCGCGGCCTGACACTGCTCAATACGTTCTACCACTTTCTTTTCATCTTTCCAAAACTTTTGATCCCACTCCTTCCCAGCCTGGGAAGGGGCACATTTGTGGTTTTGCAGCAATTTATCCATGGCAATCCTGTCCGTGACGCCAATTTTTTCTGTTGCGTTAAGAGGCAGAGCAATTTGGCAGAAACTAAACCCCCTTGCTTTCCAGTCGATCCTCAGATATCAGAGGGACTGGGGGCAGCTGAGCTTAGGTTCTGAGTGATGCCCAAAGTCAGCGTTAGTAGTCCGGTCGCGCCCAACACCTTTGTTGGACTATCACGGGTCCGGATGCACTACTAACATCACACTACCTGCTCAGCCGGACACCTCCTGAACTAACACGGCCGCACTCAGAGGTACGGTCGCGTTCAGGGACCACACACGGCTGAGTCAATCAATAGTGCGATTTATTGAACACACGGCTGAGTCAATCAATAGTGCGATTTATTGAAGCAACAGATATACAGGTTCTT
The DNA here is from genome assembly GCF_964289735.1 of Phaethon aethereus. Classification (NCBI taxonomy): domain Eukaryota; kingdom Metazoa; phylum Chordata; class Aves; order Phaethontiformes; family Phaethontidae; genus Phaethon; species Phaethon aethereus. The sequence goes on along the minus strand of NW_028114324.1, from coordinate 119,391 downwards.
TGGATTGCCGGTGATAAATTCACTACCTATAAAGCACGTGCAAATGCTAAAACTACGAGGGACACTACTTGGCTATAAACGCCTTAAAAGATGTAAAGTGACTCTATATAGAGATTTCTAAGTTTCTCGGGGAGGCACTTGGTATGACCAAGGGTTCAAATCTTACCCAACGGCGTCCCGATGGGGGGGAAGAGAGGCTCAGCCCGTCGACTGATCCCAGAAGTTAGAGTGGTACACAACGATGGTATCTTCCCTAACATCCAGCTCTTAAAACATTATTTTATAGTGTTTTACTTTGCAGGAGGAGCTTGAGTGACTCTAGTCATACATACCTTTATCAGGATTGGTGCAGAATTCTCTCGCTTCACGTTTAAAGGTACAGACTAGGAAAAATTCAGTGCGCACACTCATTGAGGAGGGGTCGCACCTTGGGGGGGTGGTAGCTTTTGAGAGGGGTGTGCGTTTTAGTATTATAATGATATTATAATTAGCAAAGTTCACTCTAAGGACAGCACTTCATCAAAGTTGACAGGTCTTTGGCCCAGGACATTGTAAGCGCAGCTTATCAATGTACATCCTGTGCATCCCTAAACTCCCCTGTTCACAGAGCGTGGCCGCGAGGTCTCCACTCCGCTCCACCCTCCATGTAATCTCTCCCAGAGTCAGCACACCAGGCGCCCCTGATGTTGCCAACATCCAAGGCCGTTCAGGGAGTCTCCATGGCACAGACCCGTTGTGCATGAGTGCTACGTTCCACCTGGTTTCAAGGCTGTTCTTAGAGGGTAAATTTCCAAAGTACCCCTCAGCGATTACTCCACATCTCTGGATGAGGGATCCGGAGATTATTTTGCCTTTGAGTGGGAGGACCCCAAAACAGGACGAAAACAACCATTAAGATGGACTGTGTTACCACAAGGGTTTACAGAGTCACCAAATCTATCTGGACAAACTTTAGAGAAAATTCTACAAGATTTCACAATACCTAAGGAGGTAAAATTATTGCAATATGTGGACGATTTATTAGTAGCAGGAGAAACTGAAGAGGGGATCTGAAAAGCCACCATTAAATTGTTAAATTTTCTAGGGCAAAAGGGATTAAAGGTGTCCCGATCAAAGCTGCAGTTTGTAGAACAAGAAGTAAAATACTTAGGACATTGGCTGAGTAAGGGAAGGAAGAAGTTAGATCCTGATAGGGTATCTGGGATTCCATCCTTAAGACCCCCACAAGCTAAAATGGAAATTAGGCAAATACTGGGATTATTAGGATATTGTAGACCATGGCTTGAAAATTATAGTGAAAAAGTAAAATTCCTATATGAAAAATTAACTAATAACCAACTTAAATGGCTTATTGAAGACAATCAGAGATGTGAGGAAGTAAAAAAGGCATTAATACAAGCACCTGTATTGAGCCTCCCAGATCTAGAAAAACCTTTCTATCTCTTTGTGAATACATCAAGCCAGACAGCATACGGAGTTCTTACTCAAGACTGGGCAGGAATCAAAAAACCCGTGGGGTATTGTTCTAAGTTACTTGATCCAGTAAGCAGAGGATGGCCTGCTTGTCTCCAAGCTTTGGTTGCTACAGCATTATTAATAGAAGAAGTTAGGAAGATTACCTTCAGTGCTCCTTTAAAAGTGTATACCCCACACAATGTCAGAAATGTTTCACAACAAAAAGCAGAAAAATGGTTAATGGACAGCCAGATTCTAAAGTACGAAGCAATACTAATAGACTCCCCTGACTAAGCGTGACTTCTGCTCAGAGTCCAGCACAATTTTTGTTTGGAGAACCATCAGAGGAATTACAACATAACTGTTTAGAGGTAATTGAGACCCAGACTAAGGTGAGACCAGATTTAAGAGATGCTGAGTTGGAAAATGGAGAAGCGCTGTTCAGAGATGGCTCCTCCTGAGTGGTAGAAGGGAAGAGAAAATCGGGATATGCAATAATTAATAAGGACTTAGAACTTGTGGAATCAGGACCTCTGAGTCCATCATGGTCAGCTCAGGCTTGTGAGCCCTATGTAGGGCCCTGGGATTATTAAAAGGAAGAAGTGGGGCTATATTTACAGATTCTAAATACGCATATGAGGTGGTCCACTCTTTTGGAAAAATTTGGGAAGAAAGAGGTTTGATTAATACTCAAGGGAGGATTTTAATACATCAAGAATTAATAGTAAAAATTTTAAAGGCTTTAAGAGAACCAAAGGAGATAGCAGTGGTACATGTGAGGGGACACCAAAAGGGATTAGATTACCGAACGAGAGGAAATAACTTAGCAGATAAAGAGGCCCAGGAAGCAGCCTTGAGGACTAAAGTTGCCAAAATTAATGTCATACAAACAAAGGAGGACACCAGCAAAGAAGAACGAGAGGAAAGAGAGAAGAAGTTTGCCCCACAAGAACAAACAAAATTGGAGAAAATAGGAGCTAAATTAGAACAAGGAAAATGGACACTGCCCGATGGGCGAGAAATGTTGCCAAAAGCCTACACCAGGCGAATATTAGAACGTTTGCGTGTGCAAACACATTGGGGTACAAAAGCGTTAAGTGATCATTTTCTTAAACAATTTGGTGGTATTGGAATTTTTGAAATAGCAAAGCAAATTACACAAGGTTGCTTAACCTGTCAAAAGGTAAATAAGACAGTGTTTGGACAAACAGCCACGGGAGGGAGAAAAACAGCTTACAGACCTTTTGAGAAAGTCGATTTCACTGCATTGCCTAAGGTAGGGAGGATAAAATATTTATTGGTAATAGTAGATTATTTAACACAGTGGGTAGAAGCGTACCCTGTAGCACGAGCTACGGCACAGATGGTGGTAAAAATTTTATTGGAACATTTGATACCTAGATATGGGATAATCCAGTACATTGATTCTGACCAGGGCACACATTTTACTTCTAAAATAATAAAACTACTATGTCAATCATTAGGTATTCAGTGGGAATACCACACTCCGTGGCACCCACAAAGCTCGGGGAAGGTAGAAAGAATGAATCAAACAATAAAACAACAATTGGCTAAATTAATGATTGAGACGCAAATGCCCTGGACGAAATGTTTACCACTGGCACTTCTAAACGTAAGAACTAAACCATACAGTGAGACTGGATTATCGCCATATGAAATGTTATATGGCGTGCCTTATTTTCAAGGAATGCCTCTGGGGAACAATGTAATTGAGCATCATAGTATCCAACAATATATAATTACCCTTGGAAAAAGATTAAAAGAATTAAGAGAGATTGGGATGGTGGCCCAAACACCACCTTTAGGATTTGCAATTCATCAGTTAGAACCAGGAGATAAAATTCTGACAAAAACATGGAAAGAAGGAAACCTATCTCCCCTCTGGGAAGGACCTTTCCTTGTTTTATTAACTACAGAAACAGCTGTGAGAACTGCTGAAAAAGGATGGACACATGTGTCACGAGTGAAAGGTCCAGTGAAGGAGTGGAAAGTCACATCTGACTAAATTGCTGTGGGAATTTTATTGCGGCTACTCCTGTAATAGAAACAGCAGTGAAACATGAAATTCCCACAGTTGCTAAAAATCTATTTGTAAATCTTGCTGAAAACATTGCTGAAAACATTGAATATAGCTAATTGTTACGTTTGTGGTGGAACAAATCAAGGTGAACGATGGCCATGGGAAGCTATGGAGAGCAATATAAGTAATCCCCAAGTTTGGAAAACAATGGGAAAGGGTAATAGGAAACAACAATGGGTACTCCAATCGAGTATAATCGGAAGGAGTTGTTGGCAAAAGAAGAACAGGAAAAAGGAGCTGGAACTAGAATTTGTCCTTTGTGTAGAAGGTGGTGTGTATTTGTAAGATTAGTGTTGCAGGCTAACTGGCAGTTTTCTGTAGCCATAAAGCCTTGCAAATAAAGAGGATCGCCAGGCTCGGGCAAGTGCTCAGGTCTGGCCAAACCACTGATCTATCAAAGCTCTGGCCTTCACAAGCAGTGCTCAATTAATTTGGGTACTAAGAAAGCACCCCCTTAAAGGAAAGGAGAGGGCAAGACCGGAGGGGAACTGGTATTGCGGCTTAAAAAGGGTCTGCCAAGGGCTGCAACCCCTTCGGGCTGTGACCGCCGACCACTATGGCCCTGACCGGACCTCTTCTAGTTCTACTTGGGGTGAGTTCCTTGACTCTGACTACGGCAAATAACTGTAGTCAATATTGGAACAAGTCCAGCTGGGGTTTACCCCAGAAAAATGGAAAAAGTGAGGACCTTTTCTAATTGTACAGCCTGTACCTGTAATCGTATTTGCCAAGGAATTGGAACAATAAAACCTAGGTTTTTTTCCTGTTACCCATAAATCAGGGAGAGCCAGGTGTATAATGAATGGCCTCCTGAGAGACAAACTTGGAAAGGAGTCAATCTTGGAGGATTTTGGGGAGATTTTATGGGTGGTGATTGGCTTACTAAAATCGGGATAGTTGTACTGGGGATATGTGGGGGATTGTTACTAGATTAATCTACTCGGTTATACAAGGAATGCAGATATCTGCAGTACTCAATTGGAAATGAAAACACGAATCAATACTGCAAAGAAGAAGATGGGGGATTGTGAAATATGTTCATCTGATTCGTGTGATGAAGTGTAATCTTCTGTACTTTTATGGATTTCTCCTGCACCATAAAAAGGGGTATTTTACAGAAGAAAGTTAAACTACTTTGCTGGTATATCAGCTCAAACCAGTTTGACCACTGACCGCATAGTATTGTGTAAAGAGAAACTTGTAAAGTGCATGCATAAAGTTTGGGGTCATCCTGGGGGCACGCCGAGGAAGATTTGACAAGACTCTAGAAGGAGAAGAGGGCATGCGCCGAAGAAGACACGCCTATTCATGAATACGTATTAGCAGACAGGATATAAACCAAGAACAGTAACTGTACCGCGTGCATCTTGGTGGAGCGGAGACTCCCGGAGCACCCAGCGCTGTTTGCTTGCCTCTATTCGCTTAATAAATTGTAAATTTGAATTGGAATCCTGTTTGGGACTAAATCATTTATCACATCCTTATCCAGCATCTTTTCAAAATACTGGTAAGACTCAAGCCTGCGGCGTAACTGGTTCCTCTTCCATCCGCTGTAGGAGTCCCCTGTGTTCCGGAAACACCACAGGGCACATCGAACTATAACACAAAGCGCTATGGATAGAACCACAATAATTATTCAAGTAACAAATAATCGTTGTAACCATGATAGGTTTGGTAAACCAAGAGGTTAACTTTCCCACAGCTCAGAAAACCCCCAAAAGGTGTCATCTGGAGTTACTTCACGTAGGATTTTTGCTTGTTCTCTGATCTCCCGTAAGTCAGCAGATATTCACCCACTTTGGTCTACATACATGCAACAGCTGACATTGATTACTGTGCACACCCCTGCCTGTGAGGCTAATATTAAATCTAGAGCCATACGATTTTGTGATACTATTTTCGATAAACTAGTAGTTTCTTCTTGGAGTTTCCTGATGGCACCTATAGTTTTATTCTCGATTATCTCTATTACAGCTGAGATGTTTATTATAGCTTTTTCTAACTCGCTAACCCCCAGAAATGGGATTAGCCACCGCACAAAGCTATGATAGCGTGTCAGCTTTTCTATTAAGGGCTTACTCACCCTTCAGTTTCTTCTCACGGGATTCTGTGTTGTTTTATCAATAATAGTGATGTTGGGAACCAGGGTGCCCAAAGTACATGCTCCCCACCACCTCAGAGGTAAAGTTTTCTGAGCTGCTGTACCACACAACCAGTACCACCCTGTCCCTAGCGGAACCGGGAGGCCAGTATAATTAAGTAACTGAAATGCTGGATCAATAGAGACAAAATGTGGTCCTCTGTCAGAGGATATAGTTGCTGGAACTCCAAAACGTGGTATTATCTCTTGTATCAATGCTTTAGCTGTCTCCCGAGCTTTAGCTGTTCTGCTTGGGAATGCCTCTGGCCAACCTGAAAAGGTATCAGTTAATACCAATAAATATCGATACCCCCCTTTTCTTGGAAGTTCTATAAAATCAATCTGTCATTGTTGCCCAGGCCCATTGTCTTTCCCAATCTGGCCCATTTCTGGCTTGGCGGTATTCTTGGGATTAGTTTGGAGGCAAAGATCACGTTGTTGAGTTACCTGTCTCACCATAGTATACAAATTTCTGGCCACACTTTCTCTAATTAAATGTTTATATAGAGTCTCCATCTCCCAATGCCTTTTCCTATGTTCTTCCCTTACCAAATGCCATATTAGGCAGGAGGGAATAATCACTTTTCCTTGTGGGGTATAAGCCCACCCTTCTTTGTTATATGACCCTTCCAGATCTGTGATAAGGTTTTGATCTTCCTCGGTATATTTTGGCTTACCTTCTAGGGAGATTCGCCGTCAGGGACTAAAGCTCCTTCTGGTTTAATCTCTGTTTTAGCTACCTGTTTTGCCTCTCTGTCCACCAGCTCATTTCCTCTCTCCAATTCCGAGCTCACTTTCCGGTGAGCCTTAATATGCATAATCGCCACCTTCTCAGCAAGTTGGACTGCTTTCAACAGTCTCAAAATCTCTTTTGCATGCTTAATAGTTTTCCCTTGAGAGCTCAGTAACCCTCTTTCCTCCTAGATTGTTCCATGCACGTGCACAACTCCGAAGGCATATCTTGAGTCTGTATAAATATTCACAACTTTGCCTTGAGCCACTTCCAAGGCTCGGGTCAGAGCAATTATTTCTGCGCTCTGTGCAGAGGTATTTATGGGCAAAGGTCTATTATTTCTTGACTAGTGGTAATGGCATATCCCACGTGTCTTTTACCACTCAGGACATAGCTGCTTCCACCTGTGAACCAGTTCTCTCCGCTTTCCATGGGGTTGTCTTTTAGATCTGGTCGGTTTGCGTACGTTGTTTCAATAGTCTCCAAACAGTCATGATGCGCTGGTTCTCCCGTGTTTCCACTAAGGAAAGAAGCTGGGTTGACAATGTTAGTAACTACGACCTCCACATCATCCTGTTCTATCAGTATAGCCTGATATCTCAGGGATCTTTGTGGAGAAAGCCAGTGCCCACCCTTTGCGTCCAGCACTGCGGACACTGTGTGAGACACTAAAACAGTCATCTTCTGGCCCAGAGTAAATTTTCGGGCTTCTTGTACATTCAATATTACAGCTGTAATTGCTCTCAAGCATCCAGGCCAACCCTTCGCAGTTGCGTCTAACTGTTTGGAAAAGTAGGTAACTGCTCGTCGATAGGGGCCCAGATCTTGTGCTAATATTCCCAGAGCAATTCCCTGTTTCTCGTGGGAAAAGAGAAAAAAACGGTTTACTCACATCGGGGAGCTCTAAGGCCGGAGCCGACACCAAAGCTTTCTTTAGTAGCTCAAAGGCTCGTGTGCTCTCTTTGCCCGTCCAGATCATACAATCGTATCGTAACAGTTTCCTTTCTCCAGACGGTATTTCCCAAGATTCCAAGTCTTTTGCGAGCTCATTGCCAAAGATGGTAGACTGTTCGTAAATCCTTGTGGCAACACCGTCCAAGTGAGCTGAGTCTTGCGACCACTTTTGGGGTTTTCCCATTCAAATGCAAATCATTTTTGGCTGGCTTCATGGAGAGGGAGGCAAAAGAAGGCATCCTTCAGATCTAAAACAGTAAACCAAGTTAGTTCAGGTGTTAATACGGTCAACAGGGTATATGGATTTGCTGCTACGGGGTAAAGGTCCTCAGTTATTTTATTTACGGCCCGTAGATCCTGGACCACACTATACAACCCGTCAGGTTTACGAACAGGTAATACAGGGGTGTTGAAATCAGACTCACATTTTTTCAGTAATCCTATTTATAAAAATCTTCCAATCACTGGCCGAACTCCTTCCTTACCTTCCCTTCTGCGGGCAGACTGGTTAAGAATAGACTCAGTATCTGGATATATTGCTGATCTTTTACTTCCAGAGTAATTTCTCCTTTTTCAAATGTAATTTTTGCACCCAATTGTTCTAACAAATCTCTTCCCAAAAGTGGCTTTGGGGAGTTGGGCCTATGTAGGAATTTGTGGATACCCCATTGTTTTCCCAATTTATACTTCAAAGGTTTACAAAAATATGCCTTTTCACTTTGGCCAGTCGCTCCTTTTACCATGATATAGTCGTTTCCCAGGGGCATCAAGGCTTGATTTAAAACCGAGTATGTTGCCCCTGTGTCAACCAAAAATTCTACTTCTTGTTCTTCCTTCCCCAGCCTCATTATAACCAGTGGATCTGCTAGGGTACATTCCCCAGGTCCCTGTCAATCCTTTTTCACATGGGCTACTATTCTTCCTGTCTGGTGGCTTCGCCTCTTTGCCTTGTTTCTTGGACACCCTCCTTTCCAATGACCAAATTTCTTACACAACACACATTGATCCTTACCTAATCAAGATGGTTCTCGTCTAGGCCTCCCTTCCTCCTCTTCCCTGACAACTGCTATCCTTCCTCTTTGCCCTTGTCTATATTCTTCCTCTCTGTTACTAAATACTCTCCACGCTTCACCCAGCAACACTTCCAGATTTCTACCTTCTGTAGGGCGCAGCTTCTGGAGTTTGTGCCTAATGTCCCCCGTAGACTGACCCAAGAACAGGGAGACTATTTGTTGTATTCCTACCTCTGACCCAGGATCCAGCGGTGTGCTACGGCACATTACATCCCTCAATCGATCCAGGAATTCGGATGGGGACTCAGAAGGACCTTGTTTAACTGCATATAGAGCTGACCAGTTTGTGGTTTTGGGAATAGCCCTTTCCATTCCCTTCAAAATCCATTCTTGATATTCCTGTAGCCTCTCCATATGGGCAGATTTATTAGTGTCCCATTTTGGGTCTCGGAGGGGAAATATTCTTTGACATCCCCCCCCGTGATCTTGTAATGGTCTTCAGCTAAATTCTCTGCTGTTTTCAAAAATAATTGCTTTTCTGTTTCTGTCATATACTCTAAGAGCAACTGTATACCTTTCCAGTCTGGATTATGTTGTTTTACGATGAACTGAAAATGCTTAGTAACACTCACCGGGTCGCTTCTATAGTCTCTTGCAACTTTTCTCCATTCTCCTAGATCAGTGGTGGAAAAGGGCACCTTAATCATCATTGTTCCTCCATCAGGTCCCACTGCCTCTCGGAGTGGGGCTTGTAAAGCTGTAGGGACAGTCCTAGAGGCAGTTTTCTTCCTTGTGCGGGAAGATATGGGACCGTCCATACAGTGCCTACTGTAATCATGAGACTGGCATAAAAATTGAGATTTTTATAATGCAGCTCATATTTGTTCTTTGCTTTCTTTGTGAGTTCAGGGTTTGGTTTAGGGCACATTGTAATTTTTAGATTTGTTTTAGAATCAAGAAGCTTGGGAGAAAATTTTTGTGATTGGGTTTTCTGGTTTGGTTTTTTTTGTCCATCCATAGTCATTTGTCATAAAGAGCTGAGCATTCAAGGAAATACCAAAACTATTATGATTTGCAAAGTGAAAACCTGTAGTACGTTCTGCACAGATTTGGTCGCCTTCTATTATGCTTAAATTGTGGCCTGTCATGATGGACACCAAACTTCACGCCAAACTTGACATCTGCAGTATTCAGAGTACGTGCATTTGTCAAGCAATGAGCTAGCAAGTGTCTGGAATTGTTAGGTAGCAATGCCTGATTAAAACATGGTCTATATTCATATGAAGCAATCCCAGAAAATGAAGAGGAATTTGCAGCACTTAAAAAAAGACATCATATTTATGCAGTACAATTCAGGTAAACGTAAAAGAGTTCAAAACCTTCCCTCCTTGGCTACCAGTTTTGAGAGAAGTATGGCGTTGTGCGTAGAACAAAGGGATGTCTGTAAAACTTTCCCTGTTGCATGCTCAGTCTGTAAGAACGTTTCATGTTTTGCAGAACTGCTAACAGCTTCAAAGGTTATACAAGCATGGTAGCTTCCCCCACCATCTTTTCAGAAATACGGAAAGCAGGAAAATCCCAGAGTCTGGAAAAGTTGCTGGCAGAATCGTTTGCCCGAGGTAGGTTTAAAATTGAGAGATTCTTGGCCCTCTTCATAATTCATGTAACTAATTTTCCACAAGTTTTCTAGGCTTGCTTCTGTGGGTCCTATGAGAATGCAAAGAGAACAAGTGAAGCTCTAGAAGTAAAATACTTCTCATAAGTTTAATCCCTTTTTTAGTTTAAAAGACCTCATGCACTGTGAACTTGTTTTATAGTCTTCTCCCCAAATGTAGGTGTGGAGAGTCACAGAAAGACATAAATATTGAAGTCTCCAGTAGCTGCATGTTCCCTGTTTTTATTCTAAAGAAATGTTTGGAAGGTATTTTTGAGGAGTTAATGTTGTTTATGTGTTGGGTTTGTTTGGGTTTTTGCTGTGCTGGCTTAATTCTCATTGATTATAGTCTAATTCCTTTGTGTTTCTTTTTACAAAGAAATCCAAGCAATAGTTACCAATATTAACCAAGACAATAGAGTCCTTAATGCCGGGGATCTTTTTTTGTACGTCTTGCCTTTTTTAAGCTGCTCTCCAATTTCTCAGTGGGCAGGAAACTAGATCGCATGTGTTTTTTCCCTTTTGTGTCCGTGCAGAACTCTTGCGTTGAATTTTAACTTCTGTGCTGCCTGTGAATAACGTAGAGAAGTGATACATTGCTTTGTACAGCAATGCACCTTGATTTTGAATGCATGATGAATACCGTGGAAGGAACCAAACGCAAGGAAAGTTTTATGTGAGTGTGTTCCTATATTTCTTTTTTTTTTCTGAATTTGTAACTGCAATTGGGGAGTAAAAAAATTTCAAACCAAAACCAAACTCCTAATCACCCCCGACCTCCTCAAACACCTAGTGTCTTGTCAGCTGTGGAATGACGTCGCTCAGTGAGTTAACCTTGAGGAGAGATTTTGTTTGGTCCAGACTGTGGGCAAAATCCAAGAACTAGCAAAATAAGGTCCTCATTCGCTAGAGCTCTGTGTGGGGAATTGTTATAGGAGAAGAAGTGTTAACTTCTTAGGGCGAGCGGACTTGCATTTGAATCCTGAATTTGTTCTTTTGGCAACACAACATTTTCGCTCTTTCACCCTAAGGAAAACTCTTTTTTTGCCAGTTTCCCATAAAAGCGATCATGAACAACGTTAACTTCATTTGGTAAAACGACTCCTTTTGACAGAAGGGGAAAATATTAACTATGCAATGAGTGGAGTCACAGATGAATCTACCAAGCAGACCACAATGTTTACTCTCACAGGCTTTACTGTATACGAAGCTAGTGGACTCAAGTAATGGATTGATAAGTGTATAAGCATTTGCAGAATGAGGACTTTTCAGTTAATCTTCTGTAAGATTTTTGCCTACACCAGCTTGTACGCCAGGATCCTAGCTCACTTTCTGTGCTTGGGTCTTTGAGTTTGTATCTGCATTCAACTTTGTTTCCAGGAAAACATGTAAAATCTGTGATCATTACAGCATGCCATAATAGTTAATATGCCAGATTTAAGAAAAACACAGCTAAGGAGCTTCCTTCTTCACAACCCCCCAACAAATAAACCCCCAAAATGAAGGAATTCCTTAAACCTAGAAAGAAAGAAATATGCTGTGAGTCACATGTTGCGGTGATGTGGTAGCAGCAGGGTCCTTAGAACCGATGATTTACAAGACCTAATGTCTTTCTGTGGACTTTGAAGGCTGAGTGTTTTGTACTCTAGCAATTTTCTGCTACTGTTATGTATTCACGTAGATCTGTAAGGCAATTGTTGTTACTTTCTTTGCATAGTCTGGTAAAATACTTGTATAATAGGAAAATTATGTTTTTGTGCTACTCTCCTTGGGAAACAGAAACTAAGCCTGCCATTAGATGCCAGGCCACAGTCGTTGACGGAGCAGGGTAGTGTATCTTACATTTTGTGCTACACTTGGTCAAGTCTCATCTCTATCGTATTCGCTGTTACTTTATTAAATTTAGTATCTGCACTTTCTATTTCCAGACAGGCCTCTCATTCAGAGCACAGAGGCATGGTTCTCTCTGCGTCTGGCTTCCCGTCCCTATCTTTTCATTCCTTCCTCTCCTCCCTGTAGCCTACTGCTATCGTTTTCTTTCACCAGCTCTCTCTCTGCCGGGCTCCGGAACCCTGTTTTTTCATTTCTCCCTGTCTGTCTTGTAGCTCCTCAGTACTTTTTCTTTCCCTGGCTCCCTGTCCCTGTTTCTTCCTTCCTGGCCCTGTAGCACGCTCTGATTCTGTTCCATTCTCTGCCTCTGCTTTCCCAGCAATCTGTCCCTTGCTTTTAATTCCTCCCTCTCCACACTGTCGCCTGTGTGGTCTCTTGCCTTTCTCCGTCGCTGGCTGGCTGGCTGTCCCTGCTCATTCATTCCTCCCTCTCCCCCCTGCAGCGCCTGTCGCTTTTGTCCGTTCTCCATCTCCCTGTCTCTGGCTCCCTGATGACCCTATTTTGGACTCCCACCACCCATCCACCCCCTTCTTTCCATGCTCATTGCTCTTCTTGTTGCTCTCCAGCTCTCTTTTTTCCCCAGCTCCCTGTACGGTGCAGATATGGGGGTTGTTTTGGTGGTGTTCCCCGCCCCTTACCTCCGTGTTTCACTGTCCTGGCTCCCCATTGTTTCATTCCTCCTTTCGGCTCGGTTGCCACTTTTTTGTCTCTCCCTCTCTCCTGGTCTGACTCCCTGCCCCCGGTCTCCTCTCTTGTAGCGTCCCGTGCCTCACACCTCGTTTTCGGCGGCCTCCCCCTGCCCAGCAGCCCATGGCTCCGGGAGCCGCCCGCCCGCCTGTTCCCTGCCGCGCCGAGGAGCACGGCTCCGGGAAGGACTGCCGGGGTGTCCCCGGGGCAGGCCCCGAGCCCCGGGGCAGCCCCGCTCCCGGGCCTTGTCATGCGCCGCCTCCTTTGCCCTCGCGGCTGCGTTCGCCCTCGCTTTGCCCCGGGGGAGGGGCTGTGCCGGAGCTCGGGGCAGGAGGGGATGCCCTGGGGTGGGGGTCGGGCGCTGGCCCCCTGTTCCAGCTGGGCTCCAGCTGTGGGCCGGGGCTGGAGGAGCCCCAGGTGCGGGCGGTGAGGCCGGTGGGGACGGACGCTCCCTGCACAGGGGTGGCTGCCGGGGGAGGGGCTGGTGCTGCTGCTGCCCTACTCCCGGTGGCCGTGGAGGGGCCGGGGGGAGCCAAGGGTGGAGCGGTCGCCCGGCCTGACCGGGCTGCGGCTGCAGCGAGAAAGAAGGTGAGCAGGGCCGCCCGATCGACCTGAGGCAGGGCGGCGGGGTCCGCGTCGGAGGCACGGAGCAGAGGGGTGTGCGAGCCGGCGGAGGGGTCCACCCGGAACTACGCTGCAGAGGGCGGGTGAGCGCTCGCATCTCGGCGGGGATGGGGGGGTGGAAGACGGTGTCCTCGCAGGGTGAGCCAGCAGGACAGGCTGCGTCTCGCGGCATGGCGGGAGCCGTAGTCCTGAGGCACGGGGTTTGCTCTCGGCCATGTTCGTTCCCCGCCATGCCGGGAAGCGTGGTCTTCCGGGCGGTCACGTTGTGCTTGCTAGTGCATGCCGGGAGATGTAGTTTTTGCGACGCGGGTTCCCGGGCATGCGTGGTGGTGTGCCTCCTCGCCGCCCTCAGTGCTGCCGCCCTGTGACCAAAATTAGGTACTGCAGCTCGGCAGCTGCGCATGCGCGGTACAGCACCTCGTCGCTCAGAAGCTGCGCATGCGCGATGGGCGCATTGCCGCATCTCGCGAGGCACGCATGCGCGGTGGGGAACCTCGCCGCAGCTGGGAAGCCGCGCATGCGCGGCGGCGCCTAAGTGACGCACGCTGCCGGCCGCCGGTAACCGCGATGCCGTTCTGCGGTCCCTGCGCGCTCCTTGCTACTTCCCGGTAAGGTCGCGCCGTTGCCGCCCCATGTGCGCAACGTGGGCGGGTGCTCGCCCTGCAAAATGAGGCACGGCCGCCGGGTGCTCGCTGCTACTGCAGCCCGGCGTTCGCGCACCGCCCCTCGCCCCTGCGGCGCGCCGCCGGCGTCCGGCGCATGCGCGGTGCGCGGGAGCAGCATGGCGGCGCAGCGGGGTCCCGGTCCCGGCGGGCGTGAAGGGCCGGGACCACCGGTGAGGCGAGCGAGCCCCTGGGGCGGGTGCGGGGCGTCTCCTGTATTTCCGTATTTTATATAATCGTATAACTATTATACGTATAACTATTATTATATAACTATTAAACTATAAAAATACGAAACACTGTTTCCATTGTTGCCACACAATGCCATTGTTGCCAAACAACGGCGCTGTTTCCATCGGTGCCAAACAATGCAACCGTTGCAATTTTTGCCAAACAATGCCATTGTTGCCAAACAATGCCACTGTTTCCATTGTTGCCACACTGCCATTGTTGCCAAACAATGCCACTGTTTCCATTGTTGCCAAACAATGCCATCGTTGCCATTGTTGCCACACAATGTCATTGTTTCCACACAATGTCACCGTTCCCATTGTTGCCAAACAATGCCACTGTTTCCATTGTTGCCTAACAATGCCACCGTTGCTATTGTTGCCATAGAATGCCATTGTTGCCAAACAATGCCACTGTTTGCATTGTTGCCAAACAATGCCATTGTTGCCAAACAATGCCACTGTTTCCTTTGTTACCACACAATGCCATTGTTGCCAAACAATGGCACTGTTTCCATTGTTGCCAAACAATGCCACCGTTGCCATTGTTGCCACACAATGCCATTGTTGCCAAACAATGGCACTGTTTCCATTGTTGCCAAACAATGCCACTGTTTCCATTGTTGCCACACAATGCCATTGTTGCCAAACAATGGCACTGTTTCCATTGGTGCCAAACAATGCAACCGTTGCCATTGTTGCCAAACAATGCCACCGTTGGCATTGTTGCCACACAATGCCATTGTTGCCAAACAATGCCAATGTTTCCATTGTTGCCAAACAATGCCACTGTTTCTATTGTTGACAAACAATGCCACCATTGCCATTGTTGCCACACAATGCAATTGTTACCGAACAATGCCACCGTTGCCATTGTTACCAAACAATGCCATTTTTGCAACACAATGCCACTGTTTCCATTGTTGCCACACAATGCCATTGTTGCCAAACAATAGCACTGTTTCCATCGGTGCCAAACAATGCAACCGTTGCAATTCTTGTCAAACAATGCCACTGTTGCCTAACAATGCAACCGTTGGCATTGTTGCCACACAATGCCACTGTTGCCTAACAATGCAACCGTTGGCATTGTTGCCACACAATGCCACTGTTGCCTAACAATGCAACCGTTGGCATTGTTGCCACACAATGCCACTTTTGGCAAACAATGGCACTGTTTCCATTGTTGCCAAACAATGCCACCGGTGCCATTGTTGCCACACAATGCCATTGTTGCCAAACAATGCCACTGTTTCCATTGTTGCCAAACAATGCCACCGTTGCCATTGTTTCCACAGAATGCCATTGTTGCCAAACAATGCCACCGTTGCCATTGTTGCCAAACAATGCCACTGTTTCCATTGTTGCCAAACAATGCCACTGTTGCCATTGTTGCCAAACAATGCCATTGTTGCCACACAATGCCACTGTTTCCATTGTTGCCACACAATGCCACCGTTGCCATTGTTGCCACCGGTGCCATTGTTGCCACACAATGCCATTGTTGCCAAACAATGCCACTGTTTCCATTGTTGCCAAACAATGCCACCGTTGCCATTGTTTCCACAGAATGCCATTGTTGCCAAACAATGCCACTGTTGCCATTGTTGCCAAACAATGCCACTGTTTCCATTGTTGCCAAACAATGCCACTGTTGCCATTGTTGCCAAACAATGCCATTGTTGCCACACAATGCCACTGTTTCCATTGTTGCCACACAATGCCACCGTTGCCATTGTTGCCACACAATGCCATTGTTGCCAAACAATGCCACCGTTGCCATTGTTGCCAAACAATGCCATTGTTGCCACACAATGCCAGTGTTTCCATTGTTGCCACACAATGCCATTGTTGCTAAACAATGGCACTGTTTCCATTGGTGCCAAACAATGCAACCGTTGTTTCCATTGTTGCCACACAATGCCATTGTTGCCAAACAATGGCACTGTTTCCATTGTTGCCAAACCATGCCATTGCTGCCAAACAATGGCACTGTTTCCATTGGTGCCAAACAATGCCGCTGTTGCCATTGTTGCGTAACAATGCCACTGTTGCCATTGTTGCGTAAACAATGCCACTGTTCCCATTGTTGCCAGACAATGCCATTGATGCCAAACACCACCATTGTTTCCATTGTTTCCAAAGAATGACGTTGTTGTCGTCGCGTACCGCTGTTCTTCCTGCCACCCTATGCCGGCGGGTTTCTTTAGGTGTACGCGGTGCTTAGGCGTCCTCGGCCATCACTTAGGCCGGGCTAGCGGAGCAGGCGTCCCGAGTGACCCTTCCCCACACCGTTCCCCGCTCTCCCGCCCACGCCAGCGCTGCTGCACCCGGTGTCCCTGTCCCCTGCTTCCACTTCTGCCTCTACCCACCCCCGGCCCAGCGCGGGCGTGTCGTGGTTTAGCCCCAGCCAGCAACTACGCACCACGCAGCCGCTCACTCACTCCCCCATGGTGGGACGGGGGAGAGAATTGGAAGAGTAAAAGTGAGGAAACTCATGGTTTGAGATAAAGACAGTTTAATAAGTAAAGCAAAAGCCGCGCACGCAAGCAAAGCAAAACAAGGAATTTGTTCACCACTCCCCATGGGCAGGCAGGTGTTCAGCCATCTCCAGGGAAGCAGGGCTCCGTCACACGTAATGGTTTCTTGGGAAGACAGACGCCATAACTCCGAACGTCCCTCCACCCCTTCCTTCTTCTTTGTCCCAGCTTTATATACCGAGCATGACGTTATATGGTAGGGAATATCTCTTTGGCCAGCCTGGGTCAGCTGTCCTGGCTGTGTCCCCTCCCAGCTTCCCGTGCACCCCCAGCCTGCTCGCTGCAGGCCAGCATGAGAAGCTGGACTGTCTTTGACTACTTAGCAACAACTCAAAACATCAGCACCTTATCAACATTTTTTCATCCCAAATCCAAAACATAGCCTCACGCTAGCTTCTATGAAGAAAATTAACTCTACCCTGGCTGAAACCAGGACAGGGCGTCATCGGGCTCGTTAATCGTGGCTGCCTCGGGGCTCGCGAAACGGATCGCGTGCAGGAGCGGCCGGCCTCGCGGCGAGTCCCTGCAACCGCCTGGCTGCTGGGGGGGGCCGCTGCCTCGCGCCCGCCGTGCGAGTGCACCGAGGGCTCCCCTCGTGCCTTCCGGTCCTAATCCGTCACAGCCAGCCAGGATCTTCTTTCCCAGGTGTGCTTCTAACGACAGGCCCAGGAAAGGACAGGGCCGCGTGAGCCATGGACGCTGTCGCTCCCGGGTGCGCCGCACCTGACGTACACGGGCAGTCGAATGTCTAGGGCTTGTTCGGTGGGCCTGACCATGTGAGAGATGTGGGGCCCAAATACTGAATGGCCAGAGGAATCTGGTGCCATCAGTCTGGACGCAGGTGATCCTTCCTTTGGAGGCGGTTACAAATTCTGAATCCTCCTAATCCCGTTTTTATGGTATTGTGGGCGGTGCGGGAAAAGGATAAAATGCAGCTACTTCCCAGCTCCAGGCTGGAATACCCAGGAGCCTGATGTCACGTTCAGCTGGCGTTAAGCCCTCACCAAAATTCACCTTGGCTCTGAGCCCTGCTGAAAATTGGCACGGCTGGAGCTGTAGCACTACCAGCTATCGTACCGTGTTCTGTGCGGCTCTCACTGTTCCTTTGCTCTTCCCTGTGTGCCAGAGATTCCGGCAGCACCTGGGAAGAGCTGACAGCAGCACCAGGTAACGGGAAGCTGACCCTGTTTTGACCAGCTCGTGTGAGGTCTGTGCTGCTCTTGTTGGAGAGTGTTCGGTCTGGGCTACTTCTCGTTGCCATTCGACTCGCCGTGCCTGTAGGAGGACTGGAATCGGGCACGTTATCCGGTGCCTCATTTATCTGAGGAAAGCGAAAGAACTCCTGTAAAAGGCAACTGGCGCGTGAAGTAACCTCCCTGATGCGCTTCCTTTGGACCATGTACAGGCAGCGCTCTGTTTCTAAAGTTTCAGTTATGTCGGTGAGTGCGACTACGGTCACCTCTTTCTTTGTACGAATAGAGGGGACCAGAGGGCCAGGAAAGGGCACGGCGAGACCCTTCAGCTCTCAGCGATTAGCCAAACAGCAAACCAGGAATACTTTTGTTCTGTCTGTCAGTTGTCAGGAGGCCGTACCTGTTGTTGGGTAACAACTGGGAGGATGAACACCTACTTCTTAATTTCCAGATCTGAGTGCCACAGTCACTCTATACCGGGTTACCGTTTAGGAAAAGTCAGAAAGCTTCGCTAAGTAAAATGTGACCTAGTGGATGAGGGAAAGGCTATGGGTGTTGTCCACCCGGACTTTAGTAAAGCCTTTGGCACCCTCTCCCACAGCATTCTCCTGGAGAAAGTGGTGGCTCGTGGCTTCGACAGGTTCACTCTCTGCTGGGTAAAGAACTAGTTCTTTGATTTCGCCACAGTCAGGAACAGCAAAATCTCTCCTCAAGGTTAACCTCCACAGACACGTCATTCTACAGCTGACAAGACACTAGGTGTTTGAGGAGGTAGGGGGTGATTAGGAGTTTGGTTTTGGTTTGAATTTTTTTTATGCCCCAGTTTCAGTTACAAATTAAGGAAAAAAAATATAGGAACACAGACACACATAAAACTTTCCTCAGGAAAATAGCACAGGGAACTGGGAAAAAAGAGAGCTGGAGAGCAAGAAGAACAGCAATGAGCATGGAAAGAAGGGGGTGGGTGGGTGGGGGGAGTCCAAAATAGGGTCATCAGGGAGCCAGAGACAGCGAGAGGGAGAACGGACAAAAGCGACAGGCGCTGCAGGGGGGAGAGGGAGGGATGAATGAGCAGGGACAGCCAGCCAGCCAGCGACGGAGAAAGGCAAGAGACCGCACGGGCGACAGCGCGGAGAGGGAGGAATGAAAAGTGAGGGACGGGGAGCTGGGAGAGCAGAGGCGGAGAAAGAAACGGCATCACAACGTGCTACGCGGCCAAGACGGAAGAAATGGGGACAGGGAGCCAGACAAAGAGAGCCAGGGCAAAAAAAAGTACGGACAGAGAGAGAGGAACGGAAAAATGGGGTTCCGGAGCCAGGCAGAGAGAGAGATGGTGAAAGAAAACGATAGCGATGGGCTACAGGGAGGAGAGGAAGGAGTGAAAAGGTAGGGGCGAGGAGCCAGACGCAGAGAGAACCGTGCCTCCGTGCTCTGAACGAGAGGCCCGTCTGGAAATGGAAAGTGCAGATACTAAATTTAATAAAATAATGGGGAACACGACATAGCGGAGACTTGACCAAGCGTAGCACAAAATGTAACATACACTACCCTGCGCCGTCAACTGCTGCAGCCCAGCGTCTAATGGCAGGCTTACTTTCTATTTTCCAAGGAGAGTACCACAAAAATGTAATTTTCAGATTATACAAATATTTTATGAGATGGTACAAAAACGGTAACTCAAATTGCCTTACAGATCTACGTGAATACATAACAGCAGCAGGAAATTGCTAGACTACAAAACACTCAGCCTTCAAAGTCCACAGAAGGACATTAGGTCTTGTAAATAATCAAAGACCCAGATGCTGACACATCTCCGCAACATGTGAGCCGCAGCGTATTTTGTTCTTTCCAGGTTTAATGAATTCATTCATTTGGGGGGGGTTATATTTGTTGGGGGTTTGTGAAGAAGGAAGTTCTTTACCTCTGCCTATGTCTTAATTCTGCCATTCCAATGCAAATCGTAACAGTTTTGTCTTTCAGTGCGTTAACCCTCAGCATCTATTTCCACAATTTCATAACCAGCTCCATCTAGTACTTTCCATTCCCTTCCGAGCACAGGACTGTGCCACCTGTGATGCGACACATAAGGGACTCTACAACAATTCCAAGAGCTAATCCCAGGAAACCCAGGGTTAAAGTTCTCAGTTTCATATTTGATTTTCAGAATATTTAGAACTTTGATGGATATGACATCACGTTTTCCTTAAACCAGCTGATTGCAAACTGCTGCACTGGGCGAGAACACCATAAACAGTTTAAGACGAACGGCCACGCTCCTAAGTAAAACAATAAACCCAGCGCACGGGATCCGCGCAGCCTCTGCTTCGGCCTTCGCCTCTCGCCGTCTGCCGCCAAAGCTGCTGCCGCATCCTGCGCGCCACGCGTAGCAGGTTTCCAGCCACGGCCTGAAAGGCGGTAAGGGTAAAATACGAGAAAATGTGCCATTACGCTCTGCAGTTATGGTTAATTCAGGTCCTGGTTTACAGTCCGGTTACGGAGTAAAGCTGCAGACTTTACATCACGTATTTGCCATTCAATATGCCAGATGTATAAAAAAGCCCGATATTTTAGAAAGTGGCACAAAGCTAATTCACAACCACCACATGAAGGACAGCTATAGGAGTAATAATAATAAAAAAAAGACACTGATTAGCCTCACTATTTTCAGCAGATGACTATCTCAGCCACTTGATGGTCAGTCCTGGCAACAAATGCATCTGTTACAACCAAACGGGTGCCTTCCCTGCTCTCGCTACCCCTTGATTTTAGATATAAATAGCCTTTAAAACAATCAGGTCTGCTCCAGGAACAGAAACCAAAGGTTATTAACTACTGTGGCATGCTGTAATGATCACAGATTTGATGTGTTTTCCTGGAAACAAAGTTGAATGCAGAAACAACGCAAAGACCCAAGCACAGAATATGAGCTAGGATCCTGGCGTACAAGCTGGTGTAGACAGAAACGTTACAGAAAAGAAGGCTAACTGGAAAGTCCTCGTTTTGCAAATGCTTACACGCTTACCAATCCATTACTTGAATCCACTAGCTTCGGATACAGTAAAGCCTGCGAGAGTAACTGTCGCGGTCTGCTTGGTAGATTCACCCGTGACTCAGTTCGCTGCCTACTCAATATTTTCCCTTTCTGTCAAAAGGAATTGGTTTACCAAATGAAGCTCACATCGTTCATCATCGCTTTTATGGGAAACTGGCATAAAAAAAAAAGAAAAGAGTTTTCCTTAGGGTGAAAGAGGGAAAATGTTGTGTGGCCAAAAGATCAAATGCAAGTCCACTCACGCCCTAAGAAGTTAAGACCTCCTCTCCTATAACAATTCCCCACACAGAGCTCTAGAGAACGAGAACCTTGTTTTGCTAGTTCTTGGATTTCGCCCACAGTCAGGAACAAAAAAAATGTCTCCTCAAGTTTAACTGACAGAGACACGTCATTCTACAGCTGACAAGACACTAGGTGTTTGAGGAGGTAGGGGGTGATTAGGAGTTTGGGTTTGGTTTGAATTTTTTTTACGCCCCAATTTCATTACAAATTAAGGAGGAAAAAAAAAAAGAAATATATGCACACAGACACACGTAAAACTTTCCTCGCGTTTGGTTCCTTCCACAGTAGTCATCATGCATTCAAAATGAAGGCGCATCGCTGTGCAAAGCAACGTACCACTTCTCCGCATTATTCACAGGCGACACAGAAGTTCAACACACGAGTTCTGCGAGGACACAAAAGGGAAAAAACCACACACCATCTAGTTTCCTGCCCACTGAGAAACTGGAAAGCAGATTAAAAAAGGCAAGACATACAAGAAAAGATCCATGGCATTAAGAACTCTATTTTCTTGGTTAATATTGGTAACTGTTCCTGGGATTTCTTTGTAAAAAGAAACACAAAAGAATTAGACTATGATCAATGAGAACTAAGCCAGCAGGGTAAAAACCCAAACCCACCCAACACATACACAACTTGAACTCCTCAAAAACAGCTTCCAACCATTTCCTTAGAGGAAAAACGGGGAACATGCAGTTACTGGAGAATTCACTAGTTATGCCTTTCTGCGACTCTCCCCACCTACATTTGGGGAGAAGACTATAAAACAAGTTCACAGTGAATGAGGTCCTTTAAACTAAAAATAGATTTAACTTATGAAAAGTATTTTACTTTTATATCAGAAAGCACTACAGTTTTTTACATTGCAAGTCATGAAAGTTTTGGTATTTCCTTGAATGCTCAGCAATTTACAACAAATGATTACGGATGGACAAAAGAAAAAAGCCAACCACCACAAAAATTCTTTCCTAAGCTTCTTGATTATAAAAGAAATCTAAAAAATACAGTGTACCCTTACAAGCCCTGAGCTCACAAAGAAAGCAAAGAACAAATATGAGCTGCATTATAAAAATCTCAATTTTTATGCCAGTCTCATGATTACAGTAGGCACTATTCAGGATATAAAAACATTTGGAGTTTGCCTACTCATGGGTCTTCCATAGCTTTCAGGGAAGCTTTCAAAGAGAAGCAGAAGTCTAACTCATCACCAACCAACTACTACTGTAGCAAGCCATCCTTTCTAAATCTGTCACACAGAATGCATGATTTTTACTTCAGATACATGTATTCATAAGCTCTACACACACACCTCTTCTGTGGACAGGAGTGGATGTTCTCCAAACACAGGCAGGAAAACAGGAACACAGAGGATTCACTGGAATTGCTACAACTGCTGAGCTAAGTGAGAAACACCCTTGATAACCATTTCCCCCCAGTGGTTTGTGACTGCAGCACCACTGGCACTTAGTCATAAGCTTGAGACTTTTGCCTTAGTATTAAAAAAACAAACCACGGATCCACAGCTCCGCTCCCCTGGACGGTCCCATATCTTCCCGCACAAGGAAGAAAACTGCCTCTAGGACTGTCCCTACAGCTTTACAAGCCCCACTCCGAGAGGCAGTGGGACCTGATGGAGGAACAATGATGATTAAGGTGCCCTTTTCCACCACTGATCTAGGAGAATGGAGAAAAGTTGCAAGAGACTATAGAAGCGACCCGGTGAGTGTTACTAAGCATTTTCAGTTCATCGTAAAACAACATAATCCAGACTGGAAAGATATACAGTTGCTCTTAGAGTATATGACAGAAACAGAAAAGCAATTAATTTTGAAAACAGCAGAGAATTTAGCTGAAGACCATTACAAGATCACGAGGGGGGATGTCAAAGAATATTTCCTCTCCGAGACCCAAAATGGGACACTAATCTGCCCATATGGAGAGGCTACAGGAATATCAAGACTGGATTTTGAAGGGAATGGAAAGGGCTATTCCCAAAACCACAAACTGGTCAGCTCTATATGCAGTTAAACAAGGTCCTTCTGAGTCCCCATCCGAGTTCCTGGATCGATTGAGGGATGTAATGCGCCGTAGCACACCGCTGGATCCTGGGTCAGAGGTAGGAATACAACAAATAGTCTCCCTGTTCTTGGGTCAGTCTACGGGGGACATTAGGCACAAACTCCAGAAGCTGCGCCCTACAGAAGGTAGAAATCTGGAAGTGTTGCTGGGTGAAGCGTGGAGAGTATTTAGTAATAGAGAGGAAGAATATAGACAAGGGCAAAGAAGAAGGATAGCAGTTGTCAGGGAAGAGGAGGAAGGGAGGCCTAGACGAGAACCGTCTTGATTAGGTAAGGATCAATGTGCGTTGTGTAAGAAATTTGGTCATTGGAAAGGGGGGTGTCCAAGAAACAAGGCAAAGAGGCGAAGCCACCAGACAGGAAGAATAGTAGCCCATGTGAAAAAGGATTGACAGGGACCTGGGGAATCTACCCTAGCAGATCCACTGGTTATAATGAGGCTGGGGAAGGAAGAACAAGAAGTAGAATTTTTGGTTGACACAGGGGCAACATACTTGGTTTTACATCAAGCCTTGATGCCCCTGGGAAACGACTATATCATGGTAAAAGGAGCGACTGGCCAAAGTGAAAAGGCATATTTTTGTAAACCTTTGAAGTATAAATTGGGAAAACAATGGGGTATCCACAAATTCCTACATAGGCCCAACTCCCCAAAGCCACTTTTGGGAAGAGATTTGTTAGAACAATTGGGTGCAAAAATTACATTTGAAAAAGGAGAAATTACTCTGGAAGTAAAAGATCAGCAATATATCCAGATACTGAGACTATTCTTAACCAGTCTGCCCGCAGAAGGGAAGGTAAGGAAGGAATTCGGCCAGTGATTGGATGATTTTTATAAATAGGATTACTGAAAAACTGTGAGTCTGATTTCAACACCCCTGTATTACCTGTTCGTAAACCTGACGGGTTGTATAGTGTGGTCCAGGATCTACGGGCCGTAAATAAAATAACTGAGGACCTTTACCCCGCAGTAGCAAATCCATATACCCTGTTGACCATATTAACACCTGAACTAACTTGGTTTACTGTTTTAGATCTGAAGGATGCCTTCTTTTGCCTCCCTCTCCATGAAGCCAGCCAAAAATGATTTGCATTTGAATGGGAAAACCCCAAAAGTGGTCGCAAGACTCAGCTCACTTGGACGGTGTTGCCACAAGGATTTACGAACAGTCTACCATCTTTGGCAATGAGCTCGCAAAAGACTTGGAATCTTGGGAAATACCGTCTGGAGAAAGGAAACTGTTACGATACGATTGTATGATCTGGACGGGCAAAGGGAGCACACGAGCCTTTGAGCTACTAAAGAAAGCTTTGGTGTCGGCTCCGGCCTTAGAGCTCCCCGATGTGAGTAAACCGTTTTTTTCTTTTTTCTCACGAGAAACAGGGAATTGCTCTGGGAATATTAGCACAAGATCTGGGCCCCTATCGACGAGCAGTTACCTACTTTTCCAAACAGTTAGACGCAACTGCGAAGGGTTGGCCTGGATGCTTGAGAGCAATTACAGCTGTAATATTGAATGTACAAGAAGCCCGAAAATTTACTCTGGGCCAGAAGATGACTGTTTTAGTGTCTCACACAGTGTCCGCAGTGCTGGACGCAAAGGGTGGGCACTGGCTTTCTCCACAAAGATCCCTGAGATATCAGGCTATACTGATAGAACAGGATGATGTGGAGGTCGTAGTTACTAACATTGTCAACCCAGCTTCTTTCCTTAGTGGAAACACGGGAGAACCAGCGCATCATGACTGTTTGGAGACTATTGAAACAACGTACGCAAACCGACCAGATCTAAAAGACAACCCTATGGAAAGCGGAGAAAACTGGTTCACAGGTGGAAGCAGCTATGTCCTGAGTGGTAAAAGACACGTGGGATATGCCATTACCACTAGTCAAGAAATAATAGACCTTTGCCCATAAATACCTCTGCACAGAGCGCAGAAATAATTGCTCTGACCCGAGCCTTGGAAGTGGCTCAAGGCAAAGTTGTGAATATTTATACAGACTCAAGATATGCCTTCGGAGTTGTGCACGTGCATGGAACAATCTAGGAGGAAAGAGGGTTACTGAGCTCTCAAGGGAAAACTATTAAGCATGCAAAAGAGATTTTGAGACTGTTGAAAGCAGTCCAACTTGCTGAGAAGGTGGCGATTATGCATATTAAGGCTCACCGGAAAGTGAGCTCGGAATTGGAGAGAGGAAATGAGCTGGTGGACAGAGAGGCAAAACAGGTAGCTAAAACAGACATAAAAACAGGAGGAGCTTTAGTCCCTGACGGCGAATCTGCCTAGAAGATAAGCCAAAATATACCGAGGAAGATCAAAACCTTATCACAGATCTGGAAGGGTCATATAACAAAGAAGTGTGGGCTTATACCCCACAAGGAAAAGTGGTTATTCCCTCCTGCCTAATATGGCATTTGGTAAGGGAAGAACATAGGAAAAGGCATTGGGAGATGGAGACTCTATATAAACATTTAATTAGAGAAAGTGTGGCCAGAAATTTGTATACTATGGTGAGACAGAAAACTCAACAACGTGATCTTTGCCTCCAAACTAATCCCAAGAATACCGCCAAGCCAGAAATGGGCCAGATTGGGAAAGACAATGGGCCTGGGCAACAATGACAGATTGATTTTATAGAACTTCCAAGAAAAGGGGGGTATCGATATTTATTGGTATTAACTGATACCTTTTCAGGTTGGCCAGAGGCATTCCCAAGCAGAACAGCTAAAGCTCGGGAGACAGCTAAAGCATTGATACAAGAGATAATACCACGTTTTGGAGTTCCAGCAACTATATCCTCTGACAGAGGACCACATTTTGCCTCTGTTGATCCAGCATTTCAGTTACTTAATTATACTGGCCTCCCGGTTCCGCTAGGGACAGGGTGGTACTGGTTGTGTGGTACAGCAGCTCAGAAAACTTTACCTCTGAGGTGGTGGGGAGCATGTACTTTGGACACCCTGGTTCCCAACATCACTATTATTGATAAAACAACACAGAATCCCGTGAGAAGAAACTGAAGGGTGAGTAAGCCCTTAATAGAAAAGCCGACAAGCTCTCATAGCTTTGTGCGGTGGCTAATCCCATTTCTGGGGGTTAGCGAGTTAGAAAAAGCTATAATAAACATCTCGGTTGTAATAGAGATAATCGAGAATAAAACTATAGATGCCATCAGGAAACTCCAAGAAGAAACTACTAGTTTATCGAAAATAGTATCACAAAATCGTATGGCTCTAGATTTAATATTAGCCTCACAGGCAGGGGTGTGCACAGTAATCAATGTCAGCTGTTGCATGTATGTAGACCAAAGTGGGTGAATATCTGCTGACTTACGGGAGATCAGAGAACAAGCAAAAATCCTACGTGAAGTAACTCCAGATGACACCTTTTGGGGGTTTTCTGAGCTGTGGGAAAGTTAACCTCTTGGTTTACCAAACCTATCATGGTTACAACGATTATTTGTTACTTGAATAATTATTGTGGTTCTATCCATAGCGCTTTGTGTTATAGTTCGATGTGCCCTGTGGTGTTTCCGGAACACAGGGGACTCCTACAGCGGATGGAAGAGGAACCAGTTACGCCGCAGGCTTGAGTCTTACCAGTATTTTGAAAAGATGCTGGATAAGGATGTGATAAATGATTTAGTCCCAAACAGGATTCCAATTCAAATTTACAATTTATTAAGCGAATAGAGGCAAGCAAACAGCGCTGGGTGCTCCGGGAGTCTCCGCTCCACCAAGATGCACGCGGTACAGTTACTGTTCTTGGTTTATATCCTGTCTGCTAATACGTATTCATGAATAGGCGTGTCTTCTTCGGCGCATGCCCTCTTCTCCTTCTAGAGTCTTGTCAAATCTTCCTCGGCGTGCCCCCAGGATGACCCCAAACTTTATGCATGCACTTTACAAGTTTCTCTTTACACAATACTATGCGGTCAGTGGTCAAACTGGTTTGAGCTGATATACCAGCAAAGTAGTTTAACTTTCTTCTGTAAAATACCCCTTTTTATGGTGCAGGAGAAATCCATAAAAGTACAGAAGATTACACTTCATCACACGAATCAGATGAACATATTTCACAATCCCCCATCTTCTTCTTTATAGTATTGATTCGTGTTTTCATTTCCAATTGAGTACTGCAGATATCTGCATTCCTTGTATAACCGAGTAGATTAATCTAGTAACAATCCCCCACATATCCCCAGTACAACTATCCCGATTTTAGTAAGCCAATCACCACCCATAAAATCTCCCCAAAATCCTCCTAGATTGACTCCTTTCCAAGTTTGTCTCTCAGGAGGCCATTCGTTATACACCTGGCTCTCCCTGATTTATGGGTAACAGGAAAAAAACCTAGGTTTTATTGTTCCAATTCCTTGACAAATATGATTACAGGTACAGGCTGTACAATTAGAAAAGGTCCTCACTTTTTCCATTTTTCTGGGGTAAACCCCAGCTGGACTTGTTCCAATATTGACTACAGTTATTTGCCGTAGTCAGAGTCAAGGAACTCACCCCAAGTAGAACTAGAAGAGGTCCGGTCAGGGCCATAGTGGTCGGCGGTCACAGCCCGAAGGGGTTGCAGCCCTTGGCAGACCCTTTTTAAGCCGCAATACCAGTTCCCCTCCGGTCTTGCCCTCTCCTTTCCTTTAAGGGGGTGCTTTCTTAGTACCCAAATTAATTGAGCACTGCTTGCGAAGGCCAGAGCTTTGATATATCGGTGGTTTGGCCAGACCTGAGCACTTGCCCGAGCCTGGCGATCCTCTTTATTTGCAAGGCTTTATGGCTACAGAAAACTGCCAGTTAGCCTGCAACACTAATCTTACAAATACACACCACCTTCTACACAAAGGACAAATTCTAGTTCCAGCTCCTTTTTCCTGTTCTTCTTTTGCCAACAACTCCTTCCGATTATATTCGTTTGGAGTACCCATTGTTGTTTCCTATTACCCTTTCCCATTGTTTTCCAAACTTGGGGATTACTTATATTGCTCTCCATAGCTTCCCATGGCCATCGTTCACCTTGATTTGTTCCACCACAAACGTAACAATTAGCTATATTCAATGACTTAGCAATGTTTTCAGCAAGATTTACAAATAGATTTTTAGCAACTGTGGGAATTTCATGTTTCACTGCTGTTTCTATTACAGGAGTAGCCGCAATAAAATTCCCACAGCAATTTAGTCAGATGTGACTTTCCACTCCTTCACTGGACCTTTCACTCGCGGCACATGTGTCCATCCTTTTTCAGCAGTTCTCACAGCTGTTTCTGTAGTTAATAAAACAAGGAAAGGTCCTTCCCAGAGGGGAGATAGGTTTCCTTCTTTCCATGTTTTTGTCAGAATTTTATCTCCTGGTTCTAACTGATGAATTGCAAATCCTAAAGGTGGTGTTTGGGCCACCATCCCAATCTCTCTTAATTCTTTTAATCTTTTTCCAAGGGTAATTATATATTGTTGGATACTATGATGCTCAATTACATTGTTCCCCAGAGGCATTCCTTGAAAATAAGGCACGCCATATAACATTTCATATGGCGATAATCCAGTCTCACTGTATGGTTTAGTTCTTACATTTAGAAGTGCCAATGGTAAACATTTCGTCCAGGGCATTTGCGTCTCAATCATTAATTTAGCCAATTGTTGTTTTATTGTTTGATTCATTCTTTCTACCTTCCCCGAGCTTTGTGAGTGCCACGGAGTGTGGTATTCCCACTGAATACCTAATGATTGACATAATAGTTTTATTATTTTAGAAGTAAAATGTGTGCCCTGGTCAGAATCAATGTACTGGATTATCCCATATCTAGGTATCAAATGTTCCAATAAAATTTTTACCACCATCTGTGCCGTAGCTCGTGCTACAGGGTACGCTTCTACCCACTGTGTTAAATGATCTACTATTACCAATAAATATTTTATCCTCCCTACCTTAGGCAATGCAGTGAAATCGACTTTCTCAAAAGGTCTGTAAGCTGTTTTTCTCCCTCCCGTGGCTGTTTGTCCAAACACTGTCTTATTTACCTTTTGACAGGTTAAGCAACCTTGTGTAATTTGCTTTGCTATTTCAAAAATTCCAATACCACCAAATTGTTTAAGAAAATGATCACTTAACGCTTTTGTACCCCAATGTGTTTGCACACGCAAACGTTCTAATATTCGCCTGGTGTAGGCTTTTGGCAACATTTCTCGCCCATCGGGCAGTGTCCATTTTCCTTGTTCTAATTTAGCTCCTATTTTCTCCAATTTTGTTTGTTCTTCTGGGGCAAACAACTTCTCTCTTTCCTCTCGTCCTTCTTTGCTGGTGTCCTCCTTTGTTTGTATGACATTAATTTTGGCAACTTTAGTCCTCAAGGCTGCTTCCTGGGCCTCTTTATCTGCTAAGTTATTTCCTCTAGTTCGGTAATCTAATCCCTTTTGGTGTCCCCTCACATGTACCACTGCTATCTCCTTTGGTTCTCTTAAAGCCTTTAAAATTTTTACTATTAATTCTTGATGTATTAAATTCCTCCCTTGAGTATTAATCATACCTCTTTCTTCCCAAATTTTTCCAAAAGAGTGGACCACCCCATATGCGTATTTAGAATCTGTAAATATAGTCCCGCTTCTTCCTTTTAGTAATTCCAGGGCCCTACATAGGGCATACAGCTCACAAGCCTGAGCTGACCATGATGGACTCAGAGGTCCTGATTCCACAATTTCTAAGTCCTTATTAATTATTGCATAACCCGATTTTCTCTTCCCTTCTACCACTCAGGAGGAGCCATCTCTGAACAGCACTTCTCCATTTTCCAACTCAGCATCTCTTAAATCTGGTCTCACCTTAGTCTGGGTCTCAATTACCTCTAAACAGTTATGTTGTAATTCCTCTGATGGTTCTCCAAACAAAAGTTGTGCTGGACTCTGAGCAGAAGTCACGCTTAGTTCTCAGTCGGGGGAGTCTATTAGTATTGCTTCATACTTTAGAATCCGGCTGTCCATTAACCATTTTTCCGCTTTTTGTTGTGAAACATTTCTGACATTGTGTGGGGTATACACTTTTAAAGGAGCACTGAAGGTAATCTTCCTAACTTCTTCTATTAATAATGCTGTAGCAACCAAAGCTTGGAGACAAGCAGGCCATCCTCTGCTTACTGGATCAAGTAACTTAGAACAATACCCCACGGGTTTTTTGATTCCTGCCCAGTCTTGAGTAAGAACTCCGTATGCTGTCTGGCTTGATGTATTCACAAAGAGAGAGAAAGGTTTTTCTAGATCTGGGAGGCTCAATACAGGTGCTTGTATTAATGCCTTTTTTACTTCCTCAAATCTCTAATCGTCTTCAATAAGCCATTTAAGTTGGTTATTAGTTAATTTTTCATATAGGAATTTTACTTTTTCACTATAATTTTCAAGCCATGGTCTACAATATCCTAATAATCCCAGTATTTGCCTAATTTCCATTTTAGCTTGTGGGGGTCTTAAGGATGGAATCCCAGATACCCTATCAGGATCTAACTTCTTCCTTCCCTTACTCAGCCAATGTCCTAAGTATTTTACTTCTTGTTCTACAAACTGCAGCTTTGATCGGGACACCTTTAATCCCTTTTGCCCTAGAAAATTTAACAATTTAATGGTGGCTTTTCAGATCCCCTCTTCAGTTTCTCCTGCTACTAATAAATCGTCCACATATTGCAATAATTTTACCTCCTTAGGTATTGTGAAATCTTGTAGAATTTTCTCTAAAGTTTGTCCAAATAGATTTGGTGACTCTGTAAACCCTTGTGGTAACACAGTCCATCTTAATGGTTGTTTTCGTCCTGTTTCGGGGTCCTCCCACTCAAAGGCAAAATAATCTCCGGATCCCTCATCCAGAGATGTGGAGTAATCGCTGAGGGGTACTTTGGAAATTTACCCTCTAAGAACAGCCTTGAAACCAGGTGGAACGTAGCACTCATGTACAACGGGTCTGTGCCATGGAGACTCCCTGAACGGCCTTGGATGTTGGCAACATCAGGGGCGCCTGGTGTGCTGACTCTGGGAGAGATTACATGGAGGCTGGAGCGGAGTGGAGACCTCGCGGCCACGCTCTGTGAACCGGGGAGTTTAGGGATGCACAGGATGTACATTGATAAGCTGCGCTTACAATGTCCTGGGCCAAAGACCTGTCAACTTTGATGAAGTGCTGTCCTTAGAGTGAACTTTGCTAATTATAATATCATTATAATACTAAAACGCACACCCCTCTCAAAAGCTACCACCCCCCCAAGGTGCGACCCCTCCTCAATGAGTGTGCGCACTGAATTTTTCCTAGTCTGTACCTTTAAACGTGAAGCGAGAGAATTCTGCACCAATCCTGATAAAGGTATGTATGACTAGAGTCACTCAAGCTCCTCCTGCAAAGTAAAACACTATAAAATAATGTTTTAAGAGCTGGATGTTAGGGAAGATACCATTGTTGTGTACCACTCTAACTTCTGGGATCAGTCGACGGGCTGAGCCTCTCTTCCCCCCCATCGGGACGCCGTTGGGTAAGATTCGAACCCTTGGTCATACCAAGTGCCTCCCCGAGAAACTTAGAAATCTCTATATAGAGTCACTTTACATCTTTTAAGGCGTTTATAGCCAAGTAGTGTCCCTCGTAGTTTTAGCATTTGCACGTGCTTTATAGGTAGTGAATTTATCACCGGCAATCCAAAGAACCTGTATATCTGTTGCTTCAATAAATCACACTATTGATTGACTCAGCCGTGTGTTCAATAAATCGCACTATTGATTGACTCAGCCATGTGTGGTCCCTGAACGCGACCGTACCTCTGAGTGCGGCCGTGTTAGTTCAGGAGGTGTCCGGCTGAGCAGGTAGTGTGATGTTAGTAGTGCATCTGGACCCGTGATAGTCCAACAAAGGTGTTGGGCGCGACCGGACTACGAACGCTGACTTTGGGCATCACTCAGAACCTAAGCTCAGCTGCCCCCAGTCCCTCTGACATCTGAGGATTGACTGGAAAGCAAGGGGGTTTAGTTTCTGCCAAATTGCTCTGCCTCTTAACGCAACAGAAAAAATTGGCGTCACGGACAGGATTGCCATGGATAAATTGCTGCAAAACCACAAATGTGCCCCTTCCCAGGCTGGGAAGGAGTGGGATCAAAAGTTTTGGAAAGATGAAAAGAAAGTGGTAGAACGTATTGAGCAGTGTCAGGCCGCGCAAAAGACTGGAAAAAAAAAGGGTAAAGATGTAATTTGTGCGGTGTTGGGAGCCTGTTTGTCTTGTGCTGAGCAAGAAGCTAAAGAAACTCCTGCTCCCAAACTAGTTTCCGATGCAGAATATACTGCCTTAAAATCGGAAAATGAGGTGTTAAAGTCATCATTAGCCTTTGAGAGGGAGACAGGAAAAAAACTGGGAATCAGAGTTGCTAAACTTGTAAGCGAGAACGATCATCTAAAACAAATGCTAGAAATTAAAGAACAATTGCTGGAAAGGGTTAATCGTCTGTTCGATAAAATGCAACCTTCTGCTCCAGTTAGGCAGGTTCGTAGATTAATGTGTAGTACAAACCCTGAAAATTGGGATGGCGATATTAGGTTTGATAGTGATGATGACGAGGAGGAAGAGACCTCCGATTCTGAATCTCAATTGATTTCTTTGAGACCTTTGGTTAAAACTGAGACTGTTGTTGATGACAATGACGAAGTCCGCACTACTGTGCGAACGATCCCGTGGTCACCAGCAGAGCTGATAAAAATACAAGAGAAATTCTCGAGGCGGTCAGGAGAATCAGAAGTCGAGTATGTGTGGCGAGTTTCTCTTGAAGGAGGAGACCGAATTATGTTAAGTGAGGAAGAAGCAGGAGGCTTTTGGGGACCAGGAGTATTTTTAACTGTTAGGCCAGGAGACCATAGTTACTCCTGAACTGCACGAGCTGCATACTGGGCAGGTGGCATAGATCCCCAGGAGAGAGGAGAACCACTGGAAATTAAAACCACCAGCTATTGCGATCTGGCCACAGCAGTACAGAAAGCAGCCTGCATTCAGGCAATATCTGAGAGAGATGAATTAAGGAAATCCCCGATGCTAGCCCCTATTGATCCAGCCCGATTAACCTCTCTTATTCGTGGCCTCCCTGATGGTCTCAAGATGTTTGTAGCAAATACCCAGGATCGCATACAAGCTGCTAGTATAAAGGCTAATCGCGGTCGTGGACGAAATGGGCACACCCCCATACCCACCTGGAGTGAATTTGTACAAGACATAGACAGGTACGGACGCCGAATGGGCTGGGTCGGTTCGTCCAGTACAAAGTCCTCAGATCATGCCCGGCGAGTTTGCCAAGTCCACGTTCAAAACCCCAAATACCCTAAATTCAATGAGAGATTTAAATCTTGTAAAGAATGGGGTGAATTGTGGCGTAAAGCCACAGATTTGGGTGTACCCCGACAAATCTTGCGGGGCGCCTCTATAGAGGATCTCCGTACACTAGTCCAATCCCTGGGTAAGAGGAATAACCCAACAGGGGAGAAATGCCTCGCTGGGAAACCCCCAAACCATAAAGAGAGTGTACCTTCTGCACCAGTATGTAATCCAACTGACAGGGCAGAAGTGCAGCAAAAAAACTTCTCTCCCCGGGGAGGGCAGTGAGCCACCCTGCTCGGCGGGTCTTAGCAATTCAATGGCTCTCTAATGAACACTCTGACCCTATAATTGCCATTCCCGTTGGACCCCGGAAAATATTGGTAAACTTTCTCATCGACACCGGGGCCCAAATGTCAGTAATCACCCATGAAACAGCACAAACCCTGGGCATAAAACCTGGACGACGCAGGGTTAAATTCACCGGAATCGATGGTGTGGAAAAGGAGGGCCCCACTGCGAGAATTTCACTCTGGCTGCCAGAGGAACGTAAATTAACTCGGGCAGAAGTACTAGCTGGTGCTGCATACACTAATATTTTAGGATTTGACATATTGCGTGGGCAGATGTGGAAACTCCCAGATGGGACTGTGTGGAGTTTTGCAAGAAATAAAAAGGAATCAGGCACTGTGAAACTGAGCCTGTTACAAACATCTATACCCTTACCCCCCTCTAAAATCACTAATGTTTGGCAATATCCTTTGCCAGCAGCAGCACTTATGGGAATTGACAGGGTGGTGACAGAATTAGAAGAAAGAGGCATTATTAAACAAACTCATTCGCCATACAATTCACCGGTGTGGCCAGTAAAGAAACCGACCGGGCAGTGGCGTTTTACGGTAGATTACCGCCAGTTAAATGCTAATACGGCACCTTTGACTGCTGCAGTTCCAAACATGGCAGAAATAGTGACATTGATACAAGGCGCTGCCCATCCTTGGATGGCTGCCTTGGATGTCAAAGATATGTTTTTCATGATCCCTCTCCTTGAACAGGACAAAGCACAGTTTGCTTTCACATGGAAAGGGATCCAATACACTTTTAACAGGCTTCCACAAGGATATAAACATTCCCCCACAATTGCCCACAATGCTTTGGCTAAAATCTTAGCAGAAATTCCTGTTTCATCTGATAGCACAGTATATCAGTACATCGATGACATTCTGATAGGGGGGAAAAAGCCAAGAGAGTGTAAGAGACACCATGGAAATCATTCAGAAAACACTGCTCGATTTAGGATTAGAAATTCCAGGCGCAAAGTGTCAGGGACCAGCACAGGAAGTTAAATTCCTGGGAGTCTGGTGGGTTAATGGAGCTGCTTCTATTCCTCAGGATACCCTGGAAAAAATAGAGTCTGGACAAAGGCCATCTAGTGTAAAGGAATTACAACAAGTTTTGGGAACCCTAAGTTATTGGCGCAAACACATTCTAATTAAGGAGCTGAGGTTATTCCAACAACTTGGTCCCACACATCCAACTGACCCTATTTATGTGGAATGGGGGTTCAGTGAACATGGCTCTCATTGTAACCTATGGCAAAAGGGGCCAGAAGGACCGGAAAGGCCACTAGAATTTACATCTCACTCTTTCAGCGATACTGAAAGGAGATATTCAGATCTTGAGAAGGGTTTACTGTCGCTAGTGCGAGCAGTGAAACAAACAGAACAAATAAGGAGAGAACAAAGCGTGATTATTCGAGGACCCATCCGCCTCCTGGACATAGTACGTAAAGGGACAATACCACCTGCTGGTATGGCTCAGAAACCCACAGTTCGTAAATGGTATGCATACCTAGAGGGCATTAATGAAATTATGCCAATTACTGAAGGTAATATTAAAATATCTAAACTACAAAAAGACATAGATAGTACCCTGTTGTTCCAGGCTCCGCCAAACAAACCATCCCCAATTCAGGAAGCACCTCCTCTAAAGGAAGACAGTGATCTAACAGGAGTATGGTTTACTGATGCATCATCCCATAGGGAGAACAACAAGTGGAAGTACACGGCTGTAGCACTGGAAGTGGTAACAGGAGAAAAATTGATTGAAACCGGTGAAGGCAGTGCACAAGTAGGGGAACTTAGAGCAGTTCTATTAGCTGCGCAACACGGTGCTAGCCATATCTACACTGATTCATATGCTGTTTTTAAAGGAGCCACTGAATGGATTGGCCACTGGGCGGTCAATGATTGGCAAGTGAACAGGGTTCCAGTCTGGCAAACGGATAGTTGGAAACAACTGTTAGAAAGAGGAAAACAGCGGACACTATGTGTGGGCTGGGTAAAAGGACATGATCAATCAAACTCTATTACTGCTCAATTCAACCAACGGGTAGACAGCCTTACGCGGTTGCGGCAAATTGATGTTGCAGATAATAACCAAGGGTGGGAACGTTTACTTGAATGGTTGCATGTTAAGCGTGGCCACACCGGATGAGCTGATTTATACCGGGAAGGTATAGCCCGAGGATGGCCCATATCAGTTAAACTATGTGAACAAGTAGTGACGGCCTGTTCACAATGTCGTTTACGGCTTAATAAAGACCATCCGAGTAAGGCGCCCCCCCTACACATTCGCGACAGGAAGACATTATGGCTCTCCTGGCAGATTGATTACATCGGCCCATAGCGACCGTCATGTGGGAAAAAATACGTTCTGGTGGGAGTAGAGGTTATATCTGGTCTCACCATGGCTGCTGACTTCACGTCAGCCACCGGAGAAAACACGGTGAAGGGCCTTAAGGGATGGTTCAGGCCACTTCCCCTACCAGAAGAAATTCGAAGTGATAACGGCTCACACTTTACAGCTGCCGTGGTACAAAGTTGGGCCAAAGAGGAAGGGATTCGGTGGGTATTCCACACTCCCTACTATCCTCAGGCTAATGGCATTGTCGAGCGCACCAATGCATTGGTCAAGCGTTTCGCAAAAACTCATGAATCTGGATGGCATTTACGATTGTATGACGCCATCTACCAACTGAATAATCGATGGAGCGGAGATGGCTGCCCCAAATTGAAAGCCTTCTGTGTATCTGCCGATACAATCACCCCAAAGGTTCATACTAAACCAGGAGACTATCCCACAGGATTTTACACCGGACAACCTGTGCTAGTGAAAATGCCCCAGATTGGAACAGTAGCCATGGTACTGACTACCCCCAAAAATCCCTACGCATGGGAAGCCAAAGATTGCTCAGGAAAAGTACACCGGATTAGTACCTGGTGGATCTCACCCTCTTTCTAACCTTGCCGGTTGAATACAACCGAGCACGTTTATTTCTTCTTGTGTTCACAGGAATCCAGGAAAAGAAGGCTCTGAATTGAGGCAGATGTCTGTGGTTGCAAAGTGAACCACTTTGGTGAAAAATGTGGTGCTTAGTTCTGACTTTAATACAACTTCCTTTGATGTATAGCTGGAAAGATCCAGGTTGGCCATGGTCCCAAGCCTATATCGGACACACTGGAGTCATAGGAACACGTGCCGTCAAAGAAAAATTAAACTTAGCCACTGTGGTTATGCATGGGGCCGAGGTGTTTTCAAGACATGAGTGGAGCTGGGATAACGGATGGCTTCCAATCCTGAAGGGAAAAGCAGGAGAAGGAATCCAGATAGGGTGTAGGACGATTAACGGATCAACCCATGAGAAAGCCACATTAATGGCAATATACGGAAACCCAGTAGCCTCAAAGTGTTGTGTCGCTGACAAATGGGATTGTTGGTATAACTTTACGCTGGTGGAACCCACTACTGTGACTTGTAAGTGGCAACAACACTGTACGGGTTTAGGGCCA
Source organism: Phaethon aethereus (assembly GCF_964289735.1). Taxonomy (NCBI): domain Eukaryota; kingdom Metazoa; phylum Chordata; class Aves; order Phaethontiformes; family Phaethontidae; genus Phaethon; species Phaethon aethereus. The sequence continues at coordinate 81,922 of NW_028114324.1, read as the reverse complement.
TCACAACCACATTGTACAGGGTTGTTGTTTCGGTTCAAAATAGACATGATTGAACCTAACCCAGATACACCACCAGGCCAAACTCCATACATCCTATTTGACACCCTGAAATACGGAGCTAGGAACATACCCATTGTCACTATGACATCTCGTAATGACCCTTGGGACCATGCATTGTCATGATATAGTGGAAGTGTTGGAACACTACAAAACAAAAGGAACTTAAATCTCTCTACTCTAGTTATACATGGAGATGAAGTGTTTTCGAAGGATGAATGGAGTTGGAATGACTCTCTTCAGATGGCTGAACTTCAAGCCATTTCAGGACAGGCAATACAAATCAGCTGCCGAGTAACTAACGGACCTAATTACCATAGGCCAACCGAAATCAAAGCATATCATACCGACTCTACCAGACCAAAGAACTACAACGCTGAGTGTTACAAAACAACCGAACCAAATTCGGATTGTTGGTACAATTTTACTCTGACCAAACCCATAATTGTATACTGCCTTTGGGGTTCCGAAGGCACGGAATTAATATTTGAATTTATGATTGATACAGCAACATCAAAGGATAAGAAACCTTTACCCCCGCAAACATCTAAAAATGTACCAACTCGGCCTCCCATTGGTCTAACTCCCTTCATCTTCAACACAGGCCCTTACATAATCAAATATACAGGTCAGCAACAAGTGCTGTTTAATCCGTCATACTCTCTCAAACAGGTGGAGATGTTGATGCAAATTAACATTTCTACAATTAAACCAACCTGTTCACCATTCCTAAATATATCCCATGCAGGACGGTTAGCCTGGTTACATGGGCAAACCCTCGTCTCTTCAAGACGGACAAGGAGAGACGCAACCGGTATTATAGGGACAGGATTGGGAGTCTTAAACAGTATAGATGCTGAAGTACTCATAAACAAACTGAGCACGACAACAAGTGATTTAAGCAAATTAGGACACCCATTGCAGTCTTCTCTAGTAGCACTGGGAACTAACCAATGGCTTGTGTCAGATTTGTTACCTCAGTGGGGAGAAACAAACGAAAAGGATCACCAATTGATTGTGGATGCACTTGGTGCAGCCCAAAATAATATTTCTCTCGCTCTCAGTTGCATCCAAGCTCAACTATGGATGCAATCTGTGGTGGCAGCCATTATAAGAGAAGGTGAAGAGGGCATCTTACCCTCTGAAATTCGAAAGGTAGTTTGGGATAATGCAACTACCTTTGAGAGAAAATTCCAATCATGGTGGTATTTGGTCAATTTTACCTGCAACCCTACTGATGGCAAAGCCACTGCTTTTGTCTTAACAATATGCAATGCTTCGATATATACCATATACCCAATCATTGCGTTAGGATTAAATCACAACGGAACTATACTCTATCCTATCGAGCATAGAGTATGGGCCCAACGAAATGAAAACAGATGGCAAACTATTGACGTTGCTGCATGTGTGGTACGGGAACAACAGGGATTCATTTGTGAAAGTGACATCATCAAAGGCCAAGACATTTGTCTTGACACTGAACGAAACATTTGTCATTTTGAAATACATCCCAATGAAACCCTTGAAACTGTGCTTGTATATATTGGAAAAGGGTGCGCTTGTATGAGAACCCCTTGTGATTTTGTGTTTGTAGATAATGTTACTGTTGATACTAACAATCGCTCAAATATTTGTGTTTGTAACTTTACTAAAATTGTAGGATGTGACTTTATCTATTCAGCTCCTGTTACATCTTACCAACTAGTACAATCAAATTATATTCTATTTCGAGATCTGCTACCTGTCCCTGTGGGAATGAATCTTACCCTGGTGAGAAAACTATTACAACATGAAGACCTGAAGCGGTTGTTGAGACAAGTTCGGGAAAATGGACAAAAGACTCTGATTACTGTCCATCATGATGTAGAGAGAATACATCAAGTGTTGGAAAGAGTAAGAAGGGATGGAGGACACCACTGGTGGGACACTTTGTTTGGATGGTCACCTACCACAACAGGAATCTTCAACGAGATGCTTCACCCTGTTGTTGTCTTATTAATGCTCACCGCATCATGTTTTATTTTAACAATTGCTTTCCATTTTAGACTTTGGATTCTGTTGAAACGTTTGTCCGTATCCCCAGAAAATATCTGTGCACTCGATGATCCTCATAGCAAGAGTGTATGTGACACTTCCCATCTATTCTAAAAGAAAAGAATCGTGAAGCTTGAGTGACTATAGTCACGGGGTGGATAATGTGGAGTAATCGCTGAGGGGTACTTTGGAAATTTACCCTCTAAGAACAGCCTTGAAACCAGGTGGAACGTAGCACTCATGTACAACGGGTCTGTGCCATGGAGACTCCCTGAACGGCCTTGGATGTTGGCAACATCAGGGGCGCCTGGTGTGCTGACTCTGGGAGAGATTACATGGAGGCTGGAGCGGAGTGGAGACCTCGCGGCCACGCTCTGTGAACAGGGGAGTTTAGGGATGCACAGGATGTACATTGATAAGCTGCGCTTACAATGTCCTGGGCCAAAGACCTGTCAACTTTGATGAAGTGCTGTCCTTAGAGTGAACTTTGCTAATTATAATATCATTATAATACTAAAACGCACACCCCTCTCAAAAGCTACCACCCCCCCAAGGTGCGACCCCTCCTCAATGAGTGTGCGCACTGAATTTTTCCTAGTCTGTACCTTTAAACGCGAAGCGAGAGAATTCTGCACCAATCCTGATAAAGGTATGTATGACTAGAGTCACTCAAGCTCCTCCTGCAAAGTAAAACACTATAAAATAATGTTTTAAGAGCTGGATGTTAGGGAAGATACCATCGTTGTGTACCACTCTAACTTCTGGGATCAGTCGACGGGCTGAGCCTCTCTTCCCCCCCATCGGGACGCCGTTGGGTAAGATTCGAACCCTTGGTCATACCAAGTGCCTCCCCGAGAAACTTAGAAATCTCTATATAGAGTCACTTTACATCTTTTAAGGCGTTTATAGCCAAGTAGTGTCCCTCGTAGTTTTAGCATTTGCACGTGCTTTATAGGTAGTGAATTTATCACCGGCAATCCAAAGAACCTGTATATCTGTTGCTTCAATAAATCACACTATTGATTGACTCAGCCGTGTGTTCAATAAATCGCACTATTGATTGACTCAGCCATGTGTGGTCCCTGAACGCGACCGTACCTCTGAGTGCGGCCGTGTTAGTTCAGGAGGTGTCCGGCTGAGCAGGTAGTGTGATGTTAGTAGTGCATCTGGACCCGTGATAGTCCAACAAAGGTGTTGGGCGCGACCGGACTACGAACGCTGACTTTGGGCATCACTCAGAACCTAAGCTCAGCTGCCCCCAGTCCCTCTGACATCTGAGGATTGACTGGAAAGCAAGGGGGTTTAGTTTCTGCCAAATTGCTCTGCCTCTTAACGCAACAGAAAAAATTGGCGTCACGGACAGGATTGCCATGGATAAATTGCTGCAAAACCACAAATGTGCCCCTTCCCAGGCTGGGAAGGAGTGGGATCAAAAGTTTTGGAAAGATGAAAAGAAAGTGGTAGAACGTATTGAGCAGTGTCAGGCCGCGCAAAAGACTGGAAAAAAAAAGGGTAAAGATGTAATTTGTGCGGTGTTGGGAGCCTGTTTGTCTTGTGCTGAGCAAGAAGCTAAAGAAACTCCTGCTCCCAAACTAGTTTCCGATGCAGAATATACTGCCTTAAAATCGGAAAATGAGGTGTTAAAGTCATCATTAGCCTTTGAGAGGGAGACAGGAAAAAAACTGGGAATCAGAGTTGCTAAACTTGTAAGCGAGAACGATCATCTAAAACAAATGCTAGAAATTAAAGAACAATTGCTGGAAAGGGTTAATCGTCTGTTCGATAAAATGCAACCTTCTGCTCCAGTTAGGCAGGTTCGTAGATTAATGTGTAGTACAAACCCTGAAAATTGGGATGGCGATATTAGGTTTGATAGTGATGATGACGAGGAGGAAGAGACCTCCGATTCTGAATCTCAATTGATTTCTTTGAGACCTTTGGTTAAAACTGAGACTGTTGTTGATGACAATGACGAAGTCCGCACTACTGTGCGAACGATCCCGTGGTCACCAGCAGAGCTGATAAAAATACAAGAGAAATTCTCGAGGCGGTCAGGAGAATCAGAAGTCGAGTATGTGTGGCGAGTTTCTCTTGAAGGAGGAGACCGAATTATGTTAAGTGAGGAAGAAGCAGGAGGCTTTTGGGGACCAGGAGTATTTTTAACTGTTAGGCCAGGAGACCATAGTTACTCCTGAACTGCACGAGCTGCATACTGGGCAGGTGGCATAGATCCCCAGGAGAGAGGAGAACCACTGGAAATTAAAACCACCAGCTATTGCGATCTGGCCACAGCAGTACAGAAAGCAGCCTGCATTCAGGCAATATCTGAGAGAGATGAATTAAGGAAATCCCCGATGCTAGCCCCTATTGATCCAGCCCGATTAACCTCTCTTATTCGTGGCCTCCCTGATGGTCTCAAGATGTTTGTAGCAAATACCCAGGATCGCATACAAGCTGCTAGTATAAAGGCTAATCGCGGTCGTGGACGAAATGGGCACACCCCCATACCCACCTGGAGTGAATTTGTACAAGACATAGACAGGTACGGACGCCGAATGGGCTGGGTCGGTTCGTCCAGTACAAAGTCCTCAGATCATGCCCGGCGAGTTTGCCAAGTCCACGTTCAAAACCCCAAATACCCTAAATTCAATGAGAGATTTAAATCTTGTAAAGAATGGGGTGAATTGTGGCGTAAAGCCACAGATTTGGGTGTACCCCGACAAATCTTGCGGGGCGCCTCTATAGAGGATCTCCGTACACTAGTCCAATCCCTGGGTAAGAGGAATAACCCAACAGGGGAGAAATGCCTCGCTGGGAAACCCCCAAACCATAAAGAGAGTGTACCTTCTGCACCAGTATGTAATCCAACTGACAGGGCAGAAGTGCAGCAAAAAAACTTCTCTCCCCGGGGAGGGCAGTGAGCCACCCTGCTCGGCGGGTCTTAGCAATTCAATGGCTCTCTAATGAACACTCTGACCCTATAATTGCCATTCCCGTTGGACCCCGGAAAATATTGGTAAACTTTCTCATCGACACCGGGGCCCAAATGTCAGTAATCACCCATGAAACAGCACAAACCCTGGGCATAAAACCTGGACGACGCAGGGTTAAATTCACCGGAATCGATGGTGTGGAAAAGGAGGGCCCCACTGCGAGAATTTCACTCTGGCTGCCAGAGGAACGTAAATTAACTCGGGCAGAAGTACTAGCTGGTGCTGCATACACTAATATTTTAGGATTTGACATATTGCGTGGGCGGATGTGGAAACTCCCAGATGGGACTGTGTGGAGTTTTGCAAGAAATAAAAAGGAATCAGGCACTGTGAAACTGAGCCTGTTACAAACATCTATACCCTTACCCCCCTCTAAAATCACTAATGTTTGGCAATATCCTTTGCCAGCAGCAGCACTTATGGGAATTGACAGGGTGGTGACAGAATTAGAAGAAAGAGGCATTATTAAACAAACTCATTCGCCATACAATTCACCGGTGTGGCCAGTAAAGAAACCGACCGGGCAGTGGCGTTTTACGGTAGATTACCGCCAGTTAAATGCTAATACGGCACCTTTGACTGCTGCAGTTCCAAACATGGCAGAAATAGTGACATTGATACAAGGCGCTGCCCATCCTTGGATGGCTGCCTTGGATGTCAAAGATATGTTTTTCATGATCCCTCTCCTTGAACAGGACAAAGCACAGTTTGCTTTCACATGGAAAGGGATCCAATACACTTTTAACAGGCTTCCACAAGGATATAAACATTCCCCCACAATTGCCCACAATGCTTTGGCTAAAATCTTAGCAGAAATTCCTGTTTCATCTGATAGCACAGTATATCAGTACATCGATGACATTCTGATAGGGGGGAAAAAGCCAAGAGAGTGTAAGAGACACCATGGAAATCATTCAGAAAACACTGCTCGATTTAGGATTAGAAATTCCAGGCGCAAAGTGTCAGGGACCAGCACAGGAAGTTAAATTCCTGGGAGTCTGGTGGGTTAATGGAGCTGCTTCTATTCCTCAGGATACCCTGGAAAAAATAGAGTCTGGACAAAGGCCATCTAGTGTAAAGGAATTACAACAAGTTTTGGGAACCCTAAGTTATTGGCGCAAACACATTCTAATTAAGGAGCTGAGGTTATTCCAACAACTTGGTCCCACACATCCAACTGACCCTATTTATGTGGAATGGGGGTTCAGTGAACATGGCTCTCATTGTAACCTATGGCAAAAGGGGCCAGAAGGACCGGAAAGGCCACTAGAATTTACATCTCACTCTTTCAGCGATACTGAAAGGAGATATTCAGATCTTGAGAAGGGTTTACTGTCGCTAGTGCGAGCAGTGAAACAAACAGAACAAACAAGGAGAGAACAAAGCGTGATTATTCGAGGACCCATCCGCCTCCTGGACATAGTACGTAAAGGGACAATACCACCTGCTGGTATGGCTCAGAAACCCACAGTTCGTAAATGGTATGCATACCTAGAGGGCATTAATGAAATTATGCCAATTACTGAAGGTAATATTAAAATATCTAAACTACAAAAAGACATAGATAGTACCCTGTTGTTCCAGGCTCCGCCAAACAAACCATCCCCAATTCAGGAAGCACCTCCTCTAAAGGAAGACAGTGATCTAACAGGAGTATGGTTTACTGATGCATCATCCCATAGGGAGAACAACAAGTGGAAGTACACGGCTGTAGCACTGGAAGTGGTAACAGGAGAAAAATTGATTGAAACCGGTGAAGGCAGTGCACAAGTAGGGGAACTTAGAGCAGTTCTATTAGCTGCGCAACACGGTGCTAGCCATATCTACACTGATTCATATGCTGTTTTTAAAGGAGCCACTGAATGGATTGGCCACTGGGCGGTCAATGATTGGCAAGTGAACAGGGTTCCAGTCTGGCAAACGGATAGTTGGAAACAACTGTTAGAAAGAGGAAAACAGCGGACACTATGTGTGGGCTGGGTAAAAGGACATGATCAATCAAACTCTATTACTGCTCAATTCAACCAACGGGTAGACAGCCTTACGCGGTTGCGGCAAATTGATGTTGCAGATAATAACCAAGGGTGGGAACGTTTACTTGAATGGTTGCATGTTAAGCGTGGCCACACCGGATGAGCTGATTTATACCGGGAAGGTATAGCCCGAGGATGGCCCATATCAGTTAAACTATGTGAACAAGTAGTGACGGCCTGTTCACAATGTCGTTTACGGCTTAATAAAGACCATCCGAGTAAGGCGCCCCCCCTACACATTCGCGACAGGAAGACATTATGGCTCTCCTGGCAGATTGATTACATCGGCCCATAGCGACCGTCATGTGGGAAAAAATACGTTCTGGTGGGAGTAGAGGTTATATCTGGTCTCACCATGGCTGCTGACTTCACGTCAGCCACCGGAGAAAACACGGTGAAGGGCCTTAAGGGATGGTTCAGGCCACTTCCCCTACCAGAAGAAATTCGAAGTGATAACGGCTCACACTTTACAGCTGCCGTGGTACAAAGTTGGGCCAAAGAGGAAGGGATTCGGTGGGTATTCCACACTCCCTACTATCCTCAGGCTAATGGCATTGTCGAGCGCACCAATGCATTGGTCAAGCGTTTCGCAAAAACTCATGAATCTGGATGGCATTTACGATTGTATGACGCCATCTACCAACTGAATAATCGATGGAGCGGAGATGGCTGCCCCAAATTGAAAGCCTTCTGTGTATCTGCCGATACAATCACCCCAAAGGTTCATACTAAACCAGGAGACTATCCCACAGGATTTTACACCGGACAACCTGTGCTAGTGAAAATGCCCCAGATTGGAACAGTAGCCATGGTACTGACTACCCCCAAAAATCCCTACGCATGGGAAGCCAAAGATTGCTCAGGAAAAGTACACCGGATTAGTACCTGGTGGATCTCACCCTCTTTCTAACCTTGCCGGTTGAATACAACCGAGCACGTTTATTTCTTCTTGTGTTCACAGGAATCCAGGAAAAGAAGGCTCTGAATTGAGGCAGATGTCTGTGGTTGCAAAGTGAACCACTTTGGTGAAAAATGTGGTGCTTAGTTCTGACTTTAATACAACTTCCTTTGATGTATAGCTGGAAAGATCCAGGTTGGCCATGGTCCCAAGCCTATATCGGACACACTGGAGTCATAGGAACACGTGCCGTCAAAGAAAAATTAAACTTAGCCACTGTGGTTATGCATGGGGCCGAGGTGTTTTCAAGACATGAGTGGAGCTGGGATAACGGATGGCTTCCAATCCTGAAGGGAAAAGCAGGAGAAGGAATCCAGATAGGGTGTAGGACGATTAACGGATCAACCCATGAGAAAGCCACATTAATGGCAATATACGGAAACCCAGTAGCCTCAAAGTGTTGTGTCGCTGACAAATGGGATTGTTGGTATAACTTTACGCTGGTGGAACCCACTACTGTGACTTGTAAGTGGCAACAACACTGTACGGGTTTAGGGCCATCACAACCACATTGTACAGGGTTGTTGTTTCGGTTCAAAATAGACATGATTGAACCTAACCCAGATACACCACCAGGCCAAACTCCATACATCCTATTTGACACCCTGAAATACGGAGCTAGGAACATACCCATTGTCACTATGACATCTCGTAATGACCCTTGGGACCATGCATTGTCATGATATAGTGGAAGTGTTGGAACACTACAAAACAAAAGGAACTTAAATCTCTCTACTCTAGTTATACATGGAGATGAAGTGTTTTCGAAGGATGAATGGAGTTGGAATGACTCTCTTCAGATGGCTGAACTTCAAGCCATTTCAGGACAGGCAATACAAATCAGCTGCCGAGTAACTAACGGACCTAATTACCATAGGCCAACCGAAATCAAAGCATATCATACCGACTCTACCAGACCAAAGAACTACAACGCTGAGTGTTACAAAACAACCGAACCAAATTCGGATTGTTGGTACAATTTTACTCTGACCAAACCCATAATTGTATACTGCCTTTGGGGTTCCGAAGGCACGGAATTAATATTTGAATTTATGATTGATACAGCAACATCAAAGGATAAGAAACCTTTACCCCCGCAAACATCTAAAAATGTACCAACTCGGCCTCCCATTGGTCTAACTCCCTTCATCTTCAACACAGGCCCTTACATAATCAAATATACAGGTCAGCAACAAGTGCTGTTTAATCCGTCATACTCTCTCAAACAGGTGGAGATGTTGATGCAAATTAACATTTCTACAATTAAACCAACCTGTTCACCATTCCTAAATATATCCCATGCAGGACGGTTAGCCTGGTTACATGGGCAAACCCTCGTCTCTTCAAGACGGACAAGGAGAGACGCAACCGGTATTATAGGGACAGGATTGGGAGTCTTAAACAGTATAGATGCTGAAGTACTCATAAACAAACTGAGCACGACAACAAGTGATTTAAGCAAATTAGGACACCCATTGCGGTCTTCTCTAGTAGCACTGGGAACTAACCAATGGCTTGTGTCAGATTTGTTACCTCAGTGGGGAGAAACAAACGAAAAGGATCACCAATTGATTGTGGATGCACTTGGTGCAGCCCAAAATAATATTTCTCTCGCTCTCAGTTGCATCCAAGCTCAACTATGGATGCAATCTGTGGTGGCAGCCATTATAAGAGAAGGTGAAGAGGGCATCTTACCCTCTGAAATTCGAAAGGTAGTTTGGGATAATGCAACTACCTTTGAGAGAAAATTCCAATCATGGTGGTATTTGGTCAATTTTACCTGCAACCCTACTGATGGCAAAGCCACTGCTTTTGTCTTAACAATATGCAATGCTTCGATATATACCATATACCCAATCATTGCGTTAGGATTAAATCACAACGGAACTATACTCTATCCTATCGAGCATAGAGTATGGGCCCAACGAAATGAAAACAGATGGCAAACTATTGACGTTGCTGCATGTGTGGTACGGGAACAACAGGGATTCATTTGTGAAAGTGACATCATCAAAGGCCAAGACATTTGTCTTGACACTGAACGAAACATTTGTCATTTTGAAATACATCCCAATGAAACCCTTGAAACTGTGCTTGTATATATTGGAAAAGGGTGCGCTTGTATGAGAACCCCTTGTGATTTTGTGTTTGTAGATAATGTTACTGTTGATACTAACAATCGCTCAAATATTTGTGTTTGTAACTTTACTAAAATTGTAGGATGTGACTTTATCTATTCAGCTCCTGTTACATCTTACCAACTAGTACAATCAAATTATATTCTATTTCGAGATCTGCTACCTGTCCCTGTGGGAATGAATCTTACCCTGGTGAGAAAACTATTACAACATGAAGACCTGAAGCGGTTGTTGAGACAAGTTCGGGAAAATGGACAAAAGACTCTGATTACTGTCCATCATGATGTAGAGAGAATACATCAAGTGTTGGAAAGAGTAAGAAGGGATGGAGGACACCACTGGTGGGACACTTTGTTTGGATGGTCACCTACCACAACAGGAATCTTCAACGAGATGCTTCACCCTGTTGTTGTCTTATTAATGCTCACCGCATCATGTTTTATTTTAACAATTGCTTTCCATTTTAGACTTTGGATTCTGTTGAAACGTTTGTCCGTATCCCCAGAAAATATCTGTGCACTCGATGATCCTCATAGCAAGAGTGTATGTGACACTTCCCATCTATTCTAAAAGAAAAGAATCGTGAAGCTTGAGTGACTATAGTCACGGGGTGGATAATGTGGAGTAATCGCTGAGGGGTACTTTGGAAATTTACCCTCTAAGAACAGCCTTGAAACCAGGTGGAACGTAGCACTCATGTACAACGGGTCTGTGCCATGGAGACTCCCTGAACGGCCTTGGATGTTGGCAACATCAGGGGCGCCTGGTGTGCTGACTCTGGGAGAGATTACATGGAGGCTGGAGCGGAGTGGAGACCTCGCGGCCACGCTCTGTGAACAGGGGAGTTTAGGGATGCACAGGATGTACATTGATAAGCTGCGCTTACAATGTCCTGGGCCAAAGACCTGTCAACTTTGATGAAGTGCTGTCCTTAGAGTGAACTTTGCTAATTATAATATCATTATAATACTAAAACGCACACCCCTCTCAAAAGCTACCACCCCCCCAAGGTGCGACCCCTCCTCAATGAGTGTGCGCACTGAATTTTTCCTAGTCTGTACCTTTAAACGCGAAGCGAGAGAATTCTGCACCAATCCTGATAAAGGTATGTATGACTAGAGTCACTCAAGCTCCTCCTGCAAAGTAAAACACTATAAAATAATGTTTTAAGAGCTGGATGTTAGGGAAGATACCATCGCTGTGTACCACTCTAACTTCCGGGATCAGTCGATGGGCTGAGCCTCTCTTCCCCCCCATCGGGACGCCGTTGGGTAAGATTCGAACCCTTGGTCATACCAAGTGCCTCCCCGGGAAACTTAGAAATCTCTATATAGAGTCACTTTACATCTTTTAAGGCGTTTATAGCCAAGTAGTGTCCCTCGTAGTTTTAGCATTTGCACGTGCTTTATAGGTAGTGAATTTATCACCGGCAATCCAAAGAACCTGTATATCTGTTGCTTCAATAAATCGCACTATTGATTGACTCAGCCGTGTGTTCAATAAATCGCACTATTGATTGACTCAGCCGTGTGTGGTCCCTGAACGCGACCGTACCTCTGAGTGCGGCCGTGTTAGTTCAGGAGGTGTCCGGCTGAGCAGGTAGTGTGATGTTAGTAGTGCATCCGGACCCGTGATAGTCCAACAAAGGTGTTGGGCGCGACCGGACTACTAACGCTGACTTTGGGCATCACTCAGAACCTAAGCTCAGCCGCCCCCAGTCCCTCTGATATCTGAGGATCGACTGGAAAGCAAGGCGGTTTTGTTTCTCCCAAATTGCTCTGCCTCTTAATGCAACAGGCCCGTGGGTCCTGCTGGACACCAAGCTGAGCAGCAGCCAGCACCGTGCCCTTGGCCAAAGGCGGCGGGCGGCGGTGCCCTGGGCTGCGCTGGGCAAAGCCTTGCCAGCAGCTGGAGGGAGGGGAGCCTTGCCCTCTGCTCAGCGCTGCTGAGGCCATGCCCGCAGTGCTGTGCCCAGGCCCGGGCTCCCCAGGCCGAGAGAGACAGGAGCCCCTCCCCCAGCCCCGCCCCCCAGCCCCCCCCCCCCCCCCCGGGCTTGGAATGGCAGCTGTGATGTCGCGGCGCTGGCCCGGCAACGGCCACAGTGCCTGCAGGCACGGCTCTGCCGGCACCCGGCAGCTCCAGGGAGAGACCAGCTCTCACCCAGCGGCACTGCCCGGCACCGGGACCCCCTCGACAGCCTCGCTCCAGCCGGCTGGGAGCTCTCCGGAGCCCCAGCAGCGTGTCTGGCGCGAGGACTCCCCTGGCCCCGGCACGATGGGCCAGCTGAACTGCTGCTACGGCTCCAGGTGGGCTCCCCCCGCGGCTCGGGGACACGCCGGCGCAGCCGGGCCCCGCAGCAGCCGCCTTTCTCACGCCCTTTGCCGCCTGCTCTGCAGGGTCTACCCTGGCCCCGAGCAGCAGTGCGCGCCCGGCCCGGCATCAGCCCAGACGCTGCTCCACCAGCACGTGCGGGTGACGCAGGGCCGCGGGACGGGGAAGAGGCACCTCCTCCTCTTCAGCGATGCCTTGATCATCGCCAAGGCCAAGTAAGAGGCGCAGACCCCGGCTGCCTTTCCTCCTAAGGCCTGGCCCCGGCACCGGGGCAGGGACGCCCAAGGAGCAGCCCCAGGCCCCGGCACCCTGCTGCTGGCTGCACCCGTGGCCGTGCGCGGGGCAGGCGGAGGCCAGAGGGCAGCCGCCGGGCTCGGCCACCTCCAGGTCACTCCCTGCCGCTCCTCTCTGCAGACGTGGCAGCGCCCCGCGCCCGCAGCTCTGCCTGGCCCTGCGCCGGCTGTGGGTGCTGAGCGGCGGCAAGGAGGCGGCCGGGGATGCCGCCCAGGAGGAGGAAGACAAGGCCACCAAGTCCCTCGTCCTCGCCTGGCCCTATGGCTTCTGCGTCGTCACCTTCTGGTGAGTGTCGGTGCCACGTCCCCCAGCAGGGCCGGGCAGCGCTTCTGTCCGGCCCCACGCGGCTTCCTCCTGCCTCTGCGGCCATCCCCACGGGGCAGGGCTGTGCCGGCGCCCGCCTCTGCCCCCGGGCTGGGGAGCAGCAGGCGCTCAGGCTCTTTCTCCTCTCTTTCCTGCAGCTCCCGCTCGCTGAAGGAGCTCTGGCTCAGCGCGCTCCGTGGGTAAGCCCTGTCTGGCAGCGCAGCTTGGGGTCCCGTGCTCACAGCACGGGGGGATGCTCTAGCCGTAGCCGTACGATGCGGAAACGCCACTCCTGAGCTGGGGAGAGCTGCCCTCACGACCGTGGGCGGCTCTGGAGCGGGCAGATCTAGCGGAGCTGCTTCGCCCAGCCCCGTCCTCCCCCCTGCCGCTGCTCTCCGCTCGACGGCCGGGCGGTGCCCAGCTGCTTCGGGGCAGCTTGGAAGGGCTCCCCGGGCTCGCAGGCGAGGGAAGAGGCAGCTTGGGTCTCACACAGCTCTTTCTCTGCCCCTGCCCCGTGCACAGGCCAGCAGAAGGAGTGCAGGGAGCCCGCGTCACCCAGCTGCCCTCCATCAAGCTCCTGCTGAAGGAGCTGCGCGGCCGCAATGCCGTGAGTGTCCCTCCTGGCCCCGCTCTGCCCCAGGGGCTGCTCCAACCCCGCACCAGCCCCATGGCTTCTCACCTGCTGCTCTTCTCCCCTTGCCCAGGCCAAAACACTCAACGCCAGCAGCCTGGAGAGGCTGGTCGAGGGCCTGGCAGAGGTGAGGAGCCCCCGGGCCGCCATCTCGGCCGTCCCCACGTCTCACTCATGGCCCGCGGCCGATGCAGCTCGCCAGGGGCCCTTTGTGCTGCGGGGCTGCTCGCTGAGCGCAGCGCATTTCTTGCAGGCTGGTGCCCAGGAGTGGCCACCTCCCGTCCCCTCCGGCAGCCAAGGTGGACGTGGCCCCTCGGCCGGTGAGTTTGGAGGAGACGGGGGCAGGACGGCCCCTCTCTCCTGCGCTGGCAGGCGGCAGCCGCGCTGCTCAGGGGCTGCTGCTGCCCTTCCCGCAGGGCACGGCCGCAGAGAGCTGAGCCCCCGGGGCGCCTCGTTCCCCAGCCACGCCTCTCCCTCGCTGCTGGCGGGGACGCCCAGCACGCAGAGGCTCAGGCAGCATTCACCTGGCGCTTGCCCTCCATGGCTCTCTGCTCTGTTTTCCCTGGCGGCAGGCGGGACCCGCAGCAGGACGAGGGGGCTGCCCTGGCCCTTTGCGCGGCGAGGGACCTTGGCCGCTGCGGAGGCGCCCGGGCAGTCGGGCTGTGCCGGCAGGGCGGGTCTCTTCGGCCGGCCCCTGGCAGCTCTCCGCAGCCAGGACGGCACGCTGCCCCAGCCCCTCCAGGTAAGCCAGCAGAGGGACCCCGGCTGGGGCTCGGGGACCAAGCCGGCTCCGCCCCACCTCCCCCACCTCCAGCCACCCTTGCGTCCTGCCCTAGTGAAAGCAGAGCTTCCCACGCTCGCTCCTGGCCCTGAGGAAGGCTCACCGGCCCCGGGGCCTGTCCCCAGCCAAGCAACTGTCCTCCTCTGTCCCCTGCAGCTCTTTGAGGAGGAGGAGGATGTGGCTGGGCTTGCCGGCACGTCGGCCAAGGAGTTGCCAGCACCAGAGGCGGAAGCAGAAGCAGCAGCGGTATGTCAGGGCCACAAAGAGGGTGACAGCACTGTCAGAAGTTGAGAGTGCTGCCGCAGGGACAAGCAAGGTCACCCACTAGCCGGCAGCTCTGCAAAGGTGCAGAGGAAGGGTGGTGCAGGATGGCCATGGCGGTTTGTGCGGTGATGCCACCAGAACTGGCTCAGCTGGGCTGAGCAAACCCATCCAAGGGCTGTGCCTTTCCGAGCTAAGGTAGCAATTGGGCAGGAAGGTCCTTGCCACCCGTTAACTTGCACATTTCCATTGCAGGTGCCTCCAGTCCCTCCAGAAAGTGAACACCTGGAGAGCTCCTCTGGGGAGACAAGGTAAAATGAGCTAGGTGTGCTTAAGAGCAGAATTGGTTCACGTTTATCATGGCTTGACCTGTCTAACAATACATTGAATGGAAAGTTTGCCAGGCTCGAGAAGAGCAACCTGTGAAGAGGGGAGCAACGGGCTACTGGACAGCGAGAGGAGCAAGATGGGAGCAGAGCTCTGCGGGATGGGCAACTGAGGACATCCAGGCAGGCAAGAAGAACGAGGAGCCCAGGTGTGTAGCAGGCTCTGCTGCCCATCTTTCAAAGCTCCGAACACTGCTCCGACTATGGGCAATATTTCTGAGGTGCGCAGAGATGGCACCGGGCAGGAAGCCCGCAGCTGCCCGTGGGAGAGCGTGTCTGTCAGGAGGAACATATCACTCCAGCGTTGGCAGCTCTCCTTCGGCACTTGTGGCAGCTCTGTTTGTGCAAGGCTGAGCAACACCCCAGCAGAGTCACAAGGCTCATAGCAATTTTTGGAGCTCTTTGACCCGCTGCCTACAGAAAGAGGCAAAGTCTCCCTTTTCTGTTCATGTCAGCTGGCAAGCCCAGCACTGGCTGCTGGTGTCTGAATCCCAAAGACGCAGCAAGGAGCTGTGTCACGTAGCTGTAGACCCTGAGGTACTGGCACTTCGTAAAAAGCTCACGTTGCACCTGAGACAATTGAGGGAAGAAGAAAACAACCAAACAATACCAAAGCAGCGTGTTTTGCCTTCAAGCCTGGCTTTCTAGCAAGGGACAGTGAGGCGTGCTGCTGCTCGGCTTTTGGAAAGGACCACAGCACAGCTGCCCTGCCCAGCCCTGCTGCCTAGCAAAGCAGTGCTGCACATCTCTGTCAACTTGCAGAGCTCTGAGGGTGTCACACGTGTGGAGAAGGGGACAAAGCCGTGCCGTAGCCACTGCCAGGGAGGGTTCCCTCTCGTGTGCCAGGAACTGCCCCTTGGACAGCACACTGCCCAAAGAACGGGGCACAAAGTCACGCCTATTCCCGCCTTCATGGTTTCATCAGCACTTTGGACTCTCTTCTTGCAGGTGCCGATTTTTTCTGCTGCCTGGATTGCCCGCATGAGCTCTGCTGCCTGGGCTTTGAGGGGCGCGATGCAGCCCCAGCACCACCTCGGCGGAGGCGAGGAGGGAGGCACCGCGCCCTTCTGCTCCGGCCGGCACATTTCACTCGGGCACCGCGACGCCGGAGCGGCCCCGCACCGCCCTCAGACCCAGCCCAGCCCTGGCGGGAGGCCTTGCTGGCTCACTCCTCGGCTCCGTCAGCAAAAGCCCACCAGCCGGCACAGCTGCCCCCGTGGGGAGCTGGCATGTCACCTGCAGATTCCATGGGGCGTGCTGGGCGTGGAGGTGTATATCATCTGAGAGGGACACGAGGGACACGCTGGACAGCATGTTCCAGACTATAAAACCCTCCAGGTTTTCTTTGCCGCTACTCATTCTTGGCAGAGAGACGCTGCACCACCTTGCTGCATACAAGAAGGGAGCACCCATTGCTGCCCTTTGGTCGGTGCAAGTCCTTGTATGCAGCACACAGCACAATACCCTTTCTTAGTATTCTTGATCAAACATGACTGGCTTGCAGTTTCCATTAGCTGAGTTAACTCCAGGTTAGCTACAGCAAAAACTCCGCTCTTACTTCTCCGACCCATCAGCGCTCTCTGGACCGACGCAAACACCCCCCTTTCTGTCAATCAGAACTGGAGTGGTGATGCTTTGCTTTCAGCCACAACACGTGCCTGTGCCTAGGGACTGATGGGAAGGAGGAGTTAAAAAAGCCAGCTTACATGGTGCCCCAAATCCCACCCACCCTCCAGGACCGGAAAAAAACTGGACACACCCCCATATTTATTCTAGCCATTCTGTAGCCAGTACAGTCATTTCAGTGTCGATCCTGGTTGATTCTGCAGCTTTATAACAGTTGAAACACCCAGCTCATCAAGGCGGCTGATCTAGAAGGCAGGGGATCTGAACTGGCCCCAACTACCTATGATGTGACAGTGTCCATAACTCGGGTTAATCACAGGTTGTCCTGTGACATAAGGATGTAGCGCTCTTTCACCTTTCTCCTTTGAAGCTTTGGGGTTTGTGCACGGGAGCCTTATGTACCTTTCTTTTCAGAGTTGCTCATCGTTTCAGCATTGTTTCTGATGAGGAAAACATCCTTTCTGTGTAGATGTTAATTTATGTACATTTAATAAACAGCATGGTATCCTATACTACCAATGATCTTTTTTTCAGACTAATGAAAAGTTCAAGACAAAAGCATGCTTTGTGTCTGCAAAGAAAAGTATCTGTAACTGTATTAAAAAGCTGCGGTTGTTTCACTCGTGGATGTTTGTAGCTATAGCAGAAACAGAGCTGCTGGCTGCCTTACTGCGAGATCCACAGGACACCAGTCTTCTCCTGAAGGCTTTCTACCAGCGTAATACTGTTTGAGTTGCCACTCCATTAAAACAGGACTTGTTCACTAATTGGTTCCTACATGAAAACCCGAGGATAGAAACTTGACCCTGGTTGGCAATGTCAAAAGCAGCATGAGGCGAGGCTGCCCAAAGCCTGGCTGCTGCGCTTGGAGGAAACGTGCCTTGAGTCCCGATGGGCAGACAGGGCACGCCTCTGCAAGTCTGCTTCGCAACACAGCACGACGCAACAGACCTGTGTACAAAGAGCATTAACATCATCACAGGTACAGCCAGTCACAAGGTAGGCAATGCCCGAGTGAAGGCTGCCAGCTGTCCTGCTGGCCGGCTCTGTCCTTCACGGCTGCAGACTCCCTTTCCCAGGCACTCACTGAGCCAGGGGCTGGCTTCGCACTCGGAAAGCACGTAGCCCATGCAGCAGCTCACTCCACTGCTCACCGTGGTTCCCCATGGCTGCTTATCTACCCAACAGATCTCTTAGTCCCTCCTGTTTGTGTATGGAGAAGGACTCGTAGGAGATGGGATCACAGTGATCACCAAACAGGGGAGTTGAAACTTTTGAGTGTAATGAGATACAGCTCAGAGGAGTTGCTACCTTGCTTTTCAGGAGAGCAAACTTGAAGCTACTCAGAGAGCTAGTCTGCAGTGTCCCCTACGAAGCTGCTTTGGAGGCCTTAGGGCTCAGAGAGCAGCTTAGTTTTTCAGAACCACCTTCTGCAAGCATGGGAGCAGGCAATCTGGTGGAGTCTGAAGTCAAACAAGAGGGGCAGAAGACCAGCTTGGCTGAACAGGGACCTCCTTTTTCAACTCAGGTGGAAAAAGGAATGTTATGATCCCTGGGACCAAGGTCCGGCTTGGCAGGAAGATCACAGAGCTGTAGTTCATACGTGTAAGGAGAGAACAGAAAAGGGCAAAGCTCAGCTAGAGTTGAAATTGGCCAGTGTTGTGTCGGGCTATGAAAAGGGCTTTTTACAGTACGTTCATAGCAATCGCTCATTGAGCACGGCCAGGGACTCTCTGAGGAGGAGGAGGATGCGGCTGGGCTTGCCGGTGCATCGGCCACAGAGCCGCCAGCACCAGGGGCAGAAGCAGAAAGCGCAGAGGTCTGTGAGGTGCACAGAGAGCGGGCGCTGCGAGCGTATCGCGGGATACGTTGTATCGCGGGATACATTGTATGACGTTGGCGGTTTTGGTGGGTAACTATGTACGTACTGTAGGGACACATGCTTTCTTACGGGATGAAAAGATGTAATGTAAAAGGTGGTTTCTGTGAGAAAGTGAGATTCTTCCTATTAAACTGTGTTGGTTTCTGTGTTCAAGGTGTCAGAGTGACCGGAGGAAGTTTGTGTTGTGCCTTCCAACACCCCGGAGCACAGCCATTCAGGCTTCTGTGGGCAAAGCTGCGGAAGATATAGGCAGGCCTTCTGATGCACAGGAAGGCGGCAGAGGGTTACAAGGCATTGCTTTGCTGTCGCAAGTGCCTTCAGGAGCTTGTAACAGACAGCACAAACGTTCTGGGCGCAGGCTCAGACACCGGTGACGCTCCAGGTGCTGCCTGAGTTGACTCCTTCAAGGGAAAACAAGCCTTCCTTGCTGCCTGTCTGTCTTTCCTTCTCTCTCTCTCTCTCTCTCTCTCTTTTTCTCTCCCTCTTCTGAAATAAGGGTTGATCTACCAACAGAGGTAACACCCTCCTTAAGCAAGGCTGAGATTAGAGGTCACTCTGGTATTCAAGGGAAAGCAGGAGTAACAGGTGGAGCTGTGTATTTCCTGTAGGATAACTAACTTTAGAACGCCTCTTCACTTCAGATGTCTTGTGGTATTTAGAAATATCTTTTTTTTTTTTTTTTAAGGTACAAATGTTTATTAGCAATTAAAAACATTGCAGGGGGGCTGCAGGGGTGGCTGCTGTGGGAAGCTGCTAGAAGCTTCCCCTATGTCCAGTAGAGCCGATGCCAGCCGGCTCCAAGACAGCCCCACCGCTGGCCAAGGCCGAGCCAGTCAGCAACAGTAGTAACACGTCTGGGATAACGTATTTCAGAAGGGGGGTAAGAACTGGCAGGCAGCAACTGCAGCGGGAGAGAGGAGCGAGAATACATGAGAGAAACATCTCTGCAGACACCTGGGTCAGTGCAGAAGGAGGGGCAGGAGGGGCTCCAGGGGCCGGAGCAGAGACCCCTCTGCAGCCCCTGCTGAAGACCATGGTGAGGCCGGCTGTGCCCCTGCAGCCCATGGAGCTCCGTGGGGGAGCAGATGTCCACCTGCAGGCTGGGGAGGGCCCCACGCTGGAGCAGGGGGCTGCACGAAGGAGGCTGTGACCCCACTGGAAGCCAGAACTGGAGCAGGCTCCTGGCAGGACCTGCGGCCCCGTGGAGAGAGGAGCCCACGCTGGCACAGGTTTGCTGGCAGGACTCGTGGCCGCGTGGGGGACCCACCGTGGAGCAGCCTGTTCCTGAAGGACGGCACCCCGTGGCAGGCACCCAGGCTGGAGCAGGGGAAGAGTGTGAGGAGTCCTCCCCCTGAGGAGGAAGGAGCAGCAGAGACAACATGTGATGAACGGACCGCAACCCCCATTCCCCGACCTGCTGTGGCACTCGGGGGGAGGAGGCAGAGAAAATGGGGAGCAAATTCAAGCCCGGGAAGAAAGGAGGGGTGGGCGGAAGGTGTTTTAAGATTTGGGTTTAGTTCTCATTACCTTACTCTGATTTGATTGGCAATAAATGAAACAAATTTCCCCAAGTCCAGTCTCTTTTGACTCTGACGGCAATTGCTGAATGATCGCTCCTTGTCCTTGTCGCGACCCACAAGCTTCTTGTTGTACTTTCTCTCCTCTCTCCAGCCGAGGAGGGGAGTGAAAGAGCAGCTTTGGTGGGCACCTGGGATCCAGCCAAAGACAACCCATCACAGAAGTACTTTGCATTACGTTTCTTGAAGCTTGCCGAATGGGGATGGTTAGAACAAGGGGAAAAAACGCATCCTTTAGCCCCAATATTTGCTCTCTAACTGCACAGGCTACAAAGAATGTGTGGAGAAAGTGCCCACTAATTCTCAGCTATGGGGATACAGAATCCAAACCTCCTTGGTAGAAGAGGGAACTAGAACTCGGGTGGGATTCAGCTCGCTTCATTACGGCCTCTGAGATGGCATTAGGTTGCCCGTGTGTAGGAAATCGACCTGAGGCCCTAGTCAATACAGCCAGTTAAGTCTAAAGGGGCCCTAGCTAAAGACGTCTACTTTAGGACAGCATGAATAGCTTTTTACTCTGCTAACTCTAATGGTATCTTCGCAATTTTGTAACCGCAACATCTGCAATAGGCCTATCTAAAGTCAGAGGAGCTGAGTGCCACCCTGGGTGTCTCGTGTTTGAGTGGGTGGTCTCAGCATCTCTGGCTAGCTCTCGAAGACAAGCTTCTACTGCTCTATGGCAGGGAGAAATTTAAGTTCTTGGAAAGAGGATTCCCAAAAACTGGGGTGCTGTCAACTTTCACGTGTCAACAGGCTGAAGAAAAACATAATTTCTGAAGCAGTCGCTTCCTTAGATGCCAAAACCTATTTGATATCACGCTTCAGGTGACCCTGTTCTCTTGCGAAGCCAGAACTTATGTACACAAGCTTTACTGTCAAGGGTGCCAAAGGATGGCATCTACCTGTGCCTGTGCAGTTAGATCTGGACTCATCTGCCTTTACCCAGAGCTGGGTAAGAGTAATGACCGTGCCAATATGCATTGTATTTCAGCATACGTCACTCATCAGAATATTTGCATGGACACAGAAGTCATGAAACTGCCTCTATTTAGTCAGCTCAGAATGTGGGTAGAGAAAGCTGGGTCAATTTGTAGCCATCTCTGTAGACACACATAACCAGGCTCTGAGGAACTAAATCCTAGTGTACTATGTCATCGTGAATTGTCAGCTTTCTATTTCTGCATATCCAGCCATAAATTCAAACTAGCTCCTGGTTAAAATAACCCATATTCAGTCAAAAACACTTTAAGAAAGGAATATTCTAGCTGAGCTGCTCAATATTTCTGCATTCCAACAGTTTTTCGCCTTGGGTCTCTTTCTCTCCAAGGCCGGAGTTAAATGGAAACAAGTAGACTCGCATACATAGATAAACTCTCACAGATTTATGACTTGGGATCATGTGAACAGCTCACCCGACAATACAACCTTCAGAGACAAGATTTCCATATATATCATCAATTTTGACAGACGCACAGCAATCCATGTCCAAGTGTGAAAACAAATTGCAAAGACCCCCCAAAAAAGGCAGACTTAAAGGGAAAATCACTAGTCTCTATGAAATGCTAAGTAGTATGAAAATAGGTAAGTCACAGAACAGAAAAGAAAAATAAGAAACACAATTTCTGATGAGATGACTCCTGGGCAGATATCTCCTACACTGCACACACCATCACTTCCTTTCCATCACTGAGTGACTGCCAGCGGAAAATAATCCCTCTATACTCTCATAATCAGTGGTAAAATGAGAAGAATGGGGCCAACATCCTGTGGAAAATGGGAACAGGAAAACAGGTCACCACAAACATAATTTTCTGGTGTTATTCACATGTGCAAAATATTGACTATATAAATATATAAGCTTATATGAAATCTTTGACATGACATGCATTTTGAAAAATACCTAATCCATTATGTTCTGAAAAGGAATTCTGCTATTCCATTTGTACAAAACCACATTTATGCAAGAAAAATTAAAGCAGCTCTCCCAACACCTACACTTAAGGCTCTATTTAGTTATTAGATCAGTAATAATTTAATAGGAAAGGGAAAGAATTAGATTATACTTAAAAGAAACACCACAGTCCCAAAATAACAGGAAAATTACAACAAGTTGTAATGAGGGAAACATGGACCATATTTACAAATCTGGAAAAAGGAGCACAGAAGAAAGAAAAAGAACAAGCCAAAAAAACCCTTTTGCATCGTAAGATGTGTAACACTGCAGTATTTGTAAAAATGCATCACTGTTGAAAAAACATAATCCTCAGTCTAAGCATATGGAGGTGTAATACTTCTCAAAAAAAATACAAACTCAAGATAAACAATATTTGAACCATTCCAAGGCAACATAAATGGTGCCTGCTAAAAGAAACTGAACCCGGTGAACCTCAGGACCCAAGAAGGTCTGAAGCTGCTGTGGTTCCCTGTTCAAGATTCAGTCAGTAATAAGGCTGAGCATATTTCCCCAACTCACACGTGCGAGTAGACATGATTGTCCAGCAGCACATAAACATAAGCAGAAGATCAGTGCCTTTAGATGCACCAGATGATACACACAAACAGTACTCATATAAACGACACAAATGTCCTGACCTTCTCCAGGCTGACCCCGACTTGGTCCTTCCAATATCCAGCTCCAGGACCTGCCAGCCAGACTACTTGCCAGATGGTCTGACTTGAGTTTGCTGGCATGTTACACACACAAAAAATAAAATGCACACTGTCGTGGTTTAGCCCCAGCCGGCAACTAAGCACCACGCAGCCGCTCGCTCACTCTCCCTCCCACAGCGGGACGGGGGAGAGAATTAGGAAAAACCTCGTGGGTTGAGATAAACACGGTTTAATAGGACAGAAAGAAAGAAGGGAACAATAATGATAATACCAACAAAGGAATGTATAAGAACAAGTGATGCCCAATACAGCAATTGCTCACCACCCCGTGATCGACAGCCCGTCCCCGAGCAGCGATTTCCGCCCCCCCGGCCAACTCCAGTTTATGTACTGGGCATGACGTCGGATGGTAGGGAATATCTCTTTGGCCAGTCTGGGTCAGCTGTCCTGGCTGTGTCCCCTCCCAGCTCCCCGTGCACCCCCAGCCTGCTCGCTGGCAGGCCAGCACAAGAAGCTGGACTGTCCTTGACGGCTCAGCAACAACCCAAAACATCAGCACATTATCAACAGTTCCTCATCCCAAATCCAAAACACAGTCTCACACTAGCTTCTGTGAGGAAAACCAGCTCTATCCTGGCTGAAACCAGGACAAACACTCATGCAGTTCTCTCTATGGATAGAAGCAGGAACTTACGAAGAAGTGAGGACGGACTGTGCCATGATCATGGACAGGACTCAGACAAGTGTACTGACCTGCAGCTTATTTGCATGAGAGTGCCCTCTGTAATTGCCCCTTTTCTCAATGTTTTCCTCCCTTTTCTGACATTTTATCCTTCTCCTAAGCAGCCCATAAGTTTTGCACATTCCCAGAATCCCCTCAAGCATCCCATAAGAAGTTTAAACACTCGCAATGATGCCCCTTAAATATCCTATAGTAAGTTTGCTCTTTAACATCAGATCCAGGACACTCTCATTTCCCTTCTGAGCTATTACAAAGTTGGGCATGATTCTGCCCAAGGTCACACTTGCCTGGTGCCTTTAACAGCCCATCCAGCAGGTCTGGTCTTTTCTATGGACTTCATTATCCACTGGTCCCTTAGGGCTTCTGTATCTCTGTCTTCAGTTTTTTGCTTTTCCTGTTTCTTGTCTTGGCCTTTTAATCAGATGTTCTTACAAAACAGATGTCCTACACTGCAGCTATCCTTACAGAGTCGTGCCAAACATTCAGCCTAATTCTACCCTTTTCAATTCCCCTCTCCAGTAGATTTAGGCATTTGGGAGAGACTGGAAAGTGAGCAGAAGACAAAGGGAGGAATGTATTCTGCAACACATCTTCCTGCATACCCATGGCCCTTTGCTATTCATCAAACTTATTTTTAAATTTTCTGAATCTTTCAAGAACAAGGATCACTTCAAAAAGATGTATTGGAGAGACATTAGTTGTCGTCTTCTTTTTACCAATAAACAACAGTGTTGATTATTTGCTGTTCGTGAGTCAGTTGATTTAAATATTGAATTCTGGTGCTTACCTTTTACAAAATTACTATGAAGGCTCAAAGTTCACTCAAATACCATAGAAATTTTAGGATCTGAAAGAGAGCACTGGCTCTGTATAATATTAACTGTATCGTTTGTGTTGCTGCCTCTCTTAAAAAAATAAACACATAAAAATATTGCAAGACAGGAATTTGTAAAAACCTTTTCCACAAACATTATAAATTGTGTATCAGCTTTTGCTTCTTAGCCAAACCCTTTATAGACAGTTGAAAAGGATTTTATTCTGAAAACACAGTTATAAACAAACTACCTGCAAAACCTGCTAAAATCTATTTTCTTACTTATTTAAAATAAAAATTAAAAAAATACTATATTGAATCTTTTCTATTAATTGTTTAAAGACCTCAGTTTTACATCAAGCATAAACATTCATTAGCCAAGCTGTCTAAAAGTGATAAAACTTTAAAGATCAGAAAAGCTTGTTTGCCATAGTATGGTCCCTTTTATGAGCGTCTAGGTGCTGCAACAGATTAAATGGCTAAGACTGACAACTGTAATTTTTCCTTAAGTAGCTTGCCTAAAAATAAGTAAAATGCAACAGAGACACACAAAGACTTCAATCTCAGGCATATTAGCATGTAAAAACTGCTGTTAAAAATAGCTGATCTTATGCAGGTTTCTAATGCAGGACTTAAAAAGCACAATAAAACTGTGATTCAGATTGCTTTGCTTGACATCCACAATTCCAAAAAGCATTCAGTGTTTTCTGACATGTCCAGCTGTTGTCTCAGAAACAATGTAGTAGGGAACAACTTTACGACTACTATGTAAAACACTTTTTATCTTCAAAATGCATTCAGTGCAACAGTTTGGGTCACCAGATTTTTCCAGGTGGATTCTTAGTTTCCAAAGGTTAGTGCCTTTTTCAGTTTCTTTTCTTGTATGTTTTTGAAGAGTGCTAAGTGAAAAGTGTCAGACTGTCTTCGATTTCTTTCCTGTGTGAAATATTGCTTCAATGTCTTGTAGTATTTATTTTAGAAGTGACTGATAGAAGACTACTACTGATTTTTACATGCTTTGGATGCCTTAAAGTCTAGGCATGTTTACAGCGGGAAAAGTCTTGCAAGCGAGAAAGGCTGAGAAATATTTAACTCATACAGCCAAAGAAAGTTTAGGCAGGTCCTGCCTGATGGCAGAGTTCCCTCCAAACAGGCGCTTGAGGCAGGCAAAGAAAACTTCAACTATGAAAACAAAAAGCTTTAAACTGGTCTGCATTACACCAGAGAGAACCAAATTTACCAGATGGACTGTAGGAACAGTGTAAGCGTACTGGTTCCACAGCACTTCACTCGCAGAGCTGAGGGCCTGCAAAGGTGGCTGCTGCTGCTGGGTTTTAGCAGACTCATGGCACCTGCTCTTGGTCTTTGCACCGCCCAGATCTTCGCACCTGAGGATATCCTCCTCACGTACATGTTGTTGAAGTGTCTCTGCACCCATGATCTCTTCGATGCATCTTGACAACAATGGTTTGGTGACCCACATTTTATATACAGAAAGATATGGAAGCATTTCAGGTAGACCAAAGTCTATGCAAAGTTGATATGAGTGATTCCTTTTAGTTGGATTAAATACCAAGCATGTGGAGAGATCAACAAAAGGAAGTATTTATTGCATTGCCTGTGCCTGCTTTCCAGCCTTCATTTTCGAGAACTATCCTTCCATATTTCATAGCCATTCTTCTTTTTTTCAGCAGCATCTGCGAAACTGGGTCCACAGTAGGGATTGAAGACTCTCAATACCCTCACAAGATGAAAACACAATAAATTAATTCATTAAGGATAATAATAAAATGCTTTAAAAACACTATTTAAGGTTTCATTTCATTGAACCACGCATCCTCATATTGAAAGTCCAAATCAAGGTTCATGTTTCACACTTTTGGTAATGTGAACTACGTAGAAACTTGATAATATAATATATGAAATTATGACAAAAAGAAGGAAAAAAATCTGTACGAGAAGCACATATGTGGAGACATGACTGTATGAGATTTCCTTTTTATTCAAATGCACTTTTACATATCCTGTGGAAACCATTTGAAACATTGGGGTTTTTTTTTTTCATTTTATTAACACTAATTGTGCACCTGCATGCTCCAGGTAAGATTTCCAAACTGAGCTTTTCAGTGGAGAGCTCCCATACATTCTGACAGTCCCTGCCTAGAAATCACCAATGATCAAGTGCTACATTCAGCTGAGTCTACCCTGATGTATTTTTTAAAGGCTTAGTACTATCCACTTCAGTAAATGGATTTCAGCTACTATTGTAGAACTACAGAAGAATAATCAAAAACCTTTTTCCAACAAATATTTTTGGATTTGAACAACGATTATTCAGGTTATGTATCTGTCCACTTGCATACTTGAGTTGTCACTCCATGTTCTAAAATATATGCCTGCTTATGTTATCTGTGTTACATCAATCTAAACAACAAACGCTGCTTTTTAAAAATATGAAATAAAGATTAATGATGGAGTGAAATAGATCAGTGACTTGACATACTCTAAGCAATGCCTGATATTGAAATGACAAATTGTATACGGAAGTTTTATATTAATATTCCAATTGTGTGTTATGACACTTAAATATAATTGAATATTATTTTAGTCAAACTAGGACCAATTATTTTATTTCTCTGGCAATTCCTATTGTGGTAATTGTCATTATGTGCAGTCAGGCAAATAAGTTTGTTGTTTGCAACTTCAGAAAGTAACTAAGACATGATGTTAATGACCTCGGAAGGGCAGATTTCAAAACCAGGGAAATGTTGCTTTCAGTTTCACTGGTATAATTAAGAGCAAAACAATATCTTTGCATGGAAAGAAACACAAAACATACCAGCAAGCTAAGACCATGTCATGAAAAGGTGGTATAATACGGGATTGATGGCAATGCATTGTGGATGATGGTAAATTATTGCCTGGTGAAGCCAGCACTAAGTAAGTTATTCTAGTTAAAGGCAATCAGCAGAGCTTGCTAGAGAATAACAATTTGGTTTCCTGACAGTTTTCAAGTTCCAAATTTGTTTTATTCTGCTTTGGCATGAAAACAAAGCCATTTAAATACTACTGCAAAATGGAAGTGTGCCAAAATATCTGCTTCATGTTGAAAAGGTCAACATTTTGATGCAAGCCTTTCTCTCATGAGTGTTCATTCTCGATCAAAACCTTTACACGGAAAGTTTTGTCAAAATAAATGCCTCTGGAATGTTTCTGAAAAATGTTTTGGCTTCAAGAAAACATCTTGCTCAAATGTGATTGTTCCATAAGTAGCCAAAATAGTGAACCCTAGGGTCCTAGAGATCTGTGGTTCCTTACCTCTAAACTCCCAATAATTCACGCTACTATACTGTGTGACATCCTTACTAAGAGACAGAACGCTTCCTTGGTTCATGTTAATTTTCGCTCCTGTATAGATCTGCCCAGGTAACTGGCTAACTTGCTGCTAGAAGAAAAAGTGGATAACCCCAGAGTTCTCACAATTTTTATTTCCAAGAACAAGGAACTGATTCTCTCTTCAATAACCTATTTAGGAGAGTGGAACAAGGGGACAAGGAAAGACTTATCTTGGAGATTTTTTTTTGTTGGTAGTTGGGTAAGACTGGTAAGAACTTATTGTGGTTGAATGATAGACAGCATAATCACACAAAAAGGCAAATTAGAGGAAAAAAGATTTGTGAAGAATATTCTTATTTCATTATTACTA
This sequence comes from Phaethon aethereus, assembly GCF_964289735.1. Taxonomy (NCBI): domain Eukaryota; kingdom Metazoa; phylum Chordata; class Aves; order Phaethontiformes; family Phaethontidae; genus Phaethon; species Phaethon aethereus. The sequence goes on along the minus strand of NW_028114324.1, from coordinate 53,762 downwards.
AATCTATTATTACACCTCAGCATCATGTACTAAGAAAATAATTTCACTTGATTATTATACCATTTATACTTAAATACTAAAGCAATATTGAAAAAGAAATGATGACTTCTGGATTTTGCTTGGCAGTAGGCACATGTAATAAACATCACTCAGAGTACAGTTATGGGAAACATATTTGTATTTTTGTATTGCTCAGAGCATTGGTATCTCTTTGTATTTTGAGGACAAGATTTGGCTCCCTGAAGAAAGCAGTGAAGTGCCATAAGCACAGACATATCTATATAGTTGATGCTATCTGATGGGGACTTTCTTATCAGTGGTTGATCATCTTTTTAATCAGCAGGCACTAGATGGTATCGGAATTATGGCTTAATGTCTCAGTCTAATCTATGCCACACTGGAATGACATATACTGCACAATACATTGCTTACATTATGTAGAACCACACGAGTTTCCCTGAATGCATTTAAATTATAACTGTGGCTAATCAACATTTCTGTAATGCAGTTTTATTGCTTTACCTGGTCATAAAAACCACTCTTGCTGTAAAAAAAACTTCTATTCATTTTTCTTAGCTTCTCAACAAACTTACTTTTCAAAACAGGAATGGGGAAAAAAAAGTAAACAAAAAATCAGTGGCTTGTGGTCAGGACAGCCAGTGAGAAAAGTTTTTTTCACAATAAGTACTTGAACCAGGATGCCTGGTATGTAGTAAGCAGCCCAAAAGAATACTGTGTTGGCTTTTGTTCCATGAGTAAAACATTCATCATGCAAGAGAGACAAGGAAGCTCTGCAGTCCAGAAGCTGGGGGTAGATGTAAGACGCTCTGCGGGGATTTGGGAGAACAAAGTTTGTACCCTTGATTCAATGAACACTCAATTAGCTTTATGAAATAGAATAGCTCTGAGTGAAGATTAAGGGAATTTTGCTGTGAATATCTACCTACCACAGAAAAGCTTGGTGGCTTGGCAAGGAAGAGATTTTAATACACATCTTTCACATCCCAAATTAATGCCCCATAAACCATGCTTTTAGCTAGTTTGAGAGAGAAGTCTCTTTCCTCAGAGAAGACTTCCAGGCTTGCCCAGGAAATAATTTGAAAATATTTTATGGGATGGAAAGGAACATTTTCACCTAGTTCAATATATGTAAGCACACAGTCATGTCACTGGTAACATCTGAAGTAGCAGCTCATATGTTCTCTAACTAAACACAGACACCTCTCAGATGTAGCCCCTAACAATAGGGTGATCATATTAAGACTGTCACTGTGTTTCAGCTATGTTTAGCACAGCATCACTCCTGAAACCTTTATATGTAGGAAAGAAATCTCTTTTTCTGTTGCTTTCTCATGCTCTTTCTCTTCTCAGCACTGCATGCCACACAACAGCAAACTAACCCTTCATACAGGCATTTTGTTTTATTGCACCAGATGATGAAACAACAGTGTTCAATATAAATGGAGAAAAATGGTGCATAGCTTAGATCCAGCCCAGAAACAAGCAAATCACCGAGTGCTCCTTGAGCTCAGCTTCCCATGTGTTCATTTTCAGTGGATCTGTGAGGCGCTGCAAGCTGACAGGTGAAATCATTTGCCTCATAGATCATGGATGTAGCTACAGTAAGATGAATTGTACGCAAAACAGCAGACAGAAAAATCAACAATACTGAAACAATGACAATTCTGAAGATTAGGCAACTCACTGAAAAAAGTAAAAATAAAAAATATGGCAGCTGCTCTGCTCTTCAGAATATAATGGAAGGGGACATCATAAACTAAGCTTAGATGAACATTAAATACATTGAAGCCATATAGAAGATGACTGTTAATTCCAGAAGGTCAGTGATTCCTGAAAGTATTCCTTTTAAAAAAATTGTCAGTCTAGCCTGTTGTGTTAATGTCTGTTCATAGCCATTTTGTCAAATGCTGGAAGCATATTGAGATACCTTTACCAGTTTCTGTCTTCTGTACTGGAGTGGAAGAGATGGTGGGTATATTGTTTTAATCTGAAACATTAACAGAACATTTAAGACTAAAATCCCAACACCTGATTCAGCAAAGCATCCATATATTCTATTTGGTCACTCAGCTCATTTTCTGCAAGCCGGTATGTTTAATTGTAGTTATACTGAAAGATGAGTTTACTACTGTTTCTGTCAGAATAAAGCATTCATTTGCTGAATGTAGTGTAAATCCAGAAGCGGGACAATCCAGTTTTTCCTGGACTGAGGTATGAAACAGCACTTTGGAGCTGTATTTAAAAACTGCTGAAGACAGGGAACAGCATTTTTCACCTGCGCATTCCCCAGGAGAACTGCTGCTACTTCTTCTACGTGTGCTGCTACAACGGTCCTGCGGCCCACACTTCCAGGGAGGTTGATATATGTGCATCCATTGTTCATGTTCAACATGTCATCTGCATGGCTGGGGGAATATCATGTGCATGCCGCTGCTTTTGTTTAGAGCTTGTTTTTATCTGAGAAAACTGAGAGCTTAAGTCACTGGGAAGAAAACTAGGCTAGCGTCCTTTTTCTGTATGAATGAAATGTAACATTGGAAGATGGGTACATTCCTGTTGGAGCTGGTGGCAGTAGAAGTCCTTTTACAATCACGATAAATGTTGCTCCTCTCTTCCCAGCCCTTCCTTGAGTAGGCAATCACACAATCAACCAAATGCAGCCTTGTCATGAGTAAGAGCACTGTGAGCAGAAGCGTTGGGCTAAATCCTGAACGCTGTCACGTTGCTATAGATTTGTGGACAAGACTCATGCCTTATAAAACATGCCCCTCTGCCAAGCTGGGGGTCACTCCAGCTCAGAGTTGGCAGGAAGGGAGCTGATACTGATGATGAGGAGGGTAACCCTTCAGAGTGGTGACCACAAGCTGGAGAAACCTCCCTGAGGTGGACAGAAGGACATGCAACAGCCTGCACCACTGCAGCATGAGGCCTCGCAACCACGAGGCTGGGGCCAGCCTGGAGGAGCTTGCCGAACGGGGATGCTTAGAACAAGGGGAAAAAACGCATCCTTTAGCCCCAATATTTGCTATCTAACTGCACAGGCTACAAAGAATGTGTGGAGAATGTGCCCACTAATTCTCAGCTATGGGGATACAGAATCCAAACCTCCTTGGTAGAAGAGGGAACTAGAACTCGGGTGGGATTCGGCTTGCTCTAACTTCTGTGGCTATGTTCAGGCTAGGGATCCGCACAGCCGTTGTAGCGAGCGGATATGAAGGGCCTGATGCAGTTGCCTCCCCCTGCGCATCATGTGGGTGTGATCTGAGATTCTATAGGTATGTCCTCTGGCCTCCAGCTGTCCCCTCCGAAGGGCAAGGCTGTCCGTAGGTCCTGTGTCGTGTCTGCTAGGCTCTAGGTGCTAGCTTCATTACGGCCTCTGAGATGGCATTAGGTTGCCCGTGTGTAGGAAATCGACCTGAGGCCCTAGTCAATACAGCCAGTTAAGTCTAAAGGGGCCCTAATAAAGACGTCTACTTTAGGACAGCATGAATAGCTTTTTACTCTGCTAACTCTAATGGTATCTTCGCAATTTTGTAACCGCAACATCTGCAATAGGCCTATCTAAAGTCAGAGGAGCTGAGTGCCACCCTGGGTATCTCGTGTTTGAGTGGGTGGTCTCAGCATCTCTGGCTAGCTCTCGAAGACAAGCTTCTACTGCTCTATGGCATGTCATGAGAGACAGACATGCAGAGCCTCATGGAGTGGGCTATGGCTGTCCATGCTCAGCTGTGACTCAAGTGCTTTTGTAGGGAGAAATTTAAGTTCTTGGAAAGAGGATTCCCAAAAACTGGGGTGCTGTCAACTTTCACGTGTCAACAGGCTGAAGAAAAGCATAATTTCTGAAGCAGTCGCTTCCTCAGATGCCAAAACCTATTTGATATCACGCTTCAGGTGACCCTGTTCTCTTGCGAATCCGGAACTTATGTACACAAGCTTTACTGTCACGGGTGCCGAATGGTAAGAAAGCATCACCGTTCAGGCGGGCTGAACAGGCTCTTCGGGAGGGACAGGCAGGGCAGGCGAGGGGGAGGAGCTGCACCGTGTGTAAGGCGGGCATCTGCTTTGGAGGATGGAGGGGCCCGTGAGAGCTGGTCCGTTCTAAAGAGCCACCTTTTAAAAGCCCAGGAGCAGGCCATGCCTTTGTGTTGAAAGTCAAGCAAGTGGGGTAGGACACCCACTTGCCTGAAGAGGGAACTCCTTTTGGAACTCAGGCGGAAAAAGAAATTGTATGAACGATCCCTAGAAGCAAGGCCAGCCTTGGCAGGAAGACTACGGAGCTGTGCTTCACATATGTAGGGAGAAATGATGGAAGGCCAAAGCTCAGCTAGAGTTGAAACTGGCCAGTGTCCTGTCAGACAACAAAAAAAGCCTTCTGAGGTATGCTAAGAGAAAGAGGAGGTCTAAGGAAAGTATTGCACTCCATTCCTTCCTTCCTTCCTTCCTTCCTTCCTTCCTTCCTTCCTTCCTTCCTTCCTTCCTCCCTCCCTTCCTTCCTCCCTTCCTCCCTCCCTCCCTCCCTCCCTCCCTCCCTTCCTCCCTCCCTTCCTCCCTTCCTCCCTTCCTCCCTTCCTCCCTTCCGCCCCTCTCTTCCTTCCCTTCCGCCAAACATTAAACAAGAGCTTGTGTTTTGGTTATTAGCTTCTCCTTAGTCTGCTTTATAGACTTGGAGCCAAAGAGACAACAGGCCTGGCTCCAGCAGGTGCAAGGATGGCTTTCTTCTCTCTGCCAACCGTCCAAGGCATGGCAGGAAGGGCGGGAAGTGGGCAGGGCGTGCCTGCAAGCCCCTGGGCTGCACCAGGCTGCTCTGCTCTGCTTCATGCCACTTCCGCCCTCGCCGCCCGGGAGAGGCTGGGCTTCTGCAGACAGCCGCTCACTCGAGAAGGCAGCTAGGCAGCTGCTGCTTCCATTGCACTTGGCAAAGCCAAACTCCTCTCCAGTGTTCCGGGAGAGTGCCAAGGCCACCTTCCAGCGGGACATGCTGTAAAGAAGAAGAAGAAGAAGAAGAAGGTTGCCTTTAACAAGTTGGAGTTAAGGAAGCTCTGCCCCTGGGCTCTGTGGCCAGCTGCATCCTCTTCCTCCCAGTCCCAGCACAAGAGAGCGCCTTTCCGCTGGGACCGCTGCTTTGGCTGGAGGCAACGTGCCCGTCTCAAGCGCACGTCAGTGGCACGGGGGGACCTGCGGGAAGAGGGTGGGACGGACTGCGGGCGGCACCGGTACGCGCACGAAGCATCCCGGCACACATGCGCACGTACTCGTGAGCAAGAGCAGCTCAGCAAAGCTGCTGGAAAGCGGCGTGGCAGAAAAGGCCCGTGGGTCCTGCTGGACACCAAGCTGAGCAGCAGCCAGCACCGTGCCCTTGGCCAAAGGCGGCGGGCGGCGGTGCCCTGGGCTGCGCTGGGCAAAGCCTTGCCAGCAGCTGGAGGGAGGGGAGCCTTGCCCTCTGCTCAGCGCTGCTGAGGCCATGCCCGCAGTGCTGTGCCCAGGCCCGGGCTCCCCAGGCCGAGAGAGACAGGAGCCCCTCCCCCAGCCCCGCCCCCCAGCCCCCCCCCGGGCTTGGAATGGCAGCTGTGATGTCGCGGCGCTGGCCCGGCAACGGCCACAGTGCCTGCAGGCACGGCTCTGCCAGCACCCGGCAGCTCCAGGGAGAGACCAGCTCTCACCCAGCGGCACTGCCCGGCACCGGGACCCCCTCGACAGCCTCGCTCCAGCCGGCTGGGAGCTCTCCGGAGCCCCAGCAGCGTGTCCGGCGCGAGGACTCCCCTGGCCCCGGCACGATGGGCCAGCTGAACTGCTGCTACGGCTCCAGGTGGGCTCCCCCCGCGGCTCGGGGACACGCCGGCGCAGCCGGGCCCCGCAGCAGCCGCCTTTCTCACGCCCTTTGCCGCCTGCTCTGCAGGGTCTACCCTGGCCCCGAGCAGCAGTGCGCGCCCGGCCCGGCATCAGCCGAGCCGCTGCTCCACCAGCGCGTGCGGGTGACGCAGGGCCGCGGGACGGGGAAGAGGCACCTCCTCCTCTTCAGCGATGCCTTGATCATCGCCAAGGCCAAGTAAGAGGCGCAGACCCCGGCTGCCTTTCCTCCTAAGGCCTGGCCCCGGCACCGGGGCAGGGACGCCCAAGGAGCAGCCCCAGGCCCCGGCACCCTGCTGCTGGCTGCACCCGTGGCCGTGCGCGGGGCAGGCGGAGGCCAGAGGGCAGCCGCCGGGCTCGGCCACCTCCAGGTCACTCCCTGCCGCTCCCCTCTGCAGACGTGGCAGCGCCCCGCGCCCGCAGCTCTGCCTGGCCCTGCGCCGGCTGTGGGTGCTGAGCGGCGGCAAGGGGGCGGCCGGGGATGCCGCCCAGGAGGAGGAAGACAAGGCCACCACGTCCCTCGTCCTCGCCTGGCCCTACGGCTTCTGCGTCGTCACCTTCTGGTGGGTCTCGGTGCCACGTCCCCCGGCAGGGCCGGGCAGCGCTTCTGTCCGGCCCCACGCCGCTTCCTCCTGCCTCTGCGGCCGTCCCCACGGGGCAGGGCTGTGCCGGCGCCCGCCTCTGCCCGCGGGCTGGGCAGCAGCAGGCGCTCAGGCTCTTTCTCCTCTCTCTCCTGCAGCTCCCGCTCGCTGAAGGAGCTCTGGCTCAGCGCGCTCCGTGGGTAAGCCCTGCCTGGCAGAGCAGCTTGGGGGGCCCGTGCTCACAGCACGGGGGGATGCTCTAGCCGTAGCCGTACGATGCGGAAACGCCGCTCCTGAGCTGGGGAGAGCTGCCCCCACGGCTGCGGGCGGCTCTGGAGCGGGCAGAGCTGGCGGAGCTGCTTCACCCAGCCCCGTCCTCCCCCCTTGCCGCTGCTCTCCGCTCGACGGCCGGGCGGTGCCCAGCTGCTTCGGGGCAGCTTGGAAGGGCTCCCCGGGCTGGCAGGCGAGGGAAGAGGCAGCTTGGGTCTCACACAGCTCTTTCTCTGCCCCTGCCCCGTGCACAGGCCAGCAGAGGGAGTGCAGGGAGCCCGCGTCACCCAGCTGCCCTCCATCAAGCTCCTGCTGAAGGAGCTGCGCGGCCGCAATGCCGTGAGTGTCCCTCCCGGCCCCGCTCTGCCCCAGGGGCTGCTCCAACCCCGCACCAGCCCCATGGCTTCTCACCTGCTGCTCTTCTCCCCTTGCCCAGGCCAAAACACTCAACGCCAGCAGCCTGGAGAGGCTGGTCGAGGGCCTGGCAGAGGTGAGGAGCCCCCGGGCCGCCATCTCGGCCGTCCCCACATCTCACTCATGGCCCGCGGCCGATGCAGCTGGCCAGGGGCCCTTCGTGCTGCGGGGCTGCTCGCTGAGCGCAGCGCATTTCTTGCAGGCTGGTGCCCAGCAGAAGCCACCTCCCGTCCCCTCCGGCAGCCAAGGTGGACGTGGCCACTCGGCCGGTGAGTTTGGAGGAGACGGGGGCAGGACGGCCCCTCTCTCCTGCGCTGGCAGGCGGCAGCCGCGCTGCTCAGGGGCTGCTGCTGCCCTTCCCGCAGGGCACGGCCGCAGAGAGCTGAGCCCCCGGGGCGCCTCGTTCCCCAGCCACGCCTCTCCCTCGATGCTGGCGGGGACGCCCAGCACGCAGAGGCTCGGGCAGCATTCACCTGGCGCTTGCCCTCCATGGCTCTCTGCTCTGTTTTCCCTGGCGGCAGGCGGGACCCGCAGCAGGACGAGGGGGCTGCCCTGGCCCTTTGCGCGGCGAGGGACCTTGGCCGCTGCGGAGGCGCCCGGGCAGTCGGGCTGTGCCGGCAGGGCGGGTCTCTTCGGCCGGCCCCTGGCAGCTCTCTGCAGCCAGGACGGCACGCTGCCCCAGCCCCTCCAGGTAAGCCAGCAGAGGGACCCCGGCTGGGGCTCGGGGACCAAGCCGGCTCCGCCCCACCTCCCCCACCTCCAGCCACCCCTGCGTCCTGCCCTAGTGAAAGCAGAGCCGCCCACGCTCGCTCCTGGCCCGGGGGAAGGCTCACCGGCCCCGGGGCCTGTCCCCAGCCAAGCAACTGTCCTCCTCTGTCCCCCGCAGCTCTTTGAGGAGGAGGAGGATGTGGCTGGGCTTGCCGGCACGTCGGCCAAGGAGTTGCCAGCACCAGAGGTGGAAGCAGAAGCAGCAGCGGTATGTCAGGGCCACAAAGAGGGTGACAGCACTGTCAGAAGTTGAGAGACAAGCAAGGTCACCCACTAGCCGGCAGCTCTGCAAAGGTGCAGAGGAAGGGTGGTGCAGGATGGCCATGGCGGTTTGTGCGGTGATGCCACCAGAACTGGCTCAGCTGGGCTGAGCAAACCCATCCAAGGGCTGTGCCTTTCCGAGCTAAGGTAGCAATTGGGCAGGAAGGTCCTTGCCACCCGTTAACTTGCACATTTCCATTGCAGGTGCCTCCAGTCCCTCCAGAAAGTGAACACCTGGAGAGCTCCTCTGGGGAGACAAGGTAAAATGAGCTAGGTGTGCTTAAGAGCAGAATTGGTTCACGTTTATCATGGCTTGACCTGTCTAACAATACATTGAATGGAAAGTTTGCCAGGCTCGAGAAGAGCAACCTGTGAAGAGGGGAGCAATGGGCTACTGGACAGCGAGAGGAGCAAGTTGGGAGCAGAGCTCTGCGGGATGGGCAACTGAGGACATCCAGGCAGGCAAGAAGAACGAGGAGCCCAGGTGTGTAGCAGGCTCTGCTGCCCATCTTTCAAAGCTCCGAACACTGCTCCGACTATGGGCAATATTTCTGAGGTGCGCAGAGATGGCACCGGGCAGGAAGCCCGCAGCTGCCCGTGGGAGAGCGTGTCTGTCAGGAGGAACATATCACTCCAGCGTTGGCAGCTCTCCTTCGGCACTTGTGGCAGCTCTGTTTGTGCAAGGCTGAGCAACACCCCAGCAGAGTCACAAGGCTCATAGCAATTTTTGGAGCTCTTTGACCCGCTGCCTACAGAAAGAGGCAAAGTCTCCCTTTTCTGTTCATGTCAGCTGGCAAGCCCAGCACTGGCTGCTGGTGTCTGAATCCCAAAGACGCAGCAAGGAGCTGTGTCACGTAGCCGTAGACCCTGAGGTACTGGCACTTCGTAAAAAGCTCACGTTGCACCTGAGACAATTGAGGGAAGAAGAAAACAACCAAACAATACCAAAGCAGCGTGTTTTGCCTTCAAGCCTGGCTTTCTAGCAAGGGACAGTGAGGCGTGCTGCTGCTCGGCTTTTGGAAAGGACCACAGCACAGCTGCCCTGCCCAGCCCTGCTGCCTAGCAAAGCAGTGCTGCACATCTCTGTCAACTTGCAGAGCTCTGAGGGTGTCACACGTGTGGAGAAGGGGACAAAGCCGTGCCGTAGCCACTGCCAGGGAGGGTTCCCTCTCGTGTGCCAGGAACTGCCCCTTGGACAGCACACTGCCCAAAGAACGGGGCACAAAGTCGTGCCTCTTCCCGCCTTCATGGTTTCATCAGCACTTTGGACTCTCTTCTTGCAGGTGCCGATTTTTTTCTGCTGCCTGGATTGCCCGCATGAGCTCTGCTGCCTGGGCTTTGAGGGGCGCGATGCAGCCCCAGCACCACCTCGGCGGAGGCGAGGAGGGAGGCACCGCGCCCTTCTGCTCCGGCCGGCACATTTCACTCGGGCACCGCGACGCCGGAGCGGCCCCGCACCGCCCTCAGACCCAGCCCAGCCCTGGCGGGAGGCCTTGCTGGCTCACTCCTCGGCTCCGTCAGCAAAAGCCCACCAGCCGGCACAGCTGCCCCCGTGGGGAGCTGGCATGTCACCTGCAGATTCCATGGGGCGTGCTGGGCGTGGAGGTGTATATCATCTGAGAGGGACACGAGGGACACGCTGGACAGCATGTTCCAGACTATAAAACCCTCCAGGTTTTCTTTGCCGCTACTCATTCTTGGCAGAGAGACGCTGCACCACCTTGCTGCATACAAGAAGGGAGCACCCATTGCTGCCCTTTGGTCGGTGCAAGTCCTTGTATGCAGCACACAGCACAGCGCCCTTTCTTAGTATTCTTGATCAAACATGACTGGCTTGCAGTTTCCATTAGCTGAGTTAACTCCAGGTTAGCTACAGCAAAAACTCCGCTCTTACTTCTCCGACCCATCAGCGCTCTCTGGACCGACGCAAACACCCCCCTTTCTGTCAATCAGAACTGGAGTGGTGATGCTTTGCTTTCAGCCACAACACGTGCCTGTGCCTAGGGACTGATGGGAAGGAGGAGTTAAAAAAGCCAGCTTACATGGTGCCCCAAATCCCACCCACCCTCCAGGACCGGAAAAAAACTGGACACACCCCCATATTTATTCTAGCCATTCTGTAGCCAGCACAGTCATTTCAGTGTCGATTCTGGTTGATTCTGCAGCTTTATAACAGTTGAAACACCCAGCTCATCAAGGCGGCTGATCTAGAAGGCAGGGGATCTGAACTGGCCCCAACTACCTATGATGTGACAGTGTCCATAACTCGGGTTAATCACAGGTTGTCCTGTGACATAAGGATGTAGCGCTCTTTCACCTTTCTCCTTTGAAGCTTTGGGGTTTGTGCACGGGAGCCTTATGTACCTTTCTTTTCAGAGTTGCTCATCGTTTCAGCATTGTTTCTGATGAGGAAAACATCCTTTCTGTGTAGATGTTAATTTATGTACATTTAATAAACAGCATGGTATCCTATACTACCAATGATCTTTTTTTCAGACTAATGAAAAGTTCAAGACAAAAGCATGCTTTGTGTCTGCAAAGAAAAGTATCTGTAACTGTATTAAAAAGCTGCGGTTGTTTCACTCGCGGATGTTTGTAGCTATAGCAGAAACAGAGCTGCTGGCTGCCTTACTGCGAGATCCACAGGACACCAGTCTTCTCCTGAAGGCTTTCTACCAGCGTAATACTGTTTGAGTTGCCACTCCATTAAAACAGGACTTGTTCACTAATTGGTTCCTACATGAAAACCCGAGGATAGAAACTTGATCCTGGTTGGCAATGTCAAAAGCAGCATGAGGCGAGGCTGCCCAAAGCCTGGCTGCTGCGCTTGGAGGAAATGTGCCTTGAGTCCCGATGGGCAGACAGGGCACGCCTCTGCAAGTCTGCTTCGCAACACAGCACGACGCAACAGACCTGTGTACAAAGAGCATTAACATCATCACAGGTACAGCCAGTCACAAGGTAGGCAATGCCCGAGTGAAGGCTGCCAGCTGTCCTGCTGGCCGGCTCTGTCCTTCACGGCTGCAGACTCCCTTTCCCAGGCACTCACTGAGCCAGGGGCTGGCTTCGCACTCGGAAAGCACGTAGCCCATGCAGCAGCTCACTCCACTGCTCACCGTGGTTCCCCATGGCTGCTTATCTACCCAACAGATCTCTTAGTCCCTCCTGTTTGTGTATGGAGAAGGACTCGTAGGAGATGGGATCACAGTGATCACCAAACAGGGGAGTTGAAACTTTTGAGTGTAATGAGATACAGCTCAGAGGAGTTGCTACCTTGCTTTTCAGGAGAGCAAACTTGAAGCTACTCAGAGAGCTAGTCTGCAGTGTCCCCTGCGAAGCTGCTTTGGAGGGCTTAGGGCTCAGAGAGCAGCTTAGTTTTTCAGAACCACCTTCTGCAAGCACGGGAGCAGGCAATCTGGTGGAGTCTGAAGTCAAACAAGAGGGGCAGAATGCGACGAGCGAGGGAAGGCATGCAGTCGACTCAATATGAGTGATAAAGCAAGCTTCAACTTTATTGCAAAACCTTACACATATTTATACACTAAGTTCTACCTTATGCATACTTGTCTTACAATCATTGGCTTAGCCCTAAAGATTGCATTATCATACTCCTCCTACTTGCGGTTACTGCTACGTGGTCCAGGTTCCATCCTGTTTTTCTTATACAGTGCTGCTTCTTAGCTGTTTACCACAGCTCCTTCTCCTCAAGGCCGAGCCCTGCAGATGTCCAGCTGTTTACCAGCTTCCCAGTGCCACAGCTCCCTCTTCTCAAGGCCGAGCCGTGCAGATATCTAGCTGTTTACCAGCTTCTCAATGCTGCAGCTCCTTTTCCTTAAGGTCGAGCTGTGCAGAGTGATCCCAACAGCAGAAGACCAGCTTGGCTGAACAGGGACCTCCTTTTTCAACTCAGGTGGAAAAAGGAATGTTATGATCCCTGGGACCAAGGTCCGGCTTGGCAGGAAGATCACAGAGCTGTAGTTCATACGTGTAAGGAGAGAACAGAAAAGGGCAAAGCGCAGCTAGAGTTGAAATTGGCCAGTGTTGTGTCGGGCTATAAAAAGGGCTTTTTACAGTACGTTCATAGCAATCGCTCATTGAGCACGGCCAGGGACTCTCTGAGGAGGAGGAGGATGCGGCTGGGCTTGCCGGTGCATCGGCCACAGAGCCGCCAGCACCAGGGGCAGAAGCAGAAAGCGCAGAGGTCTGTGAGGTGCACAGAGAGCGGGGGCTGCGCAAACCCCTCCGAGCGTATGGCGGGATACGTTGTATCGCGGGATACGTTGTATCGCGTGATACGTTGTATCGCGTGATACGTTGTATGACGTTGGCGGTTTTGGGGGGTAACTATGTACGTACTGTAGGGACACATGCTTTCTTACAGGATGAAAAGATGTAATGTTGTCGTGGTTTAGCCCCAGCCGGTAACTAAGCACCACGCAGCCGCTCGCTCACTCCCCCTCCCACAGTAGGGTGGGGGACAGAATTAGGAAAAAAACCTCGTGGGTTGAGATAAACACGGTTTAATAGGACAGAAAGAAAGAAGGAAACAACAATGATAATACCAACACAGGAATGTACAAGAACAAGTGATGCCCAATACAGCAATTGCTCACCACCCGGCGATCGACAGCCCGTCCCCGAGCAGCGATTTCCGCCCCCCGGCCAACTCCAGTTTATGTACTGGGCATGACGTCGGATGGTAGGGAATATCTCTTTGGCCAGTCTGGGTCAGCTGTCCCGGCTGTGTCCCCTCCCAGCTCCCCGTGCACCCCCAACCTCCTTGCTAGCAGGCCAGCACGAGAAGCTGGACTGTCCTTGACTGCTCAGCAACAACCCAAAACATCAGCACATTATCAACAGTTTCTCATCCCAAATCCAAAACACAGTGTCACACTGGCTTCTGTGAAGAAAACCAGCTCTATCCTGGCTGAAAACAGGACACAGGGAATAAGGGAAGCGGTTCCCCGAGGGCAAAACGTTACTAAAGCATTTAATGAACAACAAGGGAAAGACGAATCTCCAACAGAATGGTTGGAGAGGTTGAGGAAAAACCTACAAATGTACTCTGGAACTGATCCGAATACAGTGGCTGGGACCGCACTCCTTAGAACACAATTTGTAGCTAAATCCTGGGGGCATATAAGAAGGAAATTAGAAAAATTGGAAGATTGGCAAGAAAGAAGATTAGAGGAGTTACTTAGAGAAGCCCAGAAAGTCTATGTTAGGAGGGACGAAGAAAAACAAAAAGCAAAAGCAAAAATTTTTGTACGTGTCAGTAGTAGGAGCAAAAGGAGAGCCTTTTAAAGTAAATATATTGAAAGATGTAGAAGTAGAAACAGAAAAGAAAATTTGTCTTAATGATTTACTTTTGCTCCCTGAAGCGGAATACAATTTATTAGGAAGGGATTTGATTTTGAAGTTAAACTTGAGCATTCAGAGTCAAGGGGACAAATTGCAGATTAAATTATACACTTTAACACAAGAGGATGAAGAAGCTATTAACCCCTCAGTGTGGTATAAGGAAGGGGAAACTGGAAAGATAAAAATGGACCCCATAAGCGTTCAAATAACAGATCCGCACCGCCCAATTAGAATCAAGCAATACCCTATACCTATGGAGGGTCAAAAAGGATTAAAACCTGTAGTTGACAGACTTTTGGAAAAAGGAACCCTAGAACCATGTATGTCACCTCATAACACGCCCATTCTTCCCGTAAAGAAACCGGATGGGTCATACAGGATGGTGCAGGACTTAAGAGCTGTAAATCAGCGAACAATCACTAAATTCCCTGTGGTGGCAAATCCTTATACTTTATTGAGTCATATATCTCCCACACATACTTGGTATAGTGTAACAGATTTGAAAGATGCTTTTTGGGCCTGTCCTCTGGATGAGGGATCCGGAGATTATTTTGCCTTTGAGTGGGAGGACCCCAAAACAGGACGAAAACAACCATTAAGATGGACTGTGTTACCACAAGGGTTTACAGAGTCACCAAATCTATTTGGACAAACTTTACAGAAAATTCTACAAGATTTCACAATACCTAAGGAGGTAAAATTATTGCAATATGTGCAGGATTTATTAGTAGCAGGAGAAACTGAAGAGGGGATCCGAAAAGCCACCATTAAATTGTTAAATTTTCTAGGGGAAAAGGGATTAAAGGTGTCCTGATCAAAGCTACCGTTTGTAGAACAAGAAGTAAAATACTTAGGACATTGGCTGAGTAAGGGAAGGAAGAAGTTAGATCCTGATAGGGTATCTGGGATTCCATCCTTAAGGCCCCCACAAGCTAAAATGGAAATTAGGCAAATACTGGGATTATTAGGATATTGTAGACCATGGCTTGAAAATTATAGTGAAAAAGTAAAATTCCTATATGAAAAATTAACTAATAACCAACTTAAATGGCTTATTGAAGACAATCAGAGATTTGAGGAAGTAAAAAAGGCATTAATACAAGCACCTGTATTGAGCCTCCCAGATCTAGAAAAACCTTTCTATCTCTTTGTGAATACATCAAGCCAGACAGCATATGGAGTTCTTACTCAAGACTGGGCAGGAATCAAAAAACCCGTGGGGTATTGTTCTAAGTTACTTGATCCAGTAAGCAGAGGATGGCCTGCTTGTCTCCAAGCTTTGGTTGCTACAGCGTTATTAATAGAAGAAGTTAGGAAGATTACCTTCAGTGCTCCTTTAAAAGTGTATACCCCACACAATGTCAGAAATGTTTCACAACAAAAAGCGGAAAAATGGTTAATGGACAGCCGGATTCTAAAGTATGAAGCAATACTAATAGACTCCCCCGACTTAGAACTAAGCGTGACTTCTGCTCAGAGTCCAGCACAATTTTTGTTTGGAGAACCATCAGAGGAATTACAACATAACTGTTTAGAGGTAATTGAGACCCAGACTAAGGTGAGACCAGATTTAAGAGATGCTGAGTTGGAAAATGGAGAAGCGCTGTTCAGAGATGGCTCCTCCTGAGTGGTAGAAGGGAAGAGAAAATCGGGATATGCAATAATTAATAAGGACTTAGAACTTGTGGAATCAGGACCTCTGAGTCCATCATGGTCAGCTCAGGCTTGTGAGCTGTATGACCTATGTAGGGTCCTGGAATTGCTAAAAGGAAGAAGCGGGACTATATTTACAGATTCTAAATACGCATATGGGGTGGTCCACACTTTTGGAAAAATTTGGGAAGAAAGAGGTATGATTAATACTCAAGGGAGGAATTTAATACATCAAGAATTAATAGTAAAAATTTTAAAGGCTTTAAGAGAACCAAAGGAGATAGCAGTGGTACATGTGAGGGGACACCAAAAGGGATTAGATTACCGAATGAGAGGAAATAACTTAGCAGATAAAGAGGCCCAGGAAGCAGCCTTGAGGACTAAAGTTGCCAAAATTAATGTCATACAAACAAAGGAGGACACCAGCAAAGAAGGACGAGAGGAAAGAGAGAAGAAGTTTGCCCCACAAAAACAAACAAAATTGGAGAAAATAGGAGCTAAATTAGAACAAGGAAAATGGACACTGCCCGATGGGCGAGAAATGTTGCCAAAAGCCTACACCAGGCGAATACTAGAACGTTTGCGTGTGCAAACACATTGGGGTACAAAAGCGTTAAGTGATCATTTTCTTAAACAATTTGGTGGTATTGGAATTTTTGAAATAGCAAAGCAAATTACACAAGGTTGCTTAACCTGTCAAAAGGTAAATAAGACAGTGTTTGGACAAGCAGCCACAGGAGGGAGAAAAACAGCTTACAGACCTTTTGAGAAAGTACAAGTCGATTTCACTGCATTGCCTAAGGTAGGGAGGATAAAATATTTATTGGTAATAGTAGATCATTTAACACAGTGGGTAGAAGCGTACCCTGTAGCACGAGCTACGGCACAGATGGTGGTAAAAATTTTATTGGAACATTTGATACCTAGATATGGGATAATCCAGTACATTGATTCTGACCAGGGCACACATTTTACTTCTAAAATAATAAAACTACTATGTCAATCATTAGGTATTCAGTGGGAATACCACACTCCGTGGCACTCACAAAGCTCGGGGAAGGTAGAAAGAATGAATCAAACAATAAAACAACAATTGGCTAAATTAATGATTGAGACGCAAATGCCCTGGACGAAATGTTTACCCCTGGCACTTCTAAACGTAAGAACTAAACCATACAGTGAGACTGGATTATCGCCATATGAAATGTTATATGGCGTGCCTTATTTTCAAGGAATGCCTCTGGGGAACAATGTAATTGAGCATCATAGTATCCAACAATATATAATTACCCTTGGAAAAAGATTAAAAGAATTAAGAGAGATTGGGATGGTGGCCCAAACACCACCTTTAGGATTTGCAATTCATCAGTTAGAACCAGGAGATAAAATTCTGACAAAAACATGGAAAGAAGGAAACCTATCTCCCCTCTGGGAAGGACCTTTCCTTGTTTTATTAACTACAGAAACAGCTGTGAGAACTGCTGAAAAAGGATTGACACATGTGTCACGAGTGAAAGGTCCAGTGAAGGAGTGGAAAGTCACATCTGACTAAATTGCTGTGGGAATTTTATTGCGGCTACTCCTGTAATAGAAACAGGAGTGAAACATGAAATTCCCACAGTTGCTAAAAATCTATTTGTAAATCTTGCTGAAAACATTGCTAAGTCATTGAATATAGCTAATTGTTACGTTTGTGGTGGAACAAATCAAGGTGAACGATGGCCATGGGAAGCTATGGAGAGCAATATAAGTAATCCCCAAGTTTGGAAAACAATGGGAAAGGGTAATAGGAAACAACAATGGGTACTCCGAACGAGTATAATCGGAAGGAGTTGTTGGCAAAAGAAGAACAGGAAAAAGGAGCTGGAACTAGAATTTGTCCTTTGTGTAGAAGGTGGTGTGTATTTGTAAGATTAGTGTTGCAGGCTAACTGGCAGTT
Source organism: Phaethon aethereus (assembly GCF_964289735.1). Classification (NCBI taxonomy): domain Eukaryota; kingdom Metazoa; phylum Chordata; class Aves; order Phaethontiformes; family Phaethontidae; genus Phaethon; species Phaethon aethereus. The sequence continues at coordinate 36,647 of NW_028114324.1, read as the reverse complement.
TTCTGTAGCCATAAAGCCTTGCAAATAAAGAGGATCGCCAGGCTCGGGCAAGTGCACAGGTCTGGACAAACCACTGATCTATCAAAGCTCTGGCCTTCACAAGCAGTGCTCAATTAATTTGGGTACTAAGAAAGCACCCCCTTAAAGGAAAGGAGAGGGCAAGACCGGAGGGGAACTGGTATTGCGGCTTAAAAAGGGTCTGCCAAGGGCTGCAACCCCTTCGGGCTGTGACCGCCGACCACTATGGCCCTGACCGGACCTCTTCTAGTTCTACTTGGGGTGAGTTCCTTGACTCTGACTACGGCAAATAACTGTAGTCAATATTGGAACAAGTCCAGCTGGGGTTTACCCCAGAAAAATGGAAAAACTGAGGACCTTTTCTAATTGTACAGCCTGTACCTGTAATCATATTTGCCAAGGAATTGGAACAATAAAACCTAGTTTTTTTTCCTGTTACCCATAAATCAGAGAGAGCCAGGTGTATAACGAATGGCCTCCTGAGAGACAAACTTGGAAAGGAGTCAATCTAGGAGGATTTGGGGGAGATTTTATGGGTGGTGATTGGCTTACTAAAATCGGGATAGTTGTACTGGGGATATGTGGGGGATTGTTACTAGATTAATCTACTCGGTTATACAAGGAATGCAGATATCTGCAGTACTCAATTGGAAATGAAAACACGAATCAATACTGCAAAGAAGAAGATGGGGGATTGTGAAATATGTTCATCTGATTCGTGTGATGAAGTGTAATCTTCTGTACTTTTATGGATTTCTCCTGCACCATAAAAAGGGGTATTTTACAGAAGAAAGTTAAACTACTTTGCTGGTATATCAGCTCAAACCAGTTTGACCACTGACGGCATAGTATTGTGTAAAGAGAAACTTGTAAAGTGCATGCATAAAGTTTGGGGTCATCCTGGGGGCACGCCGAGGAAGATTTGACAAGACTCTAGAAGGAGAAGAGGGCATGCGCCGAAGAAGACACGCCTATTCATGAATACGTATTAGCAGACAGGATACAAACCAAGAACAGTAACTGTACCGCGTGCATCTTGGTGGAGCGGAGACTCCCGGAGCACCCAGCGCTGTTTGCTTGCCTCTATTCGCTTAATAAATTGTAAATTTGAATTGGAATCCTGTTTGGGACTAAATCATTTATCACATCCTTATCCAGCATCTTTTCAAAATACTGGTAAGACTCAAGCCTGCGTCGTAACTGGTTCCTCTTCCATCCGCTGTAGGAGTCCCCTGTGTTCCGGAAACACCACAGGGCACATCGAACTATAACACAAAGCGCTATGGATAGAACCACAATAATTATTCAAGTAACAAATAATCGTTGTAACCATGATAGGTTTGGTAAACCAAGAGGTTAACTTTCCCACAGCTCAGAAAACCCCCAAAAGGTGTCATCTGGAGTTACTTCACGTAGGATTTTTGCTTGTTCTCTGATCTCCCGTAAGTCAGCAGATATTCACCCACTTTGGTCTACATACATGCAACAGCTGACATTGATTACTGTGCACACCCCTGCCTGTGAGGCTAATATTAAATCTGGAGCCATACGATTTTGTGATACTATTTTCGATAAACTAGTAGTTTCTTCTTGGAGTTTCCTGATGGCAGGAGTCTATAGTTTTATTCTCGATTATCTCTATTACAGCCGAGATGTTTATTATAGCTTTTTCTAACTCGCTAACCCCCAGAAATGGGATTAGCCACCGCACAAAGCTATGAGAGCTTGTCGGCTTTTCTATTAAGGGCTTACTCACCCTTCAGTTTCTTCTCACGGGATTCTGTGTTGTTTTATCAATAATAGTGATGTTGGGAACCAGGGTGTCCAACGTACATGCTCCCCACCACCTCAGAGGTAAAGTCTTCCGAGCTGCTGTACCACACAACCAGTACCACCCTATCCCTAGCGGAACCGGGAGGCCAGTATAATTAAGTAACTGAAATGCTGGATCAATAGAGACAAAATGTGGTCCTCTGTCAGAGGATATAGTTGCTGGAACTCCAAAACGTGGTATTATCTCTTGTATCAATGCTTTAGCTGTCTCCCGAGCTTTAGCTGTTCTGGTTGGGAATGCCTCTGGCCAACCTGAAAAGGTATCAGTTAATACCAATAAATATCAATACCCCCCTTTTCTTGGAAGTTCTATAAAATCAATCTGTCATTGTTGCCCAGGCCCATTGTCTTTCCCAATCTGGCCCATTTCTGGCTTGGCGGTATTCTTGGGATTAGTTTGGAGGCAAAGATCACGTTGTTGAGTTACCTGTCTCACCATAGTATACAAATTTCTGGCCACACTTTCTCTAATTAAATGTTTATATAGAGTCTCCATCTCCCAATGCCTTTTCCTATGTTCATCCCTTACCAAATGCCATATTAGGCAGGAGGGAATAACCACTTTTCCTTGTGGGGTATAAGCCCACCCTTCTTTGTTATATGACCCTTCCAGATCTGTGATAAGGTTTTGATCTTCCTCGGTATATTTTGGCTTACCTTCTAGGGAGATTCAGGGACTAAAGCTCCTCCTGTTTTTATGTCTGTTTTAGCTACCTGTTTTGCCTCTCTGTCCACCAGCTCATTTCCTCTCTCCAATTCCGAGCTCACTTTCCGGTGAGCCTTAATATGCATAATCGCCACCTTCTCAGCAAGTTGGACTGCTTTCAACAGTCTCAAAATCTCTTTTGCATGCTTAATAGTTTTCCCTTGAGAGCTCAGTAACCCTCTTTCCTCCTAGATTGTTCCATGCACGTGCACAACTCCGAAGGCATATCTGGAGTCTGTATAAATATTCACAACTTTGCCTTGAGCCACTTCCAAGGCTCGGGTCAGAGCAATTATTTCTGCGCTCTGTGCAGAGGTATTTATGGGCAAAGGTCTATTATTTCTTGACTAGTGGTAATGGCATATCCCACGTGTCTTTTACCACTCAGGACATAGCTGCTTCCACCTGTGAACCAGTTCTCTCCGCTTTCCATAGGGTTGTCTTTTAGATCTGGTCGGTTTGCGTACGTTGTTTCAATAGTCTCCAAACAGTCATGATGCGCTGGTTCTCCCGTGTTTCCACTAAGGAAAGAAGCTGGGTTGACAATGTTAGTAACTACGACCTCCACATCATCCTGTTCTATCAGTATAGCCTGATATCTCAGGGATCTTTGTGGAGAAAGCCAGTGCCCACCCTTTGCGTCCAGCACTGCGGACACTGTGTGAGACACTAAAACAGTCATCTTCTGGCCCAGAGTAAATTTTCGGGCTTCTTGTACATTCAATATTACAGCTGTAATTGCTCTCAAGCATCCAGGCCAACCCTTCGCAGTTGCGTCTAACTGTTTGGAAAAGTAGGTAACTGCTCGTCGATAGGGGCCCAGATCTTGTGCTAATATTCCCAGAGCAATTCCCTGTTTCTCGTGGGAAAAGAGAAAAAAACGGTTTACTCACATCGGGGAGCTCTAAGGCCGGAGCCGACACCAAAGCTTTCTTTAGTAGCTCAAAGGCTCGTGTGCTCTCTTTGCCCGTCCAGATCATACAATCGTATCGTAACAGTTTCCTTTCTCCAGACGGTATTTCCCAAGATTCCAAGTCTTTTGCGAGCTCATTGCCAAAGATGGTAGACTGTTCGTAAATCCTTGTGGCAACATCGTCCAAGTGAGCTGAGTCTTGCGACCACTTTTGGGGTTTTCCCATTCAAATGCAAATCATTTTTGGCTGGCTTCATGGAGAGGGAGGCAAAAGAAGGCATCCTTCAGATCTAAAACAGTAAACCAAGTTAGTTCAGGTGTTAATATGGTCAACAGGGTATATGGATTTGCTGCTACGGGGTAAAGGTCCTCAGTTATTTTATTTACGGCCCGTAGATCCTGGACCACACTATACAACCCGTCAGGTTTACGAACAGGTAATACAGGGGTGTTGAAATCAGACTCACAGTTTTTCAGTAATCCTATTTATAAAAATCTTCCAATCACTGGCCGAACTCCTTCCTTACCTTCCCTTCTGCGGGCAGACTGGTTAAGAATAGACTCAGTATCTGGATATATTGCTGATCTTTTACTTCCAGAGTAATTTCTCCTTTTTCAAATGTAATTTTTGCACCCAATTGTTCTAACAAATCTCTTCCCAAAAGTGGCTTTGGGGAGTTGGGCCTATGTAGGAATTTGTGGATACCCCATTGTTTTCCCAATTTATACTTCAAAGGTTTACAAAAATATGCCTTTTCACTTTGGCCAGTCGCTCCTTTTACCATGATATAGTCGTTTCCCAGGGGCATCAAGGCTTGATTTAAAACCGAGTATGTTGCCCCTGTGTCAACCAAAAATTCTACTTCTTGTTCTTCCTTCCCCAGCCTCATTATAACCAGTGGATCTGCTAGGGTACATTCCCCAGGTCCCTGTCAATCCTTTTTCACATGGGCTACTATTCTTCCTGTCTGGTGGCTTCGCCTCTTTGCCTTGTTTCTTGGACACCCTCCTTTCCAATGACCAAATTTCTTACACAACACACATTGATCCTTACCTAATCAAGATGGTTCTCGTCTAGGCCTCCCTTCCTCCTCTTCCCTGACAACTGCTATCCTTCCTCTTTGCCCTTGTCTATATTCTTCCTCTCTATTACTAAATACTCTCCACGCTTCACCCAGCAACACTTCCAGATTTCTACCTTCTGTAGGGCGCAGCTTCTGGAGTTGCCCTCTCCTTTCCTTTAAGGGGGTGCTTTCTTAGTACCCAAATTAATTGAGCACTGCTTGTGAAGGCCAGAGCTTTGATAGATCAGTGGTTTGTCCAGACCTGTGCACTTGCCCGAGCCTGGCGATCCTCTTTATTTGCAAGGCTTTATGGCTACAGAAAACTGCCAGTTAGCCTGCAACACTAATCTTACAAATACACACCACCTTCTACACAAAGGACAAATTCTAGTTCCAGCTCCTTTTTCCTGTTCTTCTTTTGCCAACAACTCCTTCCGATTATACTCGTTTGGAGTACCCATTGTTGTTTCCTATTACCCTTTCCCATTGTTTTCCAAACTTGGGGATTACTTATATTGCTCTCCATAGCTTCCCATGGCCATCGTTCACCTTGATTTGTTCCACCACAAACGTAACAATTAGCTATATTCAATGACTTAGCAATGTTTTCAGCAAGATTTACAAATAGATTCTTGATGTATTAAAATCCTCCCTTGAGTATTAATCATACCTCTTTCTTCCCAAATTTTTCCAAAAGAGTGGACCACCTCATATGCGTATTTAGAATCTGTAAATATAGCCCCACTTCTTCCTTTTAATAATCCCAGGGCCCTACATAGGGCTCACAAGCCTGAGCTGACCATGATGGACTCAGAGGTCCTGATTCCACAAGTTCTAAGTCCTTATTAATTATTGCATATCCCGATTTTCTCTTCCCTTCTACCACTCAGGAGGAGCCATCTCTGAACAGCGCTTCTCCATTTTCCAACTCAGCATCTCTTAAATCTGGTCTCACCTTAGTCTGGGTCTCAATTACCTCTAAACAGTTATGTTGTAATTCCTCTGATGGTTCTCCAAACAAAAATTGTGCTGGACTCTGAGCAGAAGTCACGCTTAGTTCTAAGTCGGGGGAGTCTATTAGTATTGCTTCATACTTTAGAATCCGGCTGTCCATTAACCATTTTTCCGCTTTTTGTTGTGAAACATTTCTGACATTGTGTGGGGTATATACTTTTAAAGGAGCACTGAAGGTAATCTTCCTAACTTCTTCTATTAATAACGCTGTAGCAACCAAAGCTTGGAGACAAGCAGGCCATCCTCTGCTTACTGGATCAAGTAACTTAGAACAATACCCCACGGGTTTTTTGATTCCTGCCCAGTCTTGAGTAAGAACTCCATATGCTGTCTGGCTTGATGTATTCACAAAGAGATAGAAAGGTTTTTCTAGATCTGGGAGGCTCAATACAGGTGCTTGTATTAATGCCTTTTTTACTTCCTCAAATCTCTGATTGTCTTCAATAAGCCATTTAAGTTGGTTATTAGTTAATTTTTCATATAGGAATTTTACTTTTTCACTATAATTTTCAAGCCATGGTCTACAATATCCTAATAATCCCAGTATTTGCCTAATTTCCATTTTAGCTTGTGGGGGTCTTAAGGATGGAATCCCAGATACCCTATCAGGATCTAACTTCTTCCTTCCCTTACTCAGCCAATGTCCTAAGTATTTTACTTCTTGTTCTACAAACTGTAGCTTTGATCAGGACACCTTTAATCCCTTTTCCCCTCGAAAATTTAACAATTTAATGGTGGCTTTTCGGATCCCCTCTTCAGTTTCTCCTGCTACTAATAAATCCTGCACATATTGCAATAATTTTACCTCCTTAGGTATTGTGAAATCTTGTAGAATTTTCTCTAAAGTTTGTCCAAATAGATTTGGTGACTCTGTAAACCCTTGTGGTAACACAGTCCATCTTAATGGTTGTTTTCGTCCTGTTTTGGGATCCTCCCACTGAAAGGCAAAATAATCTCCGGATCCCTCATCCAGAGGACAGGCCCAAAAAACATCTTTCAAATCTGTTACACTATACCAAGTATGTGTGGGAGATATATGACTCAATAAAGTATAAGGATTTGCCACCACAGGGAATTTAGTGATTGTTCGCTGATTTACAGCTCTTAAGTCCTGCACCGTCCTGTATGACCCATCCGGTTTCTTTACGGGAAGAATGGGCGTGTTATGAGGGGACATACATGGTTCTAGGGTTCCTTTTTCCAAAAGTCTGTCAACTACAGGTTTTAATCCTTTTCGACCCTCCATAGGTATAGGGTATTGCTTGATTCTAATTGGGCGGTGCGGATCTGTTATTTGAACGCTTATGGGGTCCATTTTTATCTTTCCAGTTTCCCCTTCCTTATACCACACTGAGGGGTTAATAGCTTCTTCATCCTCTTGTGTTAAAGTGTATAATTTAATCTGCAATTTGTCCCCTTGACTCTGAATGCTCAAGTTTAACTTCAAAATCAAATCCCTTCCTAATAAATTGTATTCCGCTTCAGGGAGCAAAAGTAAATCATTAAGACAAATTTTCTTTTCTGTTTCTACTTCTACATCTTTCAATATATTTACTTTAAAAGGCTCTCCTTTTGCTCCTACTACTGACACGTACAAAAATTTTTGCTTTTGCTTTTTGTTTTTCTTCGTCCCTCCTAACATAGACTTTCTGGGCTTCTCTAAGTAACTCCTCTAATCTTCTTTCTTGCCAATCTTCCAATTTTTCTAATTTCCTTCTTATATGCCCCCAGGATTTAGCTACAAATTGTGTTCTAAGGAGTGCGGTCCCAGCCACTGTATTCGGATCAATTCCAGAGTACATTTGTAGGTTTTTCCTCAACCTCTCCAACCATTCTGTTGGAGATTCGTCTTTCCCTTGTTGTTCATTAAATGCTTTAGTAATGTTTTGCCCTTGGGGAACCGCCTCCCTTATTCCCTGTGTCCTGGTTTCAGCCAGGATAGAGCTGGTTTTCTTCACAGAAGCCAGTGTGACACTGTGTTTTGGATTTGGGATGAGAAACTGTTGATAATGTGCTGATGTTTTGGGTTGTTGCTGAGCAGTCAAGGACAGTCCAGCTTCTCGTGCTGGCCTGCTAGCAAGGAGGTTGGGGGTGCACGGGGAGCTGGGAGGGGACACAGCCGGGACAGCTGACCCAGACTGGCCAAAGAGATATTCCCTACCATCCGACGTCATGCCCAGTACATAAACTGGAGTTGGCCGGGGGGCGGAAATCGCTGCTCGGGGACGGGCTGTCGATCGCCGGGTGGTGAGCAATTGCTGTATTGGGCATCACTTGTTCTTGTACATTCCTGTGTTGGTATTATCATTGTTGTTTCCTTCTTTCTTTCTGTCCTATTAAACCGTGTTTATCTCAACCCACGAGGTTTTTTTCCTAATTCTGTCCCCCACCCTACTGTGGGAGGGGGAGTGAGCGAGCGGCTGCGTGGTGCTTAGTTGCCGGCTGGGGCTAAACCACGACAACATTACATCTTTTCATCCTGTAAGAAAGCATGTGTCCCTACAGTACGTACATAGTTACCCCCCAAAACCGCCAACGTCATACAACGTATCACGCGATACAACTTTTTAATGCAGCTTTTTAATACAGTTACAGACACTTTTCTTTGCAGACACAAAGCATGCTTTTGTCTTGAACTTTTCATTAGTCTGAAAAAAAGATCATTTGTAGTATAGGATACCATGCTGTTTATTAAATGTACATAAATTAACATCTACACAGAAAGGATGTTTTCCTCATCAGAAACAATGCTGAAACGATGAGCAACTCTGAAAAGACAGGTACATAAGGCTCCCGTGCACAAACCCCAAAGCTTCAAAGGAGAAAGGTGAAAGAGCGGGACATCCTTATGTCACAGGACAACCTGTGATTAACCCGAGTTATGGACACTGTCACATCATAGGTAGTTGGGGCCAGTTCAGATCCCCTGCCTTCTAGATCAGCCGCCTTGATGAGCTGGGTGTTTCAACTGTTATAAAGCTGCAGAATCAACCAGAATCGACACTGAAATGACTGTACTGGCTACAGAATGGCTAGAATAAATATGGAGGTGTGTCCAGTTTTTTTCCGGTCCTGGAGGGTGGCTGGGATTTGGGGCACCATGTAAGCTGGCTTTTTTAACTCCTCCTTCCCATCAGTCCCTAGGCACAGGCACGTGTTGTGGCTGAAAGCAAAGCATCACCACTCCAGTTCTGATTGACAGAAAGGGGGGTGTTCGCGTTGGTCCAGAGAGCGCTGATGGGTCGGAGAAGTAAGAGCGGAGTTTTTGCTGTAGCTAACCTGGAGTTAACTCAGCTAATGGAAACTGCAAGCCAGTCATGTTTGATCAAGAATACTAAGAAAGGGTATTGTGCTGTGTGCTGCATACAAGGACTTGCACCGACCAAAGGGCAGCAATGGGTGCTCCCTTCTTGTATGCAGCAAGGTGGTGCAGCGTCTCTCTGCCAAGAATGAGTAGCGGCAAAGAAAACCTGGAGGGTTTTATAGTCTGGAACATGCTGTCCAGCGTGTCCCTCGTGTCCCTCTCAGATGATATACACCTCCACGCCCAGCACGCCCCATGGAATCTGCAGGTGACATGCCAGCTCCCCACGGGGGCAGCTGTGCCGGCTGGTGGGCTTTTGCTGACGGAGCCGAGGAGTGAGCCAGCAAGGCCTCCCGCCAGGGCTGGGCTGGGTCTGAGGGCGGTGCGGGGCCGCTCCGGCGTCGCGGTGCCCGAGTGAAATGTGCCGGCCGGAGCAGAAGGGCGCGCTGCCTCCCTCCTCGCCTCCGCCGAGGTGGTGCTGGGGCTGCATCGCGCCCCTCAAAGCCCAGGCAGCAGAGCTCATGCGGGCAATCCAGGCAGCAGAAAAAAATCGGCACCTGCAAGAAGAGAGTCCAAAGTGCTGATGAAACCATGAAGGCAGGAAGAGGCACGACTTTGTGCCCCGTTCTTTGGGCAGTGTGCTGTCCAAGGGGCAGTTCCTGGCACACGAGAGGGAACCGTCCCTGGCAGTGGCTACGGCACGGCTTTGTCCCCTTCTCCACACGTGTGACACCCTCAGAGCTCTGCAAGTTGACAGAGATGTGCAGCACTGCTTTGCTAGGCAGCAGGGCTGGGCAGGGCAGCTGTGCTGTGGTCCTTTCCAAAAGCCGAGCAGCAGCACGCCTCACTGTCCCTTGCTAGAAAGCCAGGCTTGAAGGCAAAACACGCTGCTTTGGTATTGTTTGGTTGTTTTCTTCTTCCCTCAATTGTCTCAGGTGCAACGTGAGCTTTTTACAAAGTGCCAGTACCTCAGGGTCTACAGCTACGTGACACAGCTCCTTGCTGCGTCTTTGGGATTCAGACACCAGCAGCCAGTGCTGGGCTTGCCAGCTGACATGAACAGAAAAGGGAGACTTTGCCTCTTTCTGTAGGCAGCGGGTCAAAGAGCTCCAAAAATTGCTATGAGCCTTGTGACTCTGCTGGGGTGTTGCTCAGCCTTGCACAAACAGAGCTGCCACAAGTGCCGAAGGAGAGCTGCCAACGCTGGAGTGATATGTTCCTCCTGACAGACACGCTCTCCCACGGGCAGCTGCGGGCTTCCTGCCCGGTGCCATCTCTGCGCACCTCAGAAATATTGCCCATAGTCGGAGCAGTGTTCGGAGCTTTGAAAGATGGGCAGCAGAGCCTGCTACACACCTGGGCTCCTCGTTCTTCTTGCCTGCCTGGATGTCCTCAGTTGCCCATCCCGCAGAGCTCTGCTCCCAACTTGCTCCTCTCGCTGTCCAGTAGCCCGTTGCTCCCCTCTTCACAGGTTGCTCTTCTCGAGCCTGGCAAACTTTCCATTCAATGTATTGTTAGACAGGTCAAGCCATGATAAACGTGAACCAATTCTGCTCTTAAGCACACCTAGCTCATTTTACCTTGTCTCCCCAGAGGAGCTCTCCAGGTGTTCACTTTCTGGAGGGACTGGAGGCACCTGCAATGGAAATGTGCAAGTTAACGGGTGGCAAGGACCTTCCTGCCCAATTGCTACCTTAGCTCGGAAAGGCACAGCCCTTGGATGGGTTTGCTCAGCCCAGCTGAGCCAGTTCTGGTGGCATCACCGCACAAACCGCCATGGCCATCCTGCACCACCCTTCCTCTGCACCTTTGCAGAGCTGCCGGCTAGTGGGTGACCTTGCTTGTCCCTGCGGCAGCACTCTCAACTTCTGACAGTGCTGTCACCCTCTTTGTGGCCCTGACATACCGCTGCTGCTTCTGCTTCCACCTCTGGTGCTGGCAACTCCTTGGCCGACGTGCCGGCAAGCCCAGCGACATCGTCCTCCTCCTCAAAGAGCTGCGGGGGACAGAGGAGGACAGTTGCTTGGCTGGGGACAGGCCCCGGGGCCGGTGAGCCTTCCCCCGGGCCAGGAGCGAGCGTGGGCGGCTCTGCTTTCACTAGGGCAGGACGCAGGGGTGGCTGGAGGTGGGGGAGGTGGGGCGGAGCCGGCTTGGTCCCCGAGCCCCAGCCGGGGTCCCTCTGCTGGCTTACCTGGAGGGGCTGGGGCAGCGTGCCGTCCTGGCTGCAGAGAGCTGCCAGGGGCCGGCCGAAGAGACCCGCCCTGCCGGCACAGCCCGACTGCCCGGGCGCCTCCGCAGCGGCCAAGGTCCCTCGCCGCGCAAAGGGCCAGGGCAGCCCCCTCGTCCTGCTGCGGGTCCCGCCTGCCGCCAGGGAAAACAGAGCAGAGAGCCATGGAGGGCAAGCGCCAGGTGAATGCTGCCCGAGCCTCTGCGTGCTGGGCGTCCCCGCCAGCAGCGAGGGAGAGGCGTGGCTGGGGAACGAGGCGCCCCGGGGGCTCAGCTCTCTGCGGCCGTGCCCTGCGGGAAGGGCAGCAGCAGCCCCTGAGCAGCGCGGTTGCTGCCTGCCAGCGCAGGAGAGAGGGGCCGTCCTGCCCCCGTCTCCTCCAAACTCACCGGCCGAGTGGCCACGTCCACCTTGGCCGCCGGAGGGGACGGGAGGTGGCCGCTGCTGGGCACCAGCCTGCAAGAAATGCGCTGCGCTCAGCGAGCAGCCCCGCAGCACGAAGGGCCCCTGGCGAGCTGCATCGGCCGCGGGCCATGAGTGAGATGTGGGGACGGCCGAGATGGCGGCCCGGGGGCTCCTCACCTCTGCCAGGCCCTCGACCAGCCTCTCCAGGCTGCTGGCGTTGAGTGTTTTGGCCTGGGCAAGGGGAGAAGAGCAGCAGGTGAGAAGCCATGGGGCTGGTGCGGGGTTGGAGCAGCCCCTGGGGCAGAGCGGGGCCGGGAGGGACACTCACGGCATTGCGGCCGCGCAGCTCCTTCAGCAGGAGCTTGATGGAGGGCAGCTGGGTGACGCGGGCTCCCTGCACTCCTTCTGCTGGCCTGTGCACGGGGCAGGGGCAGAGAAAGAGCTGTGTGAGACCCAAGCTGCCTCTTCCCTCGCCTGCCAGCCCGGGGAGCCCTTCCAAGCTGCCCCGAAGCAGCTGGGCACCGCCCGGCCGTCGAGCGGAGAGCAGTGGCAAGGGGGGAGGACGGGGCTGGGTGAAGCAGCTCCGCCAGCTCTGCCCGCTCCAGAGCCGCCCGCAGCCGTGGGGGCAGCTCTCCCCAGCTCAGGAGCGGCGTTTCCGCATCGTACGGCTACGGCTAGAGCATCCCCCCGTGCTGTGAGCACGGGCCCCCCAAGCTGCGCTGCCAGGCAGGGCTTACCCACGGAGCGCGCTGAGCCAGAGCTCCTTCAGCGAGCGGGAGCTGCAGGAAAGAGAGGAGAAAGAGCCTGAGCGCCCGCTGCTGCCCAGCCCGCGGGCAGAGGCGGGCGCCGGCACAGCCCTGCCCCATGGGGACGGCTGCAGAGGCAGGAGGAAGCGGCGTGGGGCCGGACAGAAGCGCTGCCCGGCCCTGCCGGGGGACGTGGCACCGAGACCCACCAGAAGGTGACGACGCAGAAGCCGTAGGGCCAGGCGAGGACGAGGGACGTGGTGGCCTTGTCTTCCTCCTCCTGGGTGGCATCCCCGGCCGCCCCCTTGCCGCCGCTCAGCACCCACAGCCGGCGCAGGGCCAGGCAGAGCTGCGGGCGCGGGGCGCTGCCACGTCTGCAGAGAGGAGCGGCAGGGAGTGACCTGGAGGTGGCCGAGCCCGGCGGCTGCCCTCTGGCCTCCGCCTGCCCCGCGCACGGCCACGGGTGCAGCCAGCAGCAGGGTGCCGGGGCCTGGGGCTGCTCCTTGGGCGTCCCTGCCCCGGTGCCGGGGCCAGGCCTTAGGAGGAAAGGCAGCCGGGGTCTGCGCCTCTTACTTGGCCTTGGCGATGATCAAGGCATCGCTGAAGAGGAGGAGGTGCCTCTTCCCCGTCCCGCGGCCCTGCGTCACCCGCACGCGCTGGTGGAGCAGCGGCTCGGCTGATGCCGGGCCGGGCGCGCACTGCTGCTCGGGGCCAGGGTAGACCCTGCAGAGCAGGCGGCAAAGGGCGTGAGAAAGGCGGCTGCTGCGGGGCCCGGCTGCGCCGGCGTGTCCCCGAGCCGCGGGGGGAGCCCACCTGGAGCCGTAGCAGCAGTTCAGCTGGCCCATCGTGCCGGGGCCAGGGGAGTCCTCGCGCCAGACACGCTGCTGGGGCTCCGGAGAGCTCCCAGCCGGCTGGAGCGAGGCTGTCGAGGGGGTCCCGGTGCCGGGCAGTGCCGCTGGGTGAGAGCTGGTCTCTCCCTGGAGCTGCTGGGTGCTGGCAGAGCCGTGCCTGCAGGCACTGTGGCCGTTGCCGGGCCAGCGCCGCGACATCACAGCTGCCATTCCAAGCCCGGGGGGGGGGGGGGGGGGCTGGGGGGCGGGGCTGGGGGAGGGGCTCCTGTCTCTCTCGGCCTGGGGAGCCCGGGCCTGGGCACAGCACTGCGGGCATGGCCTCAGCAGCGCTGAGCAGAGGGCAAGGCTCCCCTCCCTCCAGCTGCTGGCAAGGCTTTGCCCAGCGCAGCCCAGGGCACCGCCGCCCGCCGCCTTTGGCCAAGGGCACGGTGCTGGCTGCTGCTCAGCTTGGTGTCCAGCAGGACCCACGGGCCTTTTCTGCCACGCCGCTTTCCAGCATCTTTGCTGAGCTGCTCTTGCTCACGAGTACGTGCGCATGTGTGCCGGGATGCTTGGTGCGCGTACCGGTGCCGCCCGCAGTCCGTCCCACCCTCTTCCCGCAGGTCCCCCCGTGCCACTGTCGTGCGCTTGAGACGGGCACGTTGCCTCCAGCCAAAGCAGCGGTCCCAGCGGAAAGGCGCTCTCTTGTGCTGGGACTGGGAGGAAGAGGATGCAGCTGGCCACGGAGCCCAGGGGCAGAGCTTCCTTAACTCCAACTTGTTAAAGGCAACCTTCTTCTTCTTCTTCTTCTTCTTTACAGCATGTCCCGCTGGAAGGTGGCCTTGGCACTCTCCCGGAACACTGGAGAGGCGTTTGGCTTTGCCAAGTGCAATGGAAGCAGCAGCTGCCTAGCTGCCTTCTCGAGTGAGCGGCTGTCTGCAGAAGCCCAGCCTCTCCCGGGCGGCGAGGGGGGAAGTGGCATGAAGCAGAGCAGAGCAGCCTGGTGCAGCCCAGGGGCTTGCAGGCACGCCCTGCCCACGTCCCGCCCTTCCTGCCATGCCTTGGACGGTTGGCAGAGAGAAGAAAGCCATCCTTGCACCTGCTGGAGCCAGGCCTGTTGTCTCTTTGGCTCCAAGTCTATCAAGCAGACTAAGGAGAAGCTAATAACCAAAACACAAGCTCTTGTTTAATGTTTGGCGGAAGGGAAGGAAGAGAGGGGCGGAAGGAAGGAAGGAAGGAAGGAAGGAAGGAAGGAAGGAAGGAAGGAAGGAAGGAAGGAAGGAAGGAAGGAAGGAAGGAAGGAAGGAAGGAAGGAAGGAAGGAAGGAAGGAAGGAAGGAAGGAAGGAAGGAAGGAAGGAAGGAAGGAAGGAAGGAAGGAAGGAAGGAAGGAAGGAAGGAATGGAGTGCAATACTTTCCTTAGACCTCCTCTTTCTCTTAGCATACTTCAGAAGGCTTTTTTTGTTGTCTGACAGGACACTGGCCAGTTTCAACTCTAGCTGAGCTTTGGCCTTCCATCATTTCTCCCTACATATGTGAAGCACAGCTCCGTAGTCTTCCTGCCAAGGCTGGCCTTGCTTCTAGGGATCGTTCATACAATTTCTTTTTCCGCCTGAGTTCCAAAAGGAGTTCCCTCTTCAGCCAAGTGGGTGTCCTACCCCACTTGCTTGACTTTCAACACAAAGGCATGGCCTGCTCCTGGGCTTTTAAAAGGTGGCTCTTTAGAACGGACCAGCTCTCACGGGCCCCTCCGTCCTCCAAAGCAGATGCCCACCTTACACACGGTGCAGCTCCTCCCCCTCGCCTGCCCTGCCTGTCCCTCCCGAAGAGCCTGTTCAGCCCGCCTGAACGGTGATGCTTTCTTACCATTCGGCACCCGTGACAGTAAAGCTTGTGTACATAAGTTCCGGCTTCGCAAGAGAGCAGGGTCACCTGAAGCGTGATATCAAATTGGTTTTGGCATCTAAGGAAGCGACTGCTTCAGAAATTATGTTTTTCTTCAGCCTGTTGACACGTGAAAGTTGACAGCACCCCAGTTTTTGGGAATCCTCTTTCCAAGAACTGAAATTTCTCCCTACAAAAGCACTTGAGTCACAGCTGAGCATGGACAGCCATAGGCCACTCCATGAGGCTCTGCATGTCTGTCTCTCATGACATGCCATAGAGCAGTAGAAGCTTGTCTTCGAGAGCTAGCCAGAGATGCTGAGACCACCCACTCAAACACGAGACACCCAGGGTGGCACTCAGCTCCTCTGACTTTAGATAGGCCTATTGCAGATGTTGCGGTTACAAAATTGCGAAGATACCATTAGAGTTAGCAGAGTAAAAAGCTATTCATGCTGTCCTAAAGTAGACGTCTTTAGTTAGGGCCCCTTTAGACTTAACTGGCTCAGTTAAGTCTAACTTAAGGGCCTCAGGTCGATTTCCTACACACGGGCAACTTAATGCCATCTCAGAGGCCGTAATGAAGCTAGCACCTAGAGCCTAGCAGACACGACACAGGACCTACGGACAGCCTTGCCCTTCGGAGGGGACAGCTGGAGGCCAGAGGACATACCTATAGAATCTCAGATCATACCCACATGATGCGCAGGGGGAGGCAACTGCATCAGGCCCTTCATATCCACTCACTACAACGGCTGTGCGGATCCCTAGCCCGAACATAGCCACAGAAGTTAGAGCGAGCCGAATCCCACCCGAGTTCTAGTTCCCTCTTCTACCAAGGAGGTTTGGATTCTGTATCCCCATAGCTGAGCATTAGTGGGCACATTCTCCACACATTCTTTGTAGCTTGTGCAGTTAGACAGCAAATATTGGGGCTCAAGGATGCGTTTTTTCCCCTTGTTCTAAGCATCTCCGTTCGGCAAGCTCCTCCAGGCTGGCCCCAGCCTCGTGGTTGCGAGGCCTCATGCTGCAGTGGTGCAGGCTGTTGCATGTCCTTCTGTCCACCTGAGGGAGGTTTCTCCAGCTTGTGGTCACCACTCTGAAGGGTTACCCTCCTCATCATCAGTATCAGCTCCCTTCCTGCCAACTCTGAGCTGGAGTGACCCCCAGCTTGGCAGAGGGGCATGTTTCATAAGGCATGAGTCTTGTCCACAAATCTATAGCAACGTGACAGCGTTCAGGATTTAGCCCAACGCTTCTGCTCACAGTGCTCTTACTCATGACAAGGCTGCATTTGGTTGATTGTGTGATTGCCTACTCAAGGAAGGGCTGGGAAGAGAGGAGCAACATTTATCGTGATTGTAAAAGGACTTCTACTGCCACCAGCTCCAACAGGAATGTCGCCATCTTCCAATGTTACATTTCATTCATACAGAAAAAGGACGCTAGCCTAGTTTTCTTCCCAGTGACTTAAGCTCTCAGTTTTCTCAGATAAAAACAAGCTCTAAACAAAAGCAGCGGCATGCACATGATATTCCCCCAGCCATGCAGATGACATGTTGAACATGAACAATGGATGCACATATATCAACCTCCCTGGAAGTGTGGGCCGCAGGACCGTTGTAGCAGCACACGTAGAAGAAGTAGCAGCAGTTCTCCTGGGGAATGCGCAGGTGAAAAATGCTGTTCCCTGTCTTCAGCAGTTTTTAAATACAGCTCCAAAGTGCTGTTTCATACCTCAGTCCAGGAAAAACTGGATTGTCCCGCTTCTGGATTTACACTACATTCAGCAAATGAATGCTTTATTCTGACAGAAACAGTAGTAAACTCATCTTTCAGTATAACTACAATTAAACATACCGGCTTGCAGAAAATGAGCTGAGTGACCAAATAGAATATATGGATGCTTTGCTGAATCAGGTGTTGGGATTTTAGTCTTAAATGTTCTGTTAATGTTTCAGATTAAAACAATATACCCACCATCTCTTCCACTCCAGTACAGAAGACAGAAACTGGTAAAGGTATCTCAATATGCTTCCAGCATTTGACAAAATGGCTATGAACAGACATTAACACAACAGGCTAGACTGACAATTTTTTTTTAAAAGGAATACTTTCAGGAATCACTGACCTTCTGGAATTAACAGTCATCTTCTATATGGCTTCAATGTATTTAATGCTCATCTAAGCTTAGTTTATGATGTCCCCTTCCATTATATTCTGAAGAGCAGAGCAGCTGCCATATTTTTTATTTTTACTTTTTTCAGTGAGTTGCCTAATCTTCAGAATTGTCATTGTTTCAGTATTGTTGATTTTTCTGTCTGCTGTTTTGCGTACAATTCATCTTACTGTAGCTACATCCATGATCTATGAGGCAAATGATTTCACCTGTCAGCTTGCAGCGCCTCACAGATCCACTGCAAATGAACACATGGGAAGCTGAGCTCAAGGAGCACTCGGTGATTTGCTTGTTTCTGGGCTGGATCTAAGCTATGCACCATTTTTCTCCATTTATATTGAACACTGTTGCTTCATCATCTGGTGCAATAAAACAAAATGCCTGGATGAAGGGTTAGTTTGCTGTTGTGTGGCATGCAGTGCTGAGAAGAGAAAGAGCATGAGAAAGCAACAGAAAAAGAGATTTCTTTCCTACATATAAAGGTTACAGGAGTGATGCTGTGCTAAACATAGCTGAAACACAGTGACAGTCTTAATATGATCACCCTATTGTTAGGGGCTACATCTGAGAGGTGTCTGTGTTTAGTTAGAGAACATATGAGCTGCTACTTCAGATGTTACCAGTGACATGACTGTGTGCTTACATATATTGAACTAGGTGAAAATGTTCCTTTCCATCCCCTAAAATATTTTCAAATTATTTCCTGGGCAAGCCTGGAAGTCTTCTCTGAGGAAAGAGACTTCTCTCTCAAACTAGCTAAAAGCATGGTTTATGGGGCATTAATTTGGGATGTGGAAGATGTGTATTAAAATCTCTTCCTTGCCAATCCACCAAGCTTTTCTGCGGTAGGTAGATATTCACAGCAAAATTCCCTTAATCTTCACTCAGAGCTATTCTATTTCATAAAGCTAATTGAGTGTTCATTGAATCAAGGGTACAAACTTTGTTCTCCCAAATCCCCGCAGAGCATCTTACATCTACCCCCAGCTTCTGGACTGCAGAGCTTCCTTGTCTCTCTTGCATGATGAATGTTTTACTCATGGAACAAAAGCCAACACAGTATTCTTTTGGGCTGCTTACTACATACCAGGCATCCTGGTTCAAGTACTTACTGTGAAAAAAACTTTTCTCACTGGCTGTCCTGACCACAAGCCACTGATTTTTTGTTTACTTTTTTTTCCCCATTCCTGTTTTGAAAAGTAAGTTTGTTGAGAAGCTAAGAAAAATGAATAGAAGTTTTTTTACAGCAAGAGTGGTTTTTATGACCAGGTAAAGCAATAAAACTGCATTACAGAAATGTTGATTAGCCACAGATATAATTTAAATGCATTCAGGGAAACTCGTGTGGTTCTACATAATGTAAGCAATGTATTGTGCAGTATATGTCATTCCAGTGTGGCATAGATTAGACTGAGACATTAAGCCATAATTCCGATACCATCTAGTGCCTGCTGATTAAAAAGATGATCAACCACTGATAAGAAAGTCCCCATCAGATAGCATCAACTATATAGATATGTCTGTGCTTATGGCACTTCACTGCTTTCTTCAGGGAGCCAAATCTTGTCCTCAAAATACAAAGAGATACCAATGCTCTGAGCAATACAAAAATACAAATATGTTTCCCATAACTGTACTCTGAGTGATGTTTATTACATGTGCCTACTGCCAAGCAAAATCCAGAAGTCATCATTTCTTTTTCAATATTGCTTTAGTATTTAAGTATAAATGGTATAATAATCAAGTGAAATTATTTTCTTAGTACATGATGCTGAGGTGTAATAATAGATTTAGTAATAATGAAATAAGAATATTCTTCACAAATCTTTTTTCCTCTAATTTGCCTTTTTGTGTGATTATGCTGTCTATCATTCAACCACAATAAGTTCTTACCAGTCTTAACCAACTACCAACAAAAAAAAATCCCCAAGATAAGTCTTTCCTTGTCCCCTTGTTGCACTCTCCTAAATAGGTTATTGAAGAGAGAATCAGTTCCTTGTTCTTGGAAATAAAAATTGTGAGAACTCTGGGATTACCCACTTTTTCTTCTAGCAGCAAGTTAGCCAGTTACCTGGGCAGATCTATACAGGAGCAAAAATTAACATGAACCAAGGAAGCGTTCTGTCTCTTAGTAAGGATGTCACACAGTATAGTAGCGTGAATTATTGGGAGTTTAGAGGTAAGGAACCACAGATCTCTAGGACCCTAGGGTTCACTATTTTGGCTACTTATGGAACAATCACATTTGAGCAAGATGTTTTCTTGAAGCCAAAACATTTTTCAGAAACATTCCAGAGGCATTTATTTTGACAAAACTTTCCGTGTAAAGGTTTTGATCGAGAATGAACACTCATGAGAGAAAGGCTTGCATCAAAATGTTGACCTTTTCAACATGAAGCAGATATTTTGGCACACTTCCATTTTGCAGTAGTATTTAAATGGCTTTGTTTTCATGCCAAAGCAGAATAAAACAAATTTGGAACTTGAAAACTGTCAGGAAACCAAATTGTTATTCTCTAGCAAGCTCTGCTGATTGCCTTTAACTAGAATAACTTACTTAACTCAGTGCTGGCTTCACCAGGCAATAATTTACCATCATCCACAATGCATTGCCATCAATCCCGTATTATACCACCTTTTCATGACATGGTCTTAGCTTGCTGGTATGTTTTGTGTTTCTTTCCATGCAAAGATATTGTTTTGCTCTTAATTATACCAGTGAAACTGAAAGCAACATTTCCCTGGTTTTGAAATCTGCCCTTCCGAGGTCATTAACATCATGTCTTAGTTACTTTCTGAAGTTGCAAACAACAAACTTATTTGCCTGACTGCACATAATGACAATTACCACAATAGGAATTGCCAGAGAAATAAAATAATTGGTCCTAGCTTGACTAAAATAATATTCAATTATATTTAAGTGTCATAACACACAATTGGAATATTAATATAAAACTTCCGTATACAATTTGTCATTTCAATATCAGGCATTGCTTAGAGTATGTCAAGTCACTGATCTATTTCACTCCATCATTAATCTTTATTTCATATTTTTAAAAAGCAGCGTTTGTTGTTTAGATTGATGTAACACAGATAACATAAGCAGGCATATATTTTAGAACATGGAGTGACAACTCAAGTATGCAAGTGGACAGATACATAACCTGAATAATCGTTGTTCAAATCCAAAAATATTTGTTGGAAAAAGGTTTTTGATTATTCTTCTGTAGTTCTACAATAGTAGCTGAAATCCATTTACTGAAGTGGATAGTACTAAGCCTTTAAAAAATACATCAGGGTAGACTCAGCTGAATGTAGCACTTGATCATTGGTGATTTCTAGGCAGGGACTGTCAGAATGTATGGGAGCTCTCCACTGAAAAGCTCAGTTTGCAAATCTTACCTGGAGCATGCAGGTGCACAATTAGTGTTAATAAAATGAAAAAAAAAAACCCAATATTTCAAATGGTTTCCACAGGATATGTAAAAGTGCATTTGAATAAAAAGGAAATCTCATACAGTCATGTCTCCACATATGTGCTTCTCATACAGATTTTTTTCCTTCTTTTTGTCATAATTTCATATATTATATTACCAAGTTTCTACGTAGTTCACATTACAAAAAGTGTGAAACATGAACCTTGATTTGGACTTTCAATATGAGGATGTGTGGTTCAATTAAGTGAAACCTTAAATAGTGTTTTTAAAGCATTTTATTATTATCCTTAATGAATGAATTTATTGTGTTTTCATCTTGTGAGGGTATTGAGAGTCTTCAATCCCTACTGTGGACCCAGTTTCGTAGATGCTGCTGAAAAAAAGAAGAATGGCTATGAAATATGGAAGGATAGTTCTAGAAAATGAAGGCTGGAAAGCAGGCACAGGCAATGCAATAAATACTTCCTTTTGCTGATCTCTCCACATGCTTGGCATTTAATCCAACTAAAAGGAATCACTCATATCAACTTTGCATAGACTTTGGTCTACCTGAAATGCTTCCATATCTTTCTGTATATAAAATGTGGGTCACCAAACCATTGTTGTCAAGATGCATCGAAGAGATCATGGGTGCAGAGACACTTCAACAACATGTACGTGAGGAGGATATCCTCAGGTGCGAAGATCTGGGCGGTGCAAAGACCAAGAGCAGGTGCCATGAGTCTGCTAAAACCCAGCAGCAGCAGCCACCTTTGCAGGCCCTCAGCTCTGCGAGTGAAGTGCTGTGGAACCAGTACGCTTACACTGTTCCTACAGTCCATCTGGTAAATTTGGTTCTCTCTGGTGTAATGCAGACCAGTTTAAAGCTTTTTGTTTTCATAGTTGAAGTTTTCTTTGCCTGCCTCAAGCGCCTGTTTGGAGGGAACTCTGCCATCAGGCAGGACCTGCCTAAACTTTCTTTGGCTGTATGAGTTAAATATTTCTCAGCCTTTCTCGCTTGCAAGACTTTTCCCGCTGTAAACATGCCTAGACTTTAAGGCATCCAAAGCATGTAAAAATCAGCAGTAGTCTTCTATCAGTCACTTCTAAAATAAATACTACAAGACATTGAAGCAATATTTCACACAGGAAAGAAATCGAAGACAGTCTGACACTTTTCACTTAGCACTTTTCAAAAACATACAAGAAAAGAAACTGAAAAAGGCACTAACCTTTGGAAACTAAGAATCCACCTGGAAAAATCTGGTGACCCAAACTGTTGCACTGAATGCATTTTGAAGATAAAAAGTGTTTTACATAGTAGTTGTAAAGTTGTTCCCTACTACATTGTTTCTGAGACAACAGCTGGACATGTCAGAAAACACTGAATGCTTTTTGGAATTGTGGATGTCAAGCAAAGCAATCTGAATCACAGTTTTATTGTGCTTTTTAAGTTCTGCATTAGAAACCTGCATAAGATCAGCTATTTTTAACAGCAGTTTTTACATGCTAATATGCCTGAGATTGAAGTCTCTGTGTGTCTCTGTTGCATTTTATTTATTTTTAGGCAAGCTACTTAAGGAAAAATTACAGTTGTCAGTCTTAGCCATTTAATCTGTTGCAGCACCTAGACGCTCATAAAAGGGACCATACTATGGCAAACAAGCTTTTCTGATCTTTAAAGTTTTATCACTTTTAGACAGCTTGGCTAATGAATGTTTATGCTTGATGTAAAACTGAGGTCTTTAAACAATTAATAGAAAAGATTCAATATAGTATTTTTTTAATTTTTATTTTAAATAAGTAAGAAAATAGATTTTAGCAGGTTTTGCAGGTAGTTTGTTTATAACTGTGTTTTCAGAATAAAATCCTTTTCAACTGTCTATAAAGGGTTTGGCAGAAAATAGGCTGGCTAAGAAGCAAAAGCTGATACACAATTTATAATGTTTGTGGAAAAGGTTTTTACAAATTCCTGTCTTGCAATATTTTTATGTGTTTATTTTTTTAAGAGAGGCAGCAACACAAACGATACAGTTAATATTATACAGAGCCAGTGCTCTCTTTCAGATCCTAAAATTTCTATGGCATTTGAGTGAACTTTGAGCCTTCATAGTAATTTTGTAAAAGGTAAGCACCAGAATTCAATATTTAAATCAACTGACTCACGAACAGCAAATAATCAACACTGTTGTTTATTGGTAAAAAGAAGACGACAACTAATGTCTCTCCAATACATCTTTTTGAAGTGATCCTTGTTCTTGAAAGATTCAGAAAATTTAAAAATAAGTTTGATGAATAGCAAAGGGCCATGGGTATGCAGGAAGATGTGTTGCAGAATACATTCCTCCCTTTGTCTTCTGCTCACTTTCCAGTCTCTCCCAAATGCCTAAATCTACTGGAGAGGGGAATTGAAAAGGGTAGGATTAGGCTGAATGTTTGGCACGACTCTGTAAGGATAGCTGCAGTGTAGGACATCTGTTTTGTAAGAACATCTGATTAAAAGGCCAAGACAAGAAACAGGAAAAGCAAAAAACTGAAGACAGAGATACAGAAGCCCTAAGGGACCAGTGGATAATGAAGTCCATAGAAAAGACCAGACCTGCTGGATGGGCTGTTAAAGGCACCAGGCAAGTGTGACCTTGGGCAGAATCATCCCCAACTTTGTAATAGCTCAGAAGGGAAATGAGAGTATCCTGGATCTGATGTTAAAGAGCAAACTTACTATAGGATATTTAAGGGGCATCATTGCGAGTGTTTAAACTTCTTATGGGATGCTTGAGGGGATTCTGGGAATGTGCAAAACTTATTGGCTGCTTAGGAGAAGGATAAAATGTCAGAAAAGGGAGGAAAACATTGAGAAAAGGGGCAATTACAGAGGGCACTCTCATGCAAATAAGCTGCAGGTCAGTACACTTGTCTGAGTCCTGTCCATGATCATGGCACAGTCCATCCTCACTTCTTGGTAAGTTCCTGCTTCTATCCACAGAGAGAACTGCATGAGTGTTCATTTTATTTTTTGTGTGTGTAACATGCCAGCAAACTCAAGTCAGACCATCTGGCAAGTAGTCTGGCTGGCAGGTCCTGGAGCTGGATATTGGAAGGACCAAGTCGGGGTCAGCCTGGAGAAGGTCAGGACATTTCTGTCATTTATATGAGTACTGTTTGTGTGTATCATCTGGTGCATCTAAAGGCACTGATCTTCTGCTTATGTTTATGTGCTGCTGGACAATCATGTCTACTCGCACGTGTGAGTTGGGGAAATATGCTCAGCCTTATTACTGACTGAATCTTGAACAGGGAACCACAGCAGCTTCAGACCTTCTTGGGTCCTGAGGTTCACCGGGTTCAGTTTCTTTTAGCAGGCACCATTTATGTTGCCTTGGAATGGTTCAAATATTGTTTATCTTGAGTTTGTATTTTTTTTGAGAAGTATTACACCTCCATATGCTTAGACTGAGGATTATGTTTTTTCAACAGTGATGCATTTTTACAAATACTGCAGTGTTACACATCTTACGATGCAAAAGGGTTTTTTTGGCTTGTTCTTTTTCTTTCTTCTGTGCTCCTTTTTCCAGATTTGTAAATATGGTCCATGTTTCCCTCATTACAACTTGTTGTAATTTTCCTGTTATTTTGGGACTGTGGTGTTTCTTTTAAGTATAATCTAATTCTTTCCCTTTCCTATTAAATTATTACTGATCTAATAACTAAATAGAGCCTTAAGTGTAGGTGTTGGGAGAGCTGCTTTAATTTTTCTTGCATAAATGTGGTTTTGTACAAATGGAATAGCAGAATTCCTTTTCAGAACATAATGGATTAGGTATTTTTCAAAATGCATGTCATGTCAAAGATTTCGATTTCATATAAGCTTATCTATTTATATAGTCAATATTTTGCACATGTGAATAACACCAGAAAATTATGTTTGTGGTGACCTGTTTTCCTGTTCCCATTTTCCACAGGATGTTGGCCCCATTCTTCTCATTTTACCACTGATTATGAGAGTATAGAGGGATTATTTTCTGCTGGCAGTCACTCAGTGATGGAAAGGAAGTGACGGTGTGTGCAGTGTAGGAGATATCTGCCCAGGAGTCACCTCATCAGAAATTGTGTTTCTTATTTTTCTTTTATGTTCTGTGACTTACCTATTTTCATACTACTTAGCATTTCATAGAGACTAGTAATTTTCCCTTTAAGTCTGCCTTTTTTGGGGGGTCTTTGCAATTTGTTTTCACACTTGGACATGGATTGCTGTGCGTCTGTCAAAATTGATGATATATATGGAAATCTTGTCTCTGAAGGTTGTATTGTCGGGTGAGCTGTTCACATGATCCCAAGTCATAAATCTGTGAGAGTTTATCTATGTATGCGAGTCTACTTGTTTCCATTTAACTCCGGCCTTGGAGAGAAAGAGACCCAAGGCGAAAAACTGTTGGAATGCAGAAATATTGAGCAGCTCAGCTAGAATATTCCTTTCTTAAAGTGTTTTTGACTGAATATGGGTTATTTTAACCAGGAGCTAGTTTGAATTTATGGCTGGATATGCAGAAATAGAAAGCTGACAATTCACGATGACATAGTACACTAGGATTTAGTTCCTCAGAGCCTGGTTATGTGTGTCTACAGAGATGGCTACAAATTGACCCAGCTTTCTCTACCCACATTCTGAGCTGACTAAACAGAGGCAGTTTCATGACTTCTGTGTCCATGCAAATGTTCTGATGAGTGACGTATGCTGAAATACAATGCATATTGGCACGGTCATTACTCTTACCCAGCTCTGGGTAAAGGCAGATGAGTCCAGATCTAACTGCACAGGCACAGGTAGATGCCATCCTTTGGCACCCTTGACAGTAAAGCTTGTGTACATAAGTTCTGGCTTCGCAAGAGAACAGGGTCACCTGAAGCGTGATATCAAATAGGTTTTGGCATCTAAGGAAGCGACTGCTTCAGAAATTATGTTTTTCTTCAGCCTGTTGACACGTGAAAGTTGACAGCACCCCAGTTTTTGGGAATCCTCTTTCCAAGAACTTAAATTTCTCCCTGCCATAGAGCAGTAGAAGCTTGTCTTCGAGAGCTAGCCAGAGATGCTGAGACCACCCACTCAAACACGAGACACCCAGGGTGGCACTCAGCTCCTCTGACTTTAGATAGGCCTATTGCAGATGTTGCGGTTACAAAATTGCGAAGATACCATTAGAGTTAGCAGAGTAAAAAGCTATTCATGCTGTCCTAAAGTAGACGTCTTTAGCTAGGGCCCCTTTAGACTTAACTGGCTGTATTGACTAGGGCCTCAGGTCGATTTCCTACACACGGGCAACCTAATGCCATCTCAGAGGCCGTAATGAAGCGAGCTGAATCCCACCCGAGTTCTAGTTCCCTCTTCTACCAAGGAGGTTTGGATTCTGTATCCCCATAGCTGAGAATTAGTGGGCACTTTCTCCACACATTCTTTGTAGCCTGTGCAGTTAGAGAGCAAATATTGGGGCTCAAGGATGCGTTTTTTCCCCTTGTTCTAAGCATCTCCATTCAGCAAGCTTCAAGAAACGTAATGCAAAGTACTTCTGTGATGGGTTGTCTTTGGCTGGATCCCAGGTGCCCACCAAAGCTGCTCTTTCACTCCCCTCCTCGGCTGGAGAGAGGAGAGAAAGTACAACAAGAAGCTTGTGGGTCGAGACAAGGACAAGGAGCGATCATTCAGCAATTGCCGTCAGAGTCAAAAGAAACTGGACTTGGGGAAATTTGTTTCATTTATTGCCAATCGAATCAGAGTAAGGTAATGAGAACTAAACCCAAATCTTAAAACACCTTCCGCCCACCCCTCCTTTCTTCCCGGGCTTGAATTTGCTCCCCATTTTCTCTGCCTCCTCCCCCCGAGTGCCACAGGAGGTCGGGGAATGGGGGTTGCGGTCCGTTCATCACATGTTGTCTCTGCTGCTCCTTCCTCCTCAGGGGGAGGACTCCTCACACTCTTCCCCTGCTCCAGCCTGGGGTCCCTCCCACGCGAGACAGTCCTCCACGGACTTCTCCAACGTGAGTCCTTCCCAGAGGCTGCAGTTCTTCACCAACTGCTCCAGCCTGGGGTCCCTCCCACGGGGTGCCGTCCTTCAGGAACAGGCTGCTCCACGGTGGGTCCCCCACGCGGCCACGAGTCCTGCCAGCAAACCTGTGCCAGCGTGGGCTCCTCTCTCCACGGGGCCACAGGTCCTGCCAGGAGCCTGCTCCAGTTCTGGCTTCCAGTGGGGTCACAGCCTCCTTCGTGCAGCCCCCTGCTCCAGCGTGGGGCCCTCCCCAGCCTGCAGGTGGAGATCTGCTCCCCCACGGAGCTCCATGGGCTGCAGGGGCACAGCCGGCCTCGCCATGGTCTTCAGCAGGGGCTGCAGAGGGGTCTCTGCTCCGGCCCCTGGAGCCCCTCCTGCCCCTCCTTCTGCACTGACCCAGGTGTCTGCAGAGATGTTTCTCTCATGTATTCTCGCTCCTCTCTCCCGCTGCAGTTGCTGCCTGCCAGTTCTTACCCCCCTTCTGAAATACGTTATCCCAGACGTGCGACTACTGTTGCTGACTGGCTCGGCCTTGGCCAGCGGTGGGGCTGTCTTGGAGCCGGCTGGCATCGGCTCTACTGGACATAGGGGAAGCTTCTAGCAGCTTCCCACAGCAGCCACCCCTGCAGCCCCCCTGCAATGTTTTTAATTGCTAATAAACATTTGTACCTTAAAAAAAAAAAAAAAAAGATATTTCTAAATACCACAAGACATCTGAAGTGAAGAGGCGTTCTAAAGTTAGTTATCCTACAGGAAATACACAGCTCCACCTGTTACTCCTGCTTTCCCTTGAATACCAGAGTGACCTCTAATCTCAGCCTTGCTTAAGGAGGGTGTTACCTCTGTTGGTAGATCAACCCTTATTTCAGAAGAGGGCGGGGGGAGAGAGAGAGAGAGAGAGAGAGAAAGAGAGAAGGAAAGACAGACAGGCAGCAAGGAAGGCTTGTTTTCCCTTGAAGGAGTCAACTCAGGCAGCACCTGGAGCATCACCGGTGTCTGAGCCTGCGCCCAGAACGTTTGTGCTGTCTGTTACAAGCTCCTGAAGGCACTTGCGACAGCAAAGCAATGCCTTGTAACCCTCTGCCGCCTTCCTGTGCATCAGAAGGCCTGCCTATATCTTCCGCAGCTTTGCCCACAGAAGCCTGAATGGCTGTGCTCCGGGGTCTTGGAAGGCACAACACAAACTTCCTCCGGTCACTCTGACACCCTGAACACAGAAACCAACACAGTTTAATAGGAAGAATCTCACTTTGTCACAGAAACCACCTTTTACATTACATCTTTTCATACCGTAAGAAAGCATGTGTCCCTACATTACGTACATAGTTACCCACCAAAACCGCCAACGTCATACAACGTATCCCACGATACAACGTATCCCGCGATACAACGTATCCCGCGATACAACGTATCCCGCGATACGCTCGGAGGGGTTTGCGCAGCCCCCGCTCTCTGTGCACCTCACAGACCTCTGCGCTTTCTGCTTCTGCCCCTGGTGCTGGCGGCTCTGTGGCCGATGCACCGGCAAGCCCAGCCGCATCCTCCTCCTCCTCAGAGAGTCCCTGGCCGTGCTCAATGAGCGATTGCTATGAACGTACTGTAAAAAGCCCTTTTTATAGCCCGACACAACACTGGCCAATTTCAACTCTAGCTGAGCTTTGCCCTTTTCTGTTCTCTCCTTACACGTATGAACTACAGCTCTGTGATCTTCCTGCCAAGCCGGACCTTGGTCCCAGGGATCATAACATTCCTTTTTCCACCTGAGTTGAAAAAGGAGGTCCCTGTTCAGCCAAGCTGGTCTTCTGCCCCTCTTGTTTGACTTCAGACTCCACCAGATTGCCTGCTCCCGTGCTTGCAGAAGGTGGTTCTGAAAAACTAACCTGCTCTATGAGCCCTAAGGCCTCCAAAGCAACTTCGTAGGGGACACTGCAGACTAGCTCTCTGAGTAGCTTCAAGTTTGCTCTCCTGAAAAGCAAGGTAGCAACTCCTCTGAGCTGTATCTCATTACACTCAAAAGTTTCAACTCCCCTGTTTGGTGATCACTGTGATCCCATCTCCTACGAGTCCTTCTCCATACACAAACAGGAGGGACTAAGAGATCTGTTGGGTAGATAAGCAGCCATGGGGAACCACGGTGAGCAGTGGAGTGAGCTGCTGCATGGGCTACGTGCTTTCCGAGTGCGAAGCCAGCCCCTGGCTCAGTGAGTGCCTGGGAAAGGGAGTCTGCAGCCGTGAAGGACAGAGCCGGCCAGCAGGACAGCTGGCAGCCTTCACTCGGGCATTGCCTACCTTGTGACTGGCTGTACCTGTGATGATGTTAATGCTCTTTGTACACAGGTGTGTTGCGTTGTGCTGTGTTGCGAAGCAGACTTGCAGAGGCGTGCCCTGTCTGCCCATCGGGACTCAAGGCACATTTCCTCCAAGCGCAGCAGCCAGGCTTTGGGCAGCCTCGCCTCATGCTGCTTTTGACATTGCCAACCAGGATCAAGTTTCTATCCTCGGGTTTTCATGTAGGAACCAATTAGTGAACAAGTCCTGTTTTAATGGAGTGGCAACTCAAACAGTATTACGCTGGTAGAAAGCCTTCAGGAGAAGACTGGTGTCCTGTGGATCTCGCAGTAAGGCAGCCAGCAGCTCTGTTTCTGCTATAGCTACAAACATCCACGAGTGAAACAACCGCAGCTTTTTAATACAGTTACAGATACTTTTCTTTGCAGACACAAAGCATGCTTTTGTCTTGAACTTTTCATTAGTCTGAAAAAAAGATCATTGGTAGTATAGGATACCATGCTGTTTATTAAATGTACATAAATTAACATCTACACAGAAAGGATGTTTTCCTCATCAGAAACAATGCTGAAACGATGAGCAACTCTGAAAAGAAAGGTACATAAGGCTCCCGTGCACAAACCCCAAAGCTTCAAAGGAGAAAGGTGAAAGAGCGCTACATCCTTATGTCACAGGACAACCTGTGATTAACCCGAGTTATGGACACTGTCACATCATAGGTAGTGGGGGCCAGTTCAGATCCCCTGCCTTCTAGATCGGCCGCCTTGATGAGCTGGGTGTTTCAACTGTTATAAAGCTGCAGAATCAACCAGAATCGACACTGAAATGACTGTACTGGCTACAGAATGGCTAGAATAAATATGGGGGTGTGTCCAGTTTTTTTCCGGTCCTGGAGGGTGGGTGGGATTTGGGGCACCATGTAAGTTGGATTTTTAACTCCTCCTTCCCATCAGTCCCTAGGCACAGGCACGTGTTGTGGCTGAAAGCAAAGCATCACCACTCCAGTTCTGATTGACAGAAAGGGGGGTGTTTGCGTCGGTCCAGAGAGCGCTGATGGGTCGGAGAAGTAAGAGCGGAGTTTTTGCTGTAGCTAACCTGGAGTTAACTCAGCTAATGGAAACTGCAAGCCAGTCATGTTTGATCAAGAATACTAAGAAAGGGTATTGTGCTGTGTGCTGCATACAAGGACTTGCACCGACCAAAGGGCAGCAATGGGTGCTCCCTTCTTGTATGCAGCAAGGTGGTGCAGCGTCTCTCTGCCAAGAATGAGTAGCGGCAAAGAAAACCTGGAGGGTTTTATAGTCTGGAACATGCTGTCCAGCGTGTCCCTCGTGTCCCTCTCAGATGATATACACCTCCACGCCCAGCACGCCCCATGGAATCTGCAGGTGACATGCCAGCTCCCCACGGGGGCAGCTGTGCCGGCTGGTGGGCTTTTGCTGACGGAGCCGAGGAGTGAGCCAGCAAGGCCTCCCGCCAGGGCTGGGCTGGGTCTGAGGGCGGTGCGGGGCCGCTCCGGCGTCACGGTGCCCGAGTGAAATGTGCCGGCCGGAGCAGAAGGGCGCGCTGCCTCCCTCCTCGCCTCCGCCGAGGTGGTGCTGGGGCTGCATCGCGCCCCTCAAAGCCCAGGCAGCAGAGCTCATGCGGGCAATCCAGGCAGCAGAAAAAAATCGGCACCTGCAAGAAGAGAGTCCAAAGTGCTGATGAAACCATGAAGGCAGGAAGAGGCACGACTTTGTGCCCCGTTCTTTGGGCAGTGTGCTGTCCAAGGGGCAGTTCCTGGCACACGAGAGGGAACCCTCCCTGGCAGTGGCTACGGCACGGCTTTGTCCCCTTCTCCACACGTGTGACACCCTCAGAGCTCTGCAAGTTGACAGAGATGTGCAGCACTGCTTTGCTAGGCAGCAGGGCTGGGCAGGGCAGCTGTGCTGTGGTCCTTTCCAAAAGCCGAGCAGCAGCACGCCTCACTGTCCCTTGCTAGAAAGCCAGGCTTGAAGGCAAAACACGCTGCTTTGGTATTGTTTGGTTGTTTTCTTCTTCCCTCAATTGTCTCAGGTGCAACGTGAGCTTTTTACGAAGTGCCAGTACCTCAGGGTCTACAGCTACGTGACACAGCTCCTTGCTGCGTCTTTGGGATTCAGACACCAGCAGCCAGTGCTGGGCTTGCCAGCTGACATGAACAGAAAAGGGAGACTTTGCCTCTTTCTGTAGGCAGCGGGTCAAAGAGCTCCAAAAATTGCTATGAGCCTTGTGACTCTGCTGGGGTGTTGCTCAGCCTTGCACAAACAGAGCTGCCACAAGTGCCGAAGGAGAGCTGCCAACGCTGGAGTGATATATTCCTCCTGACAGACACGCTCTCCCACGGGCAGCTGCGGGCTTCCTGCCCGGTGCCATCTCTGCGCACCTCAGAAATATTGCCCATAGTCGGAGCAGTGTTCGGAGCTTTGAAAGATGGGCAGCAGAGCCTGCTACACACCTGGGCTCCTCGTTCTTCTTGCCTGCCTGGATGTCCTCAGTTGCCCATCCCGCAGAGCTCTGCTCCCAACTTGCTCCTCTCGCTGTCCAGTAGCCCATTGCTCCCCTCTTCACAGGTTGCTCTTCTCGAGCCTGGCAAACTTTCCATTCAATGTATTGTTAGACAGGTCAAGCCATGATAAACGTGAACCAATTCTGCTCTTAAGCACACCTAGCTCATTTTACCTTGTCTCCCCAGAGGAGCTCTCCAGGTGTTCACTTTCTGGAGGGACTGGAGGCACCTGCAATGGAAATGTGCAAGTTAACGGGTGGCAAGGACCTTCCTGCCCAATTGCTACCTTAGCTCGGAAAGGCACAGCCCTTGGATGGGTTTGCTCAGCCCAGCTGAGCCAGTTCTGGTGGCATCACCGCACAAACCGCCATGGCCATCCTGCACCACCCTTCCTCTGCACCTTTGCAGAGCTGCCGGCTAGTGGGTGACCTTGCTTGTCCCTGCGGCAGCACTCTCAACTTCTGACAGTGCTGTCACCCTCTTTGTGGCCCTGACATACCGCTGCTGCTTCTGCTTCCAATTCTGGTGCTGGCAACTCCTTGGCCGACGTGCCGGCAAGCCCAGCGACATCGTCCTCCTCCTCAAAGAGCTGCGGGGGACAGAGGAGGACAGTTGCTTGGCTGGGGACAGGCCCCGGGGCCGGTGAGCCTTCCCCCGGGCCAGGAGCGAGCGTGGGCGGCTCTGCTTTCACTAGGGCAGGACGCAGGGGTGGCTGGAGGTGGGGGAGGTGGGGCGGAGCCGGCTTGGTCCCCGAGCCCCAGCCGGGGTCCCTCTGCTGGCTTACCTGGAGGGGCTGGGGCAGCGTGCCGTCCTGGCTGCAGAGAGCTGCCAGGGGCCGGCCGAAGAGACCCGCCCTGCCGGCACAGCCCGACTGCCCGGGCGCCTCCGCAGCGGCCAAGGTCCCTCGCCGCGCAAAGGGCCAGGGCAGCCCCCTCGTCCTGCTGCGGGTCCCGCCTGCCGCCAGGGAAAACAGAGCAGAGAGCCATGGAGGGCAAGCGCCAGGTGAATGCTGCCCGAGCCTCCGTGCGCTGTGCCCCCGCCAACAGCGAGGGAGAGGCGTGGCTGGGGAACGAGGCGCCCCGGGGGCTCAGCTCTCTGCGGCCGTGCCCTGCGGGAAGGGCAGCAGCAGCCCCCGAGCAGCGCGGCTGCCGCCTGCCAGCGCAGGAGAGAGGGGCCGTCCTGCCCCCGTCTCCTCCAAACTCAC
Source organism: Phaethon aethereus (assembly GCF_964289735.1). Lineage (NCBI taxonomy): Eukaryota > Metazoa > Chordata > Aves > Phaethontiformes > Phaethontidae > Phaethon > Phaethon aethereus. Next base: position 4,051 of record NW_028114324.1, on the reverse strand, counting down.
CGTCCGAGTGGCCACGTCCACCTTGGCTGCCGGAGGGGACGGGAGGTGGCCGCTGCTGGGCACCAGCCTGCAAGAAATGCGCTGCGCTCAGCGAGCAGCCCCGCAGCACGAAGGGCCCCTGGCGAGCTGCATCGGCCGCGGGCCATGAGTGAGATGTGGGGACGGCCGAGATGGCGGCCCGGGGGCTCCTCACCTCTGCCAGGCCCTCGACCAGCCTCTCCAGGCTGCTGGCGTTGAGTGTTTTGGCCTGGGCAAGGGGAGAAGAGCAGCAGGTGAGAAGCCATGGGGCTGGTGCGGGGTTGGAGCAGCCCCTGGGGCAGAGCGGGGCCGGGAGGGACACTCACGGCATTGCGGCCGCGCAGCTCCTTCAGCAGGAGCTTGATGGAGGGCAGCTGGGTGACGCGGGCTCCCTGCACTCCTTCTGCTGGCCTGTGCACGGGGCAGGGGCAGAGAAAGAGCTGTGTGAGACCCAAGCTGCCTCTTCCCTCGCCTGCCAGCCCGGGGAGCCCTTCCAAGCTGCCCCGAAGCAGCTGGGCACCGCCCGGCCGTCGAGCGGAGAGCAGCGGCAAGGGGGGAGGACGGGGCTGGGTGAAGCAGCTCCGCCAGCTCTGCCCGCTCCAGAGCCGCCCGCAGCCGTGGGGGCAGCTCTCCCCAGCTCAGGAGCGGCGTTTCCGCACCGTACGGCTACGGCTAGAGCATCCTCCCGTGCTGTGAGCACGGGCCCCCCAAGCTGCTCTGCCAGGCAGGGCTTACCCACGCAGCGCGCTGAGCCAGAGCTCCTTCAGCGAGCGGGAGCTGCAGGAAAGAGAGGAGAAAGAGCCTGAGCGCCCGCTGCTGCCCAGCCCGCGGGCAGAGGCGGGCGCCGGCACAGCCCTGCCCCGTGGGGACGGCTGCAGAGGCAGGAGGAAGCCGCATGGGGCCGGACAGAAGCGCTGCCCGGCCCTGCCGGGGGACGTGGCACCGAGACCCACCAGAAGGTGACGACGCAGAAGCCGTAGGGCCAGGCGAGGACGAGGGACGTGGTGGCCTTGTCTTCCTCCTCCTGGGCGGCATCCCCGGCCGCCCCCTTGCCGCCGCTCAGCACCCACAGCCGGCGCAGGGCCAGGCAGAGCTGCGGGCGCGGGGCGCTGCCACGTCTGCAGAGAGGAGCGGCAGGGAGTGACCTGGAGGTGGCCGAGCCCGGCGGCTGCCCTCTGGCCTCCGCCTGCCCCGCGCACGGCCACGGGTGCAGCCAGCAGCAGGGTGCCGGGGCCTGGGGCTGCTCCTTGGGCGTCCCTGCCCCGGTGCCGGGGCCAGGCCTTAGGAGGAAAGGCAGCCGGGGTCTGCGCCTCTTACTTGGCCTTGGCGATGATCAAGGCATCGCTGAAGAGGAGGAGGTGCCTCTTCCCCGTCCCGCGGCCCTGCGTCACCCGCACGCGCTGGTGGAGCAGCGGCTCGGCTGATGCCGGGCCGGGCGCGCACTGCTGCTCGGGGCCAGGGTAGACCCTGCAGAGCAGGCGGCAAAGGGCGTGAGAAAGGCGGCTGCTGCGGGGCCCGGCTGCGCCGGCGTGTCCCCGAGCCGCGGGGGGAGCCCACCTGGAGCCGTAGCAGCAGTTCATCTGGCCCATCCTGCCGGGGCCAGGGGAGTCCTCGCGCCGGACACGCTGCTGGGGCTCCGGAGAGCTCCCAGCCGGCTGGAGCGAGGCTGTCGAGGGGGTCCCGGTGCCGGGCAGTGCCGCTGGGTGAGAGCTGGTCTCTCCCTGGAGCTGCCGGGTGCTGGCAGAGCCGTGCCTGCAGGCACTGTGGCCGTTGCCGGGCCAGCGCCGCGACATCACAGCTGCCATTCCAAGCCCGGGGGGGGGGCTGGGGGGCGGGGCTGGGGGAGGGGCTCCTGTCTCTCTCGGCCTGGGGAGCCCGGGCCTGGGCACAGCACTGCGGGCATGGCCTCAGCAGCGCTGAGCAGAGGGCAAGGCTCCCCTCCCTCCAGCTGCTGGCAAGGCTTTGCCCAGCGCAGCCCAGGGCACCGCCGCCCGCCGCCTTTGGCCAAGGGCACGGTGCTGGCTGCTGCTCAGCTTGGTATCCAGCAGGACCCACGGGCCTGTTGCGTTAAGAGGCAGAGCAATTTGGCAGAAACTAAACCCCCTTGCTTTCCAGTCGATCCTCAGATATCAGAGGGACTGGGGGCGGCTGAGCTTAGGTTCTGAGTGATGCCCAAAGTCAGCGTTAGTAGTCCGGTCGCGCCCAACACCTTTGTTGGACTATCACGGGTCCAGATGCACTACTAACATCACACTACCTGCTCAGCCGGACACCTCCTGAACGAACACGGCCGCACTCAGAGGTACGGTCGCGTTCAGGGACCACAGACGGCTGAGTCAATCAATAGTGCGATTTATTGAACACACGGCTGAGTCAATCAATAGTGCGATTTATTGAAGCAACAGATATACAGGTTCTTTGGATTGCCGGTGATAAATTCACTACCTATAAAGCACGTGCAAATGCTAAAACTACGAGGGACACTACTTGGCTATAAACGCCTTAAAAGATGTAAAGTGACTCTATATAGAGATTTCTAAGTTTCCCGGGGAGGCACTTGGTATGACCAAGGGTTCGAATCTTACCCAACGGCGTCCCGATGGGGGGGAAGAGAGGCTCAGCCCGTCGACTGATCCCAGAAGTTAGAGTGGTACACAACGATGGTATCTTCCCTAACATCCAGCTCTTAAAACATTATTTTATAGTGTTTTACTTTGCAGGTGGAGCTTGAGTGACTCTAGTCATACATACCTTTACCAGGATTGGTGCAGAATTCTCTCGCTTCACGTTTCAAGGTACAGACTAGGAAAAATTCAGTGCGCACACTCATTGAGGAGGGGTCGCACCTTGGGGGGGTGGTAGCTTTTGAGAGGGGTGTGCGTTTTAGTATTATAATGATATTATAATTAGCAAAGTTCACTCTAAGGACAGCACTTCATCAAAGTTGACAGGTCTTTGGCCCAGGACATTGTAAGCGCAGCTTATCAATGTACATCCTGTGCATCCCTAAACTCCCCGGTTCACAGAGCGTGGCCGCGAGGTCTCCACTCCGCTCCAGCCTCCATGTAATCTCTCCCAGAGTCAGCACACCAGGCGCCCCTGATGTTGCCAACATCCAAGGCCGTTCAGGGAGTCTCCATGGCACAGACCCGTTGTACATGAGTGCTACGTTCCACCTGGTTTCAAGGCTGTTCTTAGAGGGTAAATTTCCAAAGTACCCCTCAGCGATTACTCCACATCTCTGGATGAGGGATCCGGAGATTATTTTGCCTTTGAGTGGGAGGACCCCGAAACAGGACGAAAACAACCATTCAGATGGACTGTGTTACCACAAGGGTTTACAGTGTCACCAAATCTATCTGGACAAACTTTAGAGAAAATTCTACAAGATTTCACAATACCTAAGGAGGTAAAATTATTGCAATATGTGGACGATTTATTAGTAGCAGGAGAAACTGAAGAGGGGATCCGAAAAGCCACCATTAAATTGTTAAATTTTCTAGGGGAAAAGGGATTAAAGGTGTCCCGATCAAAGCTACAGTTTGTAGAACAAGAAGTAAAATACTTAGGACATTGGCTGAGTAAGGGAAGGAAGAAGTTAGATCCTGATGGGGTATCTGGGATTCCATCCTTAAGACCCCCACAAGCTAAAACGGAAATTAGGCAAATACTGGGATTATCAGGATATTGTAGACCATGGCTTGAAAATTATAGTGAAAAAGTAAAATTCCTATATGAAAAATTAACTAATAACCAACTTAAATGGCTTATTGAAGATGATTAGAGATTTGAGGAAGTAAAAAAGGCATTAATACAAGCACCTGTATTGAGCCTCCCAGATCTAGAAAAACCTTTCTCTCTTTGTGAATACATCAAGCCAGACAGCATACGGAGTTCTTACTCAAGACTGGGCAGGAATCAAAAAACCCGTGGGGTATTGTTCTAAGTTACTTGATCCAGTAAGCAGAGGATGGCCTGCTTGTCTCCAAGCTTTGGTTGCTACAGCATTATTAATAGAAGAAGTTAGGAAGAT